>NW_026732445.1:0-434939 GCF_028476545.2 Physella acuta | reverse complement strand
ATCGGGGTAGTCTTCTGACAAGCAAGCAGCACGAAAATTTATGTCGACAAATTATAAACAACGAGAAAAATGGCCCGTTGAGGAAGGATACACCGGGCGCTAGGTTGATAGTGCTGTCTCTTTTCTCTAAACTAAAACCAACCCACCCGCCCACACACACACACACCACCCCCTCCCACCCCCACCCCCCCACCCCCACACCCACCCCACACACACCCACACCCCCACCCACCCCCCACCCCCCCAAAAAAACATGTCTACCGTCCCATTCAACGAAATATAATTATATACTTTTTCCAGTGTCCGCCCCCTCCCCGAAAATTCTAACCCCGCCCCGAAAATTTCAATTACCCCCACCCCTCTCCGGGGAGGAAAAAGTCTGAAAGAAACACTGGTGTCGCGCTTAGCCACTACCCGAAGAATTGCATTAAAGAAATTGCAAGAAAACCACTTTTTAGATTAGACACATTAATTAGGCGGTAATTTTATTATAGAGTATCGATGAAGAAATTTCTTTTGAGTTGGGGAGGGGGGGGGGGGGGGGGGGGGGGGCTCAGACGTTCTTACGCGGGGGGTGGGGCTTCGCCCCTACCCGAAGAACTGTATGCAAGAAACTCTTCACGCAAACCATTAAGATTAGACAACATTTCCTTTTTATTCAATGTTTACGCGATAATCAATGACGTCATATAACTGTGAGCACTCTCTGGGTTTGAGATTATTTTCTACTCTGTGCTAAATGTGTCGACGTCATACTTCGTTTTTCGAAATACTATGCATGTTTTTAAATTCCTTGTGTTTTCTCTAGAGCGTTCTTGTCAGACAGATAGATACATAGAGAGACAGCGAAACTATTATTATAGACGAGAAAAATGGCCCGTTGAGGAAGGGTACAACGGGCGCTAGGCTGATAGTGCTGTCTCTTTTCTCTAAACTAAAACCAACCCACCCCCCCCCACACACCACCCCCCACCCCACCCCCCCCACCCCCACACCACCCCCACCCCCACCCCCCACCACACACCACCCCCAACCCAACCCCTCAACCCCACACACCCACCCCCACCCCCCCACCACACACCACCCCCACCCCCACCCCTCACCCCCACACACCACCCCCTCCACACACCGCCCCCCCCCACCCCCCACCCCCCCCCAAAAAAAACATGTCTACCGTCCCATTCAACGAAATATAATTATATACTTTTTCCAGTGTCCGCCCCCTCCCAGAAAATTCTACCCCCCGCCCCCGAAAATTTCAAGTACCCCCACCCCTCTCCGGGGAGGAAAAAGTCTGAAAGAAACACTGAAACCAACCCACCCCCCCACACACCACCCCCCACCCCCCCCCCCACACACACCACCCCCCCCACACACACCACCCCCCCCCACACACACCACCCCCCACCCCCACCCCCCACACACACCACCCCCCCACCCCTCCACCACCCCCCACCCCCAAAAAAAACATGTCTACCGTCCCATTCAACGAAATATAATTATATACTTTTTCCAGTGTCCCGCCCCCTCCCAGAAAATTCTACCCCCCGCCCCCGAAAATTTCAAGTACCCCCACCCCTCTCCGGGGAGGAAAAAGTCTGAAAGAAACACTGAAACCAACCCACACACCACACACACCCCCACCCCCCCCCACCCCCACACACCACCCCCAACCCCCCCCCCCCACACCCCCCCCCCCACACCCACCCCTCCACCCCCCCCCCCCCCCCCCCAAAAAAAAACATGTCTACCGTCCCATTGCAAGAAAACCACTTTTTAGATTAGACACATTAATTAGGCGGTAATTTTATTATAGAGTATCGATGAGGAAATTTCTTTTGAGTTGTGGAGGGGGGGGGGGGGCTCAGACGTTCTTACGCGGGGGGTGGGGCTTCGCCCCTACCCGAAGAATTGTATGCAAGAAACTCTTCACGCAAACCATTTAGATTAGACAACATTTCCTTTTTTTCAATGTTTACGCGATAATCAATGACGTCATTTTACTGTGTGCACTCGCTGGTTTGAGATTATGTTCTACTCTACGCTAAATGTGTCGACGTCATATTTCGTTTTTCGAATTACTGTGCATGTTTTTATTTTGCTTGTGTTTTCTCTAGAGCGTTCTTGTCAGACAAAGCGTTCTTGTCAGACAGAGCGTTCTTGTCAGATAGACAGACAGCGAAACTATTATTATAGACGAGAAAAATGGCCCGTTGAGGAAGGATACACCGGGCGCTAGGTTGATAGTGCTGTCTCTTTTCTCTAAACTAAAACCAACCCACCCCCCCCCCACACACACACACACCACCCCCACCCCCACCCCCCCACCCACCCCCACCCCCCACCCCCACCCCCCAAAAAAACATGTCTACCGTCCCATTCAGCGAAATATAATTATATACTTTTTCCAGTGTCCGCCCCCTCCCCGAAAATTCTACCCCCGCCCCCGAAAATTTCAAGTACCCCACCCCTCTCCGGGGAGGAAAAAGTCTGAAAGAAACACTGGTGTCGCGCTTAGCCACTACGCGAAGAATTGCATTAAAGAAATTGCGAGAAAACCACTTTTTAGATTAGACACATTAATTAGGCGGTAATTTTATTATAGAGTATCGATGAGGAAACCACCCCACCACCCCCCCCCCACCCCACCCCCCCCCCCCACCCCCCACCCCCCACTCCCAAAAAAAACATGTCTACCGTCCCATTCAACGAAATATAATTATATACTTTTTCCAGTGTCCGCCCCCCTCCCAGAAAATTCTACCCCCCGCCCCCGAAAATTTCAAGTACCCCCACCCCTCTCGGGTGAGGAAAAAGTCTGAAAGAAACACTGGTGTCGCGCTTAGCCACTACCCGAAGAATTGCATTAAAGAAATTGCAAGAAAACCACTTTTGAGATTAGACACATTAATTAGGCGGTAATTGTATTATAGAGTATCGATGAAGAAATTTCTTTTGAGTTGGGGACGGGGAGGGGCTCAGACGTTCTTACGCGGGGGGTGGGGCTTCGCCCCTACCCGAAGAATTGTATGCAAGAAACTCTTCACGCAAACCACTTAGATTAGACAACATTTCCTCTTTATTCAATGTTTACGCCAGAATCAATGACGTCATTATATTACTGTGAGATTATTTTCAACTCTATGCTAAATGTGTCGACGTCATACTTCGTTTTTCGAATTACTATGCATGTTTTTAAATTGCTTGTCTTTTCTCTAGAGCGTTCTTGTCAGACAGATAGATAGACAGATAGATAGATAGATAGATAGACAGACAGCGAAACTATTATTATAGATATCAAATTGATAGCTAAAATATGTGTATTTTACAAATATTTACCTGGCATCATAATCAGCGAGGCGGTCCTCCCAAGATCATACTTATAGGGATTACTCCTAAAGTTGGTCTTGCCGGCACGTTGAGCTAAATGCACCGAGTTCTCATCTCTATGTACTAGAAATGTACTATGTACTATCACGAAAGTCAACAATGGGGTTGCGCCCATTTTTGTTCCCTCTATGTCGAGAGATCCGGAGAGGAGCCACCCGGACTACGGTTCGGGAGGCTTAATGAAAACTTGGGCCCCATCCTTTGCAGCCAAGTCAACAACAGCAATCCTTGATCTACCACAGGAAGAATGTCCAGACCTTTATCCAGCTGAAACACCTACTATGCAAGCACTCATCACTTCAAGAGGTCAACCAAACCTGCGAGGTCATATAATAAGACAGCTTATCAGCAATCATCAAATTCTTCTACTCAACTATGGCAGAGCTGACACCTGGTACTTCTCCTCACAAGCCTACGACGTCATCACAATGCACAACATATGCAAAACACACGGTCCATATGCATTGCAATTCTCACTTCACGAAAATGACAAGATCAATGGGACCCTCAGATGGATACCACCTACCAATGCTACCCTCATACAAGCACTACGCCTATTCAGTAACAAAGAGCCATCCATAAACACAATCCCACACACTAATAACCGCAGCTTCTCTATCTACACTGATAATCCAACAACTATGTCACATTACATTAAAATAAACTACAAAAACAAATCACTCACTATCCTAATCACAATCGCCGGGAGCTTGTCAAATCTGTTCCTCCACCCTTCACTGGACGAACCATTGCCAACAAACGCCTTCAGACACACCACTGCAAGAAGACCCAACAGAACAATCAACAACACAAGCAACAAGGAAGGTAACCCCTATGGAAACAGAAACAAAAGTAAAAAAGAAGAACGAAGACAGTCCAGCCACACTGCAAGAAAGAAAAACGAAATCGGCCAAAATAACTTTAGAAACGACTGCAACATGTCTATCAAGCACTATAGAAACCCAGCAACAACTAGAAACTACCACCGAACCAATTCAAATCTCCAAACCTTTAACTCCTGGACAAGACAAGAGCTGTAGATACAGCTTTCACAATTTCAGTACTGCCAGCGAGTGTAAAACACATACAAAAACTTCCCATCCTGATACGAGTAAATGCCCGCATTGTAACAATCTGACCAAAAGCAGAGGAGCAATAAAGCACCACGTACTAAAACACCCAGACACCGCTGTCTTCCAGTGTGGATACTGCCTAACAAGTCTATACACCAAATACGACATAGAAAAACACCTCAGCGACCAGCACCCCGACAACGACCTCTGCCACAATAAAATATTCTTCATCCTCAACCCAGACAGATTCATTTCTTACATATATGCAGACGACAGAACATAAACAGTGAGACAACTACATTTTAAAAAAATGAAAAAGACAACTCTTCAAATAGAACACGCTATACTCACCCCTTAAACGAGTTTTGTCAATCCCTCCCCTTCCGGATTCCAACAGTTTCATTTTACTCCCCTTTTACTGCTTAGCCCTTTAAATTGTGTATAACAAAGAAAGAAAAATAAATAAATAAATTTAGACAAGACACAAATCATGGGCTTAGGACGATAGAAGGAGAAGCAAAATTACCCTTTGAACTTGAAAGCGACTGACAGGCTGAAAATTTACGGAATAATTTTTGAGAACGATCCCCATAGAAAATACGAGGAAACTTGGGAAAATATGACGCACAAAATCAGTAGCAAACTAAACAAATATAAAAATAGCGCAACTACCATCTTTGGACGAGCGGCCATCGTTAACATATATATAACACCCAAGTTGATATATGTAGCCACAACATCAACCGTCTCTAAAGGCACCATTCAAGGAATCAATCAAAAAATTAGAGAATTCATTTTTAAGAACACAGTCAGAACCATTAACCAGTGCACGTTAATTCAAAATAAATTACAAGAAGGGATAAACCTGCATGATATTCAAACCAAAATCAACTCTCTTAGAATAAAACACGTCGGCAGAATAGTCAGCGACCCCCCCCCCCCCAAATCATCCGCTAGCACATTACTATTTAGGACTAAGACTGAACAAAATACTCAAACATAATAATAGCACACCGCACTTTGGAGGAGAGAAATTAAGCGCTTTCTATAATGAATGTCTATCCAGCCTGAAAGGGAATGAAACATTCATACACGAAAACACACGGAAGACCTACTCACATCTAGTAAAGAAACTAGCCACTCCACTACATAACAGAATCCAATGGTGCAAAATATACAGCGATATAGACACAACAGAGACCTTTAGAAATCTACATAGGAAATCCATCACACCTAAAGCTAGGGAGATCACATACAGACTAATCTTCAATTTGACACCCATCTACCAAATTATGCCAGCTAACAAGAAGAGAAACACAGGTTGTGTACTGTGTGGACAAGATATCAGAGAGACAGAAACCCATTTATTCCTAACATGCCCCACAATACAGATGGCGAAACGGGCGCTAAAAGAAGAAATCAAGGTAGACAATAAAGCCCTGACTATCGACGAGGCGATAACTCTAAACAAAGTACCCAAAAACCCAAAAAAGCCCGTGGCTACACAGAGAGAGACAAAAACATTTAGATCTATGACTTAGCGACATACAGACAGACTATCTGGCAAGCAAGAAACGAGGCGAAGTATGACAAGAAAAGATTTACCAACAAAATACTAACGACAATTTTTTGTGAGAGTATAAACAATATGTCTGAATGTTGAATCCCACGTTTTGTAGAAATGTATGCAACTGATGTTCTTGTGTAACAAATATGTGTGCAATGTTATGTTGATGTAAATAATTTCAGAAATAAACTTTTACACAAAAAAAAAACAACTAAAGATTTCCGTTGAGAGGAGCATTCTAATGAGTCTAAAAGACAATTTTTCACGCCCTACAAATGTAGGGCTAACACGAAATGTAAATGAATGGTTGAATACATTAGGAAGCAGTGGTACTTTTCTCAAAGTATTGTTTTAATGCTTAACTCATATAATACCAAAACTTATAATACGGTTATTATAAAGGACGGTTGGGACAAAAACAAATAGAATTCGGGCTGCATTCGTATGTAACTGGCTCAAATGAGCTTTAGGTTTCATTGGCATTGAATCCACAGACCGACGGGCCCAAGAAAAATATACGTAAAAAAGCATATTATATTGTGTAAGTAGGCCTAGAATCTATTTATTTTAAAATTTTATGTAATTTATTTAGCGAGTAGATTGCAAGAAAGACAATTCAGAATAATAGGATTGTTTAAGAATGTTTTGTTATCCCCCATGAATTATTAGTGGGAAAGTTTTAAAAAGTATTTTGAAAAAAATCAGGATTTTAAAAAAAATTAAAATATCATATTAAAAATTAATTTAATAACTGATATATGTATGCACTGAAAAGAAGAGAATGAATGATTTTCTTAAAATGCATACTAATGTATCATTATTTAAATAACTATAAAGAAGAGAGTGATGCTGTGCTAAGTTTAAATGTTAATTCATAAACCAGAATGTTACTTTAGTAATCAACTTTATCATCCGACTCGATTATTCTCGGGTTAAACAATCGGTATTAATTTGTTTTCTGTTAGGCTAGTCCAGGGGTCGGCAACCTGCGGCTCGCGAGCCGCATGCGGCTCTTTTGACCTCCATATGCGGCTCTCCAGCTCCTTGCACAAATATTAATAGTTATATAATTTCATTTTTACTGGACGGTGGGGTAAGAGTTTACCCTGCGTTCAGTGGGATGGAAAATAATCCTGGTGAGAACCGAAGGGTAGAAGCGAACGATGCAAGTTATTCAAACCGATATCCAAGCCAGTTAGTCGGCGTTTGCCGTGTTGAGGCTAGAGTGGCTAATGGGGGACACCTCCTGAGCCGGTGATATCCGTAAAGACAAAAATAAAATAAAAATTAACAGCTTCTAAAGTGGATTGAGATAGTCCTAGAATAATATTATTTGATTACAAAATTTTACTATTCTGGCGAAACATGTCTATGTTTTTATATGAATAAATATTATTTCATATTTAAAGCTATTTAGTTTAAATAAGAAATCAAACTTATTTACACAAGCCTAATCAAATACCAAATATTGAACTAAAAATGTTGTGGCTTTTTAAAAACTGGGAAATTTTGTAAATTGTAACTTTTGGCTCTTGCGTATCAAAAAGTTAACGACCCCTGGACTAGTCCAACTTAGTTTTGAATAGGATATTACTTAGTAGTAGGTTATTAGTAGATGCTTCTGCTACTGTATTCAAATGTTTGTGTGTTCTTCTTTGTCGCGTTTTAAGCCAGATAGAATTTTATTGAATAAGCGGTGTGTAGTTTCTTGTCCAACGTTCATTCAAATCTATAATTATATTATTGCTTCACTATACCGAGTCTTTCTTTAGCCCTAGAACCAGTTTGTGGTTGTGTTTATAAGCCATGTGCCGCGCTTGACTGCACTTAAGTGATGTGTTAGTCTATTCACAACAGCCTATAATGCGGCTATACATATGGAACGCTTGGATGTCGTTTTATATTAGGCTGGATATTTTTTTGCGAAATCACAAACTAATTTAGTTCGTAAATTTTCCCACCATATGTAAAAAAATAACTTGTTTTTCTTCTAAATATGTAACAATATACAACGTGAGAGTAGCATAAGCCGAGTGATAAGTCATAACAATGACATAGAACATTGCTGCATTTTTAATTGTGATTTTAGCCATTATTTCGCGTTTTTTAAAAAGCCGTTTAAGTAAATTTTGTTAGAAATTGATTACAATACAATATGGTGATCAGGTTCAGATAATATTTTAGAAAAAAAAATCGATATTTAAAGAAAAAACTAATTCTGAAGGGGGTTGTAGAGTTAGGTGTGTCGTCATTTTAAGGGGAGGAGGATTTTGTGACGAAGTGTAATGGCGTGAAGGGGGGTAAAAACTGTCCAAAAAAGCGTACCGTTACGTTTAGACGACTCAACAGCTTTATTTTAAACACCCTCTACAGCCTAGTCTGATCTTTATAAGTATAATTCATGTAACATTCTTTACTTTATTTACATGTCTCTGGTTGTAAACCAAGAAATAGGTTGGAAAAGTGTTAGTGTTTCTTCATGAAGATAGAAAAAAACCCACATAAGATAAGCATTCAAACATGAACTTGAAGTCTGAATAACAACATCTGACCTATGTAGTATTTAGGTCTACCTATCTTGTGCTAAACTAGCAACTAATAATAACAATAATTTAAACTTAAAATTTGCTTTTTTTATAACCGGATATATTAGATAATCTAGCTAAAAATAGCCAAGCTTAGCTTATTCTAGAATCTTCTACCCTAATCTAGAACTTACGTTATCCGGAAGCAGCTTATCATTGGTGGTCCAAATTATAGATTAACCAATCAGCGTTTACCACAACGTGTTATATAAGAGCCCTGCAGCACCCTGAGCAGCTCATTTGAGGCTGCGCAACGATGCCCTTAACAACTGAGAGGTCTAGCAAATGCTGGGAATTGAAAATAAAACCTGCAACGCCAGATGACATCGAAAATATTAAATTATTTTGCATAGAGAAAAACCCGTCTTATTGTATAATTAATTATAACGATCGTGGAGATATTGAAGGCTATATTCGCTTGTATAAGCGACATAAAAAGAGTTTGTTATCGGAAATTAGCCCAAATATCGAGCTAATGCCCATAATGGAAAACGATTATCGATACAGAGATACCCCCGACAGAACAATACACAAACACGGTAATCCTAGGCTGCGCAAAGGGACATTGGCGCTACGGTACCAAGATAACGAGCGAATTTCAAAATTCGAGCTATCTTACTGGGGAGAAAGAGATCCCCAGTTTAATGATTGGTTAAATCATGCAGCATACAATGATTTTGTAAAACTAGTAACGTTACGTGCGAGGGTACGGACCACACAAGGCCACTGGGCTATAACTATGCCCTACCGCCCTAAGATTATAGGAGCATATCAATTGAATTATGAATTATAGAACGGTGAGCGATTTTACCATGAGGAAACAGTTCAAGAATTTGGTAATTAAATTAACGGATGAAAAATAATATGTTCATTAGGCCCAGTCGATTTATCTGAGAATCAACAGTAGAAATAAATGTGTCTTTTTAACGAGCGAAATCGCTAAAATCATTAGGCCCAGTCTATTTATTTATCAGAGAATTAATGGATTATATAAAAAAATATATATATTATGTTGATTGTTGAAGATTGAAATCACCAAAATCAAGAGAAAAGAAATTCATGCTTTCATTAGGCCCAGTCTATTTATTTAAAAGAGAATTAACGGATTATATAAAAATATTATATTATGTTGATCGTTGAAGATTTAAATCACCAAAATCAAGAGAAAAGAAGTTTCAACGAGGTAGAAAGGAAATGTGTATACATTTTGATTGATTCAATAAAAACATTTTAAAGTTTCAAATTGTTGCTTTCGTTTATTCTAATATACTTGATTTTAAAATATGTTTTTGTGTTTATTTTGTATTTAACATGTGTTATGACAGTGGACAATTTTAATATATTGGAAAAAAAAGTCAAGTTGCCCCTTCGGACTGGTTGATCCTTGGGGCAGATAGATTTCACATGTATGTGACCTCGGCATACGAAGAAAATAGTTAAATAATTTGGTTGGATTATTAGATAGTGAAACAAGAGATCAAATAAAATGTACGGGGGCCACTTAATAAAATTTAATATAAATCAGACAAATACCTTCACCAAGTAATAATTTTATAATCCACTGAAGTAAACTTTAAACGAGAACAGAAAGGAAAATCGCCACAAACAGAAAAATTGCCTACACTGTGAAATAGTTCAACCATCTCAGAAGCGACATTCCAAAAATATCACATCCTGCAAATGAAACGGGCGACACATTTAAGAAATAAAATAACACACGAACCCGGGGCTACCAGTACCAGATCCAGCATTACAGCACATATTCATTGAATTTCACTATAGGGCCAAGTTTTTTTTATTTCGCACAGGAAATGAGATTATAGCGTCAAAGTTTGGGGATTACGTGACACACGGTTGAATGGGTATGGCCAATCCAATCTTGCTATGCGAGAGACTATCTTTATAACTAGAATTTTTGAGTTTATTATTATTATTATTTATTTTTGTTTGTCGGTACTGCTTTATATGTGTAGAAGTTTAAAATACGTATTTGTGTACAGAAAAATGTTCTTTTTTTTTTCCAAAAACTTAAAACATACTTTCAATAAATATGTAAACTAAAAACCATAAATAAAGTTTGCATCATGTACGGAAGTGTCAAGCTTCAAACATTAAATAATATTTGTAAAAAGTTTTTTTTTTTTTTTGGAGACGTGCTGTGAAAAGCAACGCTGAAGTCAATATTGAAATCAATTCAATTTTACACTAATGCAACAGAGTTGATAATCCTTTGAACATTGGAAGATAAACAGAAGACAATCAATAAAACTATAAGCATTGCTTTTTTGTTTGGAATTGGCAGCCATCATTACTTTAATTTATTAAATGAAACCTGCTTAAAGAAAAATTGTTCAATAAAGGAGGCTTGTTTAAAACTATTGAATTGACGTTTTATTTACAGTAAACAAGTATAAAAGAAAGGCTAGGTAATCAATAATAAATTTTATTTTGCATTGGATAGCAGCATTGAACATGGACGTTCCTTAAAGACTGTATTCGGTGTAAATTATTACAATGTGCAGTTTTATAGAAATATCAATTAAATAAAAACATACTACATAACTTTCTATAACAACAGTGTTTAGTTAAAACTGTTAGAGTGCAGTTTTTCAGTACTAATATCAGTTTAAAAACAGCATTCTTCATTGATTTTCTATAAGAAAAGTAATTTGTTTACATTGGGACATTTTATGTTGGACGTTTATATCCTCTATATTCATCAATCAACACAGATATTTTCTTATGAATGTAAATAGGATTTAAGAGGTAGAAATTAAACAACTTTTGAAAGTTTCTAAAGTACATTTCCAATGTTTCATTATCTCGGACACAGTGTGAATAAAATTCAAAACATCTCAATTAATTTATTTTTTAAAATGGTGGTTCAAAATAATAGTTATTTCATCATAAAGTATATAATTGTGAATGTAATTACTATTGTTAGGCCAGCAAAATCTTATATTACACCTTTTTTGTTACTATTCCAAATTGGTAATAATGAAAATCTATGTTTTATTTTTATTTGAAAACATTGTAAAATGGCTTAGGACTGCTTGCTTTCAATTTTTTTTACAAACTCTTTAATTATGAAATAAAATCTGTAATTGTATAGTTTTAAATTGTCTTTAATTTTTTCATTAAATTTATTTTGTTGGTTTTTTAAACGCACTAAAACAACACTTGAACATATATTGTCTTTTTAAGATGTAACAGAATAAAATAAATTTGCAGTTTTCAACGGCTGTTTTTTTTTATTATTGCTGTTTTTATTATATTTTTATAAAATGTAACAGAAATTGATTAATATACTCATTGTTGACAGAGCTCACAGAATACTTCGATGTTTTTAAAGCACAAAAACGTGTTGGCTGAGGTGACTTCATCCAGTGACGTAGCGAGGTCGGGTGTCATCCGGTGCGGCACTTAATGGTGTCACCCCCCCCCCCCCCCCGAGGGACAAACTTTCAATTTTCGATTTGCACCCCCACCCCCCACACCCCGCTCAAACTTTCGATTTGCACCCCCCACCCCCCCACCCTCAAACTTTTGATTTGCACTTCTTAAAAGACTATTTAACACTCGAATTAATCACTTAATTAAGTGGAATTATCATTTTTCTCTATATATTTTGCTATTTTTTTGCCTTGGTGTCAAGCCCCTAAATGGTGTCACCCGGTGCAGTCCGCACCCCCCCCCCCCCCCCGCCACCGCCCCCGCCCCCTCCCCCCTCGCTACGCCTCTGACTTCATTTATGGATGACACCTGAACCCATAGTTATCCAATGTATAACGGTGGATTAGTCTAGTCAACACTATCACCTCTACTTGGGTTGTAAAGGCACAGACCATGAACACGATAAATGCCCTGATTGCATGGGAATTGTATACCTATAACAGCTCTCGTCAATGCCAAAAGAGGAATAATTTTTTTTAAATTCAGTGCTATGCACCCACCAATGATGTTACTGTAGAAGAAAAAGAGGACAACAGTGCTTTCATTGACTAATTTCTAAAAAGCAATATAAAGTTAGAAATGGGAGACAGAACGCCAAAGTGGAAACAGAAAATAAATATCGGGGAAAATGGAATAGCGTCTTAAATGGAAATTAGGAACTCTTTGCTTATTGTTGTGCATTTAATAATGGTGGAGGGGGGATAATTGTTCTCTGTTAAGGGTATACACAAGATTACCTGGATATCACCAGATGGTAAAACAAAGAGCTAAATAGATCCGATCACAGTTTCCAAAAGATATTTACTGGATGTTAGTGTGAGACGTGGCTACGACGCAGCCGTAGACCACCAACTTATGGTGAAAACATTAAAAACAAACGTAAATTACTCGAGGAATCAAGTTGGTAAACCAATCGTTAAGTTCAACACTCTTATTTCAAGAGTACTACACCAAAGGGGCGGAGAGGGGGGGGGGCTTATACTGCGCTGTAAAACAAAATAGGTAGAGACCTTTTAAAAGAGGACCGGCCCCTATGCATTAAATTTAGAGAGATAATAGAGAGAGATAATGCTTCTGTCTGTCCCAAGCAAGGTTCGGACAAGAATCATCCAAGAGGAACTGAGACAAGAACAGGCAGGTAGAGCATCGACTACAGTGCTAAGCTACGTATCATTCATAACTGAACCGTCACTTTGAAGACCTCGAAAAGGCATTTGATTGTACGAGTAGAGACATCTGGAAGCTAATGAGCCGTTATAGTATAGGTTATTATAGGACTACCCTAAAGTGTTTGTCCATAACGTAGAAACAATATAAGACTGTAATTGTCAGATAAGTCACAAGGGAAAACTAACAAACACCTTCAATTCTGAAGACAAGAGTAAGGCAGGTAGGGATGCATGTTTGATGGTAATCGACTGGATCATACAGAAGACTGCAAACAACGACATAGGAAACAAGTGGAACTTCACCAAAAAGCTGGACAACATACCCAAACTTAATTGAACCAATTATTTCAAATAGGAATCAAAATCAATCGAAATAAAACTGAGGTGTGTGAATATATATATATATATATATATATATATATATATATATATATATATATATATATATATATATATATATATATATATATATATATATATATATATATATATATACTCGTATGCCTATATAATTGATTCGGGTAAAATCGATAACCCTCCCCAAGCGCCAAAAGACGTAGCTACGCCACCGTGAGTAGGCGTTGTCTAGTAACCTTTTTCATTCACAGGACGGAAGCGACAGTTTGACTGGAAATCAAATAATTCATAAACTAATTGACGTGACATTACCCCCCGGTGTTGGCCTGGACAGGTAGGTCCCAGCACGGGTGATGACGGCACTTGATCTGTGGCACTCGGCGGTGATCAGGTAGGTCCCAGCACTTGTGACGACGGCATTTGATCTGTGGCACCCGGCGGTGATGCAGCGTATAGTGGCGAGCAAGTGCTGGAAATTCCAGATCACAAAATTTACCCAGCAAGATGAAGATAATATCAACGCTTTTTGTGTGGAGAAAAAACCGGCGTATTGTGTGTATAATAGATATTACCACGGATACAACGCACCTTTTATCACTGGGTATATTCGCATGCATAAGAGGAATAAGGCGAAGATTATGGCGAAGATGGGCAAGAAAGTAGGATTTAGGCCGACGAAAGAGAACGATTACTGCGTGGGTAATCACGTGGACGGTGCCAGTTACCGGTACGGCACAGCGAGATTCTTGTACAAAACTTTAGCGCGGCAGAAGATTGATGGGCTGAGGATTAAGAACATTGAGCGTTCAGTTGGTGATGAAGTCAAACGTCATTCAGTTGGTGATGAAGTCCTTCACTCCGCCAAACGTCATTCAGTTGGTGATGACGTCCTTCACACGGTCAAACGTCATTCAGTTGGTGATAAAGTCCTTCACTCGGCCAAATCTCGTTCAGTTGGTGATGAAGTCCTTCACTCGGTCAAATCTCGTTCAGTTGGAGATGAAGTCAAACGTCATTCAGTTGGTGATGAAGTCAAACGTCATTCAGTTGGTGATGAAGTCCTTCACTCGGCCAAACGTCGTCATGAAGTCAAACGTCATTCAGTTGGTGATGAAGTCAAACGTCATTCAGTTGGTGATGAAGTCAAACGTCATTCAGTTTGTGATGAAGTCAAACGTCATTCAGTTGGTGATGAAGTCAAACGTCATTCAGTTGGTGATGAAGTTAAACGTCATTCAGTTGGTGATGAAGTCCTTCACTCGGCCAAACGTCGTAATGAAGTCAAACGTCATTCAGTTGGTGATGAAATCAAACGTCATTCAGTTGATGATGAAGTCCTTCACTCTGCCAAACGTCGTAATGAAGTCAAACGTCATTCAGTTGGTGATGAAATCAAACGTCATTCAGTTGGTGATGAAGTCAAACGTCATTCAGTTGGTGATGAAGTCAAACGTCATTCAGTTGGTGATGAAATTCTTCACTCGGCCAAACGTCGTGATGAAGTCAAACGTCATTTGGTTGGTGATGAAATCAAACGTCATTCAGTTGGCGATGAAGTCAAACGTCATTCAGTTGGTGATGAAGTCAAACGTCATTCAGTTGGTGATGAAGTCCTTCACTCGGCCAAATCTCGTTCAGTTGGTGATGAAGTCCTTCACTCGACAAAACGTCATTCAGTTGGTGATGAAGTCAAACGTCATTCAGTTGGTGATGAAGTCCTTCACTCGGCCAAACGTCGTGATGAAGTCAAACGTCATTCAGTTGGTGATGAAGTCAAACGTCATTCAGTTGGTGATGAAGTCAAACGTCATTCAGTTGATGATGAAGTCAAACGTCATTCAGTTGGTGATGAAGTCCTTCACTCGGCCAAACGTCGTAATGAAGTCAAACGTCATTCAGTTGGTGATGAAATCAAACGTCATTCAGTTGGTGATGAAGTCAAACGTCATTCAGTTGGTGATGAAGTCAAACGTCATTCAGTTGGTGATGAAATTCTTCACTCGGCCAAACGTCATTCAGTTGGTGATGAAGTCAAACGTCATTCAGTTGGTGATGAAGTCAAACGTCATTCAGTTGGTGATGAAGTCAAACGTCATTCAGTTGGTGATGAAGTCCTTCACTCGGCCAAACGTCGTAATGAAGTCAAACGTCATTCAGTTGGTGATGAAGTCAAACGTCATTCAGTTGGTGATGAAGTCAAACGTCATTCAGTTGGTGATGAAGTCCTGCACTCGGCCAAACGTCGTAATGAAGTCAAACGTCATTCAATTGGTGATGAAGTCAAATGTCATTCGGTTGGTGATGAAGTCAAACGTCATTCAGTTGGTGATGAAGTTCATCACTCGGCCAAACGTCATTCAGTTGGTGATGAAGTCAAACGTCATTCGGTTGGTGATGAAGTCAAACGTCATTCAGTTGGTGATGAAGTCAAACGTCATTCAGTTGGTGATAAAGTCAAACGTCATTCAGTTGGTGATGAAGTCAAACGTCATTCAGTTGGTGATGAAGTTCTTCACTCGGCCAAACGTCGTTATGAAGTCAAACGTCATTTGGTTGGTGATGAAGTCCTTCACTCAGCCAAACGTCGTAATGAAGTCAAACGTCATTCAATTGGTGATGAAGTCAAATGTCATTCGGTTGGTGATGAAGTCAAACGTCATTCAGTTGGTGATGAAGTTCATCACTCGGCCAAACGTCATTCAGTTGGTGATGAAGTCAAACGTCATTCGGTTGGTGATGAAATCAAACGTCATTCAGTTGGTGATGAAGTCAAACGTCATTCAGTTGGTGATAAAGTCAAACGTCATTCAGTTGGTGATGAAGTCAAACGTCATTCAGTTGGTGATGAAGTTCTTCACTCGGCCAAACGTCGTTATGAAGTCAAACGTCATTTGGTTGGTGATGAAATCAAACGTCATTCAGTTGGTGATGAAGTCTCTCACTCAGCCAAACGTCATTCACTTGGTGATGAAGTCAAACGTCATTCGGTTGGTCATGAAATCAAACGTCATTCAGTTGGTGATGAAGTCAAACGTCATTCAGTTGGTGATAAAGTCAAACGTCATTCAGTTGGTGATGAAGTCAAACGTCATTCGGTTGGTGATAAAGTCAAACGTCATTCAGTTGGTGATGAAGTTCTTCACTCGGCCAAACGTCATTCAGTTGGTGATGAAGTCAAACGTCATTCAGTTGGTGATAAAGTCAAACGTTATTCAGTTGGTAATGAAGTCAAACGTCATTCGGTTGGTGATGAAATCAAACGTCATTCAGTTGGTGATGAAGTCTCTCATTTGGCCAAATCTCGTTCAATTGGTGATGAAGTCCTTCACACGGCCAAACGTCATTCAGTTGGTGATGAAGTCCTTCACACGGCCAAAAGTCATTCAGTTGGTGATGAAGTCCTTCACTCGACCAAACATCATTTAGTTGGTGATGAAGTCTCTCACTTGGCCAAATCTAGTTCAGTTGGTGATGAAGTCAAACGTCATTCAGTTGGTGATGAAGTCCTTCACTCGGCCAAACGTCATTCAGTTGGTGATGAAGTCAAACGTCATTCAGTTGGTGATGAAGTCAAACGTCATTCAGTTGGTGATGAAGTCAAATGTCATTCAGTTGGTGATGAAGTCAAACGTCATTCAGTTGGTGATGAAGTCAAACGTCATTCAGTTGGTGATGAAGTCCTTCACTCGGCCAAACGTAGTGATGAAGTCAAACGTCATTCAGTTGGTGATGAAGTCAAACGTCATTCAGTTGGTGATGAAGTCAAACGTCATTCAGTTGGTGATGAAGTTCTTCACTCGGCCAAACGTCGTGATGAAGTCAAACGTCATTCGGTTGGTGATGAAATCAAACGTCATTCAGTTGGTGATGAAGTCAAACGTCATTCAGTTGGTGATGAAGTCAAACGTCATTCAGTTGGTGATGAAGTCCTACACTCTGCCAAACATCATTCAGTTGGTGATGAAGTCAAAAGTCATTCAGTTGGTGATGAAGTCAAACGTCATTCAGTTGGTGATGAAGTCAAACGTCATTTGGTTGGTGATGATATCAAACGTCATTCAGTTGGTGATGAAGTCAAACATCATTTAGTTGGTGATGAAGTCTCTCATTTGGCCAAATCTCGTTCAATTGGTGATGAAGTCCTTCACACGGCCAAACGTCATTCAGTTGGTGATGAAGTCCTTCACACGGCCAAAAGTCATTCAGTTGGTGATGAAGTCCTTCACTCGACCAAACATCATTTAGTTGGTGATAAAGTCTCTCACTTGGCCAAATCTAGTTCAGTTGGTGATGAAGTCAAACGTCATTCAGTTGGTGATGAAGTCCTTCACTCGGCCAAACGTCATTCAGTTGGTGATGAAGTCAAACGTCATTCAGTTGGTGATGAAGTCAAATGTCATTCAGTTGGTGATGAAGTGAAACGTCATTCAGTTGGTGATGAAGTCAAACGTCATTCAGTTGGTGATGAAGTCCTTCACTCGGCCAAACGTAGTGATGAAGTCAAACGTCATTCAGTTGGTGATGAAGTCAAACGTCATTCAGTTGGTGATGAAGTCAAACGTCATTCAGTTGGTGATGAAGTTCTTCACTCGGCCAAACGTCGTGATGAAGTCAAACGTCATTCGGTTGGTGATGAAATCAAACGTCATTCAGTTGGTGATGAAGTCAAACGTTATTCAGTTGGTGATGAAGTCAAACGTCATTCAGTTGGTGATAAAGTCCTTCACTCTGCCAAACGTCATTCAGTTGGTG
The DNA here is from genome assembly GCF_028476545.2 of Physella acuta. NCBI lineage: Eukaryota > Metazoa > Mollusca > Gastropoda > Physidae > Physella > Physella acuta. The sequence continues at coordinate 416,593 of NW_026732445.1, read as the reverse complement.
ATGAAGTCAAAAGTCATTCAGTTGGTGATGAAGTCAAACGTCATTCAGTTGGTGATGAAGTCAAACGTCATTCAGTTGGTGATGAAATCAAACGTCGTTCAGTTGGTGATGAAGTCAAACGTCATTCAGTTGGTGATGAAGTCCTTCACTCGGCCAAACGTCATTCAGTTGGTGATGAAGTCAAACGTCATTCAGTTGTTGAAGTCAAACGTCTTTCAGTTGGTGATGAAGTCAAGCGTCATTCAGTTAATGATGAAGTCAAACGTCATTCAGTTGGTGATGATATCAAACCTCATTCAGTTGGTGATGAAGTCCAACCTCATTCAGTTGGTGATGAAGTTAAGCGTCATTCAGTTAATGATGAAGTCAAACGTCATTCAGTTGGTGATGATATCAAACGTCATTCAGTTGGTGATGAAGTCAAACGTCATTCAGTTGGTGATGATATCAAACGTCATTCAGTTGGTGATGAAGTCAAACGTCATTTGGTTGGTGATGATATCAAACGTCATTCAGTTGGTGATGAAGTCAAACGTCATTTAGTTGGTGATGAAGTCCTTCACTCCGCCAAACGTCATTCAGTTGGTGATGAAGTCAAACGTCATTCAGTTGGTGATGAAGTCCTTCACTCGGCCAAACGTCGTGATGAAGTCCTTCACTCGGACAAACGTCATTCATTTGGATATGAAGTCCTTCACTCGGCCAAACGTCATTCATTTGGTTATGAAGTCCTTCACTCGGCCAAACGTCATTTAGTTGGTGATGAAGTCCTTTACTCGGCCAAACGTCGTTCATTTGGTTATGAAGTCCTTCACTCGGCCAAACGTCGTTCATTTGGTTATGAAGTCCTTCACTCGGCCAAACGTCGTGATGAAATCCTTCACTCCGCCAAACGTCATTCAGTTGGTGATGAAGTCAAACGTCATTCAGTTGGTGATGAAGTCAAACGTCATTCTTTTGGTTATGAAGTCCTTCACTCGGCCAAACGTCGTGATGAAGTCTTTCACTCGGCCAAACGTCGTGATGAAGTCCTTCACTCCGCCAAACGTCGTTCATTTGGTTATGAAGTCCTTCACTCGGCCAAACGTCGTTCATTTGGTTATGAAGTCCTTCACTCGGCCAAACGTCGTGATGAAGTCCTTCACTCGGCCAAACGTCCTTCATTTGGTTATGAAGTCAAACGTCATTCAGTTGGTGATGAAAACCCACACTCGGCCAAACGTCGTTATGAAGTCCCTCACTCGACCAAACGTCATTCAGTTGGTGATGAAGTCCATTATTCGTCCCAACTTCGTTATGAAGTCCTTCACTCGGCCAAACGTCATTTAGTTGGTGATCTAGTCCTTTACTCGGTCAAACGTGAGCAGCAGGCGTGGATTACCGAAAAGAAAATGTTCGAGTTTTCTTTCAACAAGAAGCACCGCCCTCTACCGGATACTGCGTTCGCCGGAAGTTCTATAGACTCACACACAAAATCGGAGTCTACTTCTAAATTTTGTTTTTACCGAAAAGACTAACGCTTTACTCGAGTGCTTCCTTTTTCCGTCCACCTCTAATCGACTTACATTTTTTACAACGGGGAAAAAAAACCTCACGAACATGAGTATGAATTGATTTTTTTCCTAAGACACATAGGACTGTTAAACTACGTGTGAACTACGAACTACAACTGGCACAACCAAACTTTTCTAGCACTCGATACAGCGGGAAGACGACGTATACGGTCGACAGTCGACAGAGAGCAGCAACAATCGATGGGGATCGTAAAGGCCAATCGCGATCAATGATGGAAGTGACGCATTCTAAAAATATCACTCAGCCTAAGTGTAGAAAATGAACATTTTATATTTTAAGTGTAACAAGTAGCCTTAGAAGTTTTGTTGAAGCTTTTTTTCCTTTTTTTAATCTAATGTTTACATTAATGTTTCACTTTTTTATTACGTGTGTAAAATTGATGTATTGTTTAGTTAATTTGAATTTTAAATTGTAGGCCTATTTAGTTGATGTGGCAGTAATTAGCAATGTATAACTTCGTAATGAACTCTATCTCCTTTTAAACAGTTCAATTAAGTGTGTGGGAGTATTTAATTACCTTATGCAAATCCTCACTAATCATTGAACGAGCCTACTCAACATGTGTAGGTCCTTCTGTAAATCGGCATGATTTTACTTGTGGCAAAGGAAGGATGGATTCGCAACTCAACAAACAAATGGAATTCACACGTATGTTTATTTGTGTTCCTTTATACACCGTGACAGTTCTGTGGATGAATTCGCACAAAAATCTGGTAAGACTCATATATAGCCTCCAATCGGTTTTTTTTTTCGGATTTTTGGTGTCGTTATTTTTTTAATCTAACAATTTAAAAATCACCTGTGTGCATTGAGGTAATGAAGCAACTTAAGTTTTTTTTTTTTTTTTTTTGGTCTTGTAGCATCTTCAATAAAAGAGATGACATTTTTATTTTAAAATTTCAGAGTATGTATTCCGTCAAAGATGGGAGTGGTTAGTTAAATGTGACGTAAAATTTATTTTTATTTATTATGTTCAATTTTTTTAAAAATCATTAGATTTATTTTTAGAGGGGCGGGGTGATTGAGACTTTACCTTTCTCCACCCCCCCCTCACCCACCAATAGCCCCCCCCCCCCCCCCCCCCTTTAAAAGTTGTGTGAACTGAAACCCCCAATCCCAAAAATTATATTATCTCGGTCAATAGGATGTAAGTGTAAGCAGTAAGCGTGTAGGGTAATTGTAGGACTACATTATAAATGAGACTTACGGGGGGGGGGGGGTGACAATACCGTACTGAGAAGGGGGGGGGGGGGTTAGATTCAGAATGTCTGGTGTCGGGGTAGGTACGTGACTTACAGGACCAGGCTTCAAACACGTGGACATGGTGGCTGATTTATGGGCGAGAGTTTTGAGACGGTGGATGATGTGAGGACGGAATGTTGGATCAGAACATGTACGTACTGTGAGTTAGTTTAGGAAAGTTTTCTCTAAGTGATGGTAGTGTGATCAATTCTTTCTTTTCGTTAGAAAGTATACCGCTCCTCCCCCCCCCCCCCCACCCCGAACGAAATGGAAATTATATAGAAAACGTGTAATTTTCCAGTGCCACCCCTCCCCCTGGAAATTGTTGTGCGCCCCCACCCCCTCTCCCGGAGAAAAAACTCGGAAAGAAACACTGGTTAGAACCTTTCGGTCTTTATGTTACACGTTTGCCTGATGAAAGCCGGGGCGATACCATGTGAGCCGAAATGTTGTTATCTTGAAAGTTAGGACCTGTTACAAGCTATAGTGTTTGAATATGATGCATTATGTTGGTTGTAAAAAGTATTAATACTATTGTGGCCTTGCTCAGAGCTTTTTCGGGTAGGCCTATCTGTCGGGGGGGGGGGGGGGGCATTGACAAAGTATATCATTTATAACCCTATAGAAAATATATAGGCCTACTTTAACTACTGTCAGTCCCCCTCCTCGAGTGCCTGAAAAATGTCTGAAAGAAACTATGCATTTGTGATCTTATGTAGAACAAAACTGAAACTACAAATACAACACGAAATAATTGCAACACCACTGCTAACGTAAACACCACGTATATTGAACAGTCTCCATGGTTACAATTAGATTTATTTTTAACGTCTGTAAACGAGCAAAACGTCTGTTAAAGTTCAGTTTTAAAAATTATTAGATCTATATCCCGCATGAAATTCGTCTATGTGCTGTAACTTTCTTTCAAATCCATAGATGGTAAGGTAGGTAACACACTTCCGGAATCAGCTTCCTGCAGCTGATCATTGTTTAAATAGGTTAAGGGAGAAAACTCATAATTACATTATTTTAAAGTCAACAAAATTAATTATGTAAGGCTATATAACAAAATATAGTTATCTTTCTGTTAATGTAAGTAAAACTAAAATATATTGTATAAAAAGATGTGAGATTGTGTCCATATAGTCATATAGGCTACTAGATCTAGTTCTTATTTATTAGTTATCCAAGTTTCAAGTTAAGCTATGTATGTACTTACTATGTACTGCTACTTGAAAGAGTGATGAAGATTGTAACCTATCGCTCTGCGAAAATTGTTTAAAACAGCCTTTTTCATGCTTTTGTTGTGTCAATGTAATCAGTAATTAATTTAAGGCAATGTCTTCGGATGAAGCGAAGCATTAATACAGCCAAATCCCGGACAAAATGGAATTTATATAGAAAATATATTATATATGCTACTTTTACTTGTGTCACCCTTCCCCCCCCCCCCCCCAAGGAAATGTCTGAAAGTAACACGGAATTTGAGATTTACTTACCTTGCAGGCTTTTTTCCTGCCATTTTCTTTCAACAATAATTTATTGAAGTACTCACTTTTAAAAATAATCTGAATAGATTTTAAACTTGGTAGTAGATTCTTTTGACAATTTATAAAATATTAAGACAACCATACCAAAAAAAGTTATATATAAATTAATGTAAAATTTAAGTTCCTGTTGTAATGTATTTGAGGTATAAAAAAGTTCAAAGCCTCAGCTTGAGTATATTTTTTTTTACCTTTGTTAATTTAAACAGAACCATCTAACTGAAAATAGAACTACAATCGTGTAATAATTAGTTGAATAAGTTTCTACATGACTTTGGCTTTATATTTGCAAGTTATTTTTTAAACAAAATTGTGAAGTTATATTGATTGCTTAGTGAATGAATGGTCTTCTAAGATGAACATCATTTACCAAAATATTTAACATCAAAACATGGTACTCATGGTGTAAATTTCGCAACAGCAATGCAATAAATCTACCTGTAATAAAATCAAATTATTTAGCTTTACCTTCCTTATAAATTTGTCTGTGCATCTACTTTTATATAGGCACCAAGGTCCTTTAGATCAGTATCTGATATAAGGGATATTTAACACAGCTGAGACATTACAACCAAATAAAAACTTTATTCCTTCATACCATCCAACTCATTATCTTGAGACAGAAAATAAAAGCACTAATTATCAATAAATCAATGAAAATTTATTAGCTTTTTTGATACATGTACAAATAAATATCCGACTAATATACAAAACATCAATATAAATAAATCTTATCCTTTACTAATGGAGCATGAAAGTCATGGACAATCTACAAAAATTCCATTTTATAGATTCAGTAATCATTCTCTTAAACACCACTGGAACTCTACACTTTAGCCAATTTAACATTTAAAATATAAAAAAAAAATCACAGTTTACATAGATGTGGCTAATCAAACAAATAAAAAAAAATTGCTAAATACCTTGGTTAATATTTCTACATTTAATGTATACATTAACACACATTCTGTCAACCTTACAAGAATTGCAACCATGAACAAAATATTACAGTTGTCACTGGAATGTAAAAAAAAAAAGTTCCTTGAATGGGTGATTTACAACCAATTCTTGTCAGTCATTCATGCATACTCCAAACAAAAAAAAAGGTGATGATATACTACATCTGTATTCTTACCACACATTTTAAACGCTTCAATTAAACAATGACAAAAGAAAAAATTTAATGAACGGGAAATAATGTTTTAAATTACATATTTAATATACAGCTGGTGTAATTTCTATACACACACATTTTTAACTCAAAATATTTTCAACCGCAATCACAGACCTTTTTTTTAAAAATAACTTTGGAACCTTACTTGACAGTTACCCCGTTTAAAAAAAAAAATTGTGCTCTATTCACAAAATTCATCTACAGTGTTTGCTGAATGAAAAGATTTAGGAAGGACTTGACTATTTATAACATTAATTTACATACCCTTTACTTGATACATAACACTCCAGATTTCACAAAGACAGTTTTAAAAAATGAGATTGCAGCATTAGCAGTCTAAAATATTAATTTCTGCAATTTTAAACAATTTGACTCAAGAATAAGTTTGAGAACTGATCAACATGCAACCCAATTTTTTAACATAAAAATAAAAGGATATTAGGTTCTACAAAAAGAAACGGTCCATGTTTTAAAGCCTAAAATGAAACTGCTAGTCTACTTCAAGAAATTAATTGATCTTCTTTGCTAGCTCATCCTGTGGAACTCTGTAGAGGATGGACTCGAGGTTGGGATTCATGTTCCAGATACCATAAGCAACAAAGAAAACTGTGATAGACAACACGATCATGAGCCAGAGAACTATGTTGAAGCTGGCTGGGAAATCTTGATCCCAGTCTATCTCCAGATTTAGTGGGTTGCCCTGGAAATCAGACAATGGTTTGGGGTAAAAATCTGATGCATAAACAGTCAGTATATAAAAAATTCACAAATAAAAAACAAATACAACAATACCTTAAACATTTTGTAAAGTGAATGTTAGTTTACAATGGAAAAAACATGGCAATTCAACACTAAATTCAACTTTCATTTTAAAATAGTTGTTAAAATAGGTTTGAGCATACCCCATCCTTTGGTACATCTGCCATGAGACTTCTTGTCTTGCGGACAAAAGGTTTCTCCACTGTTGGGACTACAATAAACTCAATCATCACATTCCCCTTATAATATGACTTCAGATCATCTGTCACCTATAAAATAATATCACAAAATATTTAAAACATTGGCAGACCCATGTGTCCTGGGCAGTGGGCACAGAAGGGACAAGATGATTAATTATTTTATAAAAAAGAAGTATGTTGAACTTCCTAAATATTTCTTTCTTATCATACTCAATCAGAAAAAATCTTACTGCATCCAAGTGTTTTGTAAGGAATTTTGTTGCATCCTTAACTTGATCTGAATTTACACCATACTCCTCCCCAATGTCTTTCAAACCTGTAAAGGTGAAGGACAGCAGATCTGGGGTTTTTGATTTCAGGTTATCTGCACTTCCCTTTAGCTGCGAAGCAAAAAAAACAAACAAAAGTTTGAAAAAAGCAGCTCAACATCAATAATAAAAATGTTTAATATTTTCATTAACAATTAATGTCCCGTAACGCCCGCTGCCGCCCGACACAGTTAATGTCCCGTAACGCCCGCTGCCATCCGCTTACAATACGCATAGAAAAATTAAATTTGTTTCATTAAAATTTGGCCTACAAATCCTAATTTTTAACTAAACAGGAAGTCGGATGGTTTCAGCATCCTTTTCCGGTCTTGTAATTTCAATGGCGCTTTTGAAAGATAAAAAATAATAGTTTCTTTCTATCTCGAAATTTTCGACTCATCTGTCGTATTTTTAGTAGATTTAATATTAAAAATAAAAAAAATTAATGCCTCTAAACGTATCTAGGCATGTATTTTATGAATTATATATGTTAAACATAACCAAATTGATATTTAACTGTTAAATTCGATGCATAGTTGTTAAGACAAAAATAAATAAAGTTGACTACCGAAAATGACCTGTTTTGAATTTTCTCAGACATTTTTTATTTTTATACTGTACTTTTACCGAATATAATATATTCTATTTAATACTGTTGGAAAGCCAGGTTTATTCCCAACATTAAGCAGTACTTTTTATCTTAATTTTCAATTTCATTTAGACAAAAACAAATATTTTGTGAAACTATTCACTTGATCATACAGAGTTATGCTCCTTACATTGGGCCGTCATGGGTGGAGTTTTGGTAGAATGAATGGGACATTAATGGTTAAACATAACCAAATTGATATTAAACTGTTAAATTCGATTCATAGTTGTTTAGACAAAAATAAAGTTGACTACCGAAAATGACCTGTTTTGAATTTTCTCCGACATTTTTTTATTTTTATACTGTACTTGTACCGAATATTATATATTCTATTTAATACTGTTGGAAAGCCAGGTTTATTCCCAACATTAAGCAGTACTTTTTATCTTAATTTTCAATTTCATTTAGACAAAAACAAATATTTTGTGAAACTATTCATTTGATCATACAGAGTTATGCTCCTTACATTGGGCCGTCATTGGTGGAGTTTTGGTAGAATGAATGGGACATTAATGGTTAATCAGGGAACTATCCATAAATAAACATATAAAATATAGCAAGAAATTAGTATACTTACAATTTTAACAGCATCATAGAGAACTTGAATTTCTCCCAATAATTTCCCATCTGAGTTTAGGGTGTAGTTCAAAGACCCCAGTTGGTTCTTTAGGATGGAGTCGGTGTCAAGCAATCTTTCTCGTGCAGAATCCAGAGTGGTAGGGAGGCTTTCAAACAGGGAGGAGCTAGTCTTCACATCAAAGAACTGGGTAGAGAGTCAAAAATAGATGTCATATAGATTTTAAAACAGCTACCATGTATTGCTATAAAAAAGAAAGGTTGGATAGACAATCTATCCATCTTTTATACAGATTTTAACAAAGGAAAGCTCTGGATTGCCAGTAAAGTTAAAAACAACTAAAACAATTATAGTACGACTACATCAGTTTATGTTGTTAATAAAAATGTAAGTAATAGAAGAACTAGTAGTCAATTTCTCCAATAAATTTGCTGCTGGACAACATTGTAGTCTACAGTAGTAAAAAAAACCCACTGCACCTTGTTAGCAGATACTATATCCAACATAAGTGGATCTTTGTCAATAAATTTGCTCTGCAGGTTGTTCATCATATACTCCACATCAACAAATGGAACATCCTGTGCATAGATGAAAATGTATAAACTTTCAACAATTGATGTTATTTTTAGATTGATCACTCTAGACTGCTGGTATTTTTTATGTGATACACCATGATTATGAACAAAGACATACCCAGTCTAATTTATAACTTGCTAGGCTGTCTACTGGTAGGTTCTGATTGTCGTGAGTGACAATGGTGATTAGAACATTGGCCTTAGGTCTTTTCAAAACTGATTTGGAATGTAGAAGTGCGCCATTCTAAAAAAGAAGAAAACAGATTTAATTATCAAAATATAGGAGAACCAGTAAGAAAATGTGCTTTTTCAAAAAAAAAAGTTTGGCAATATCTGTTGAACATTTCGAAATATTTTTCTCTCTAACAATACATTTCAGTACTTACTCTGCTTAAGCCTAGGGGTCCTGACAAAACATTGTGAAGATTGCTTGAACTGACAGGAGAGTCTGGTGACTGCTGCTGGAAAACAACATATGGTGGAGCATGCTTCACATGAAACTGCTGACCATCTGTATGAACTACTGTAAACAATGAATAAAAAAAGTATTTGATTAGTTGCAGGACAGACAACAAGATAAGGAAAATGTTGTCAAAACATATGTAAGAAGTACTATTTGCTTACTGGTGAGTTCATGTCATAGTGGGGCCAACAAATTAATTTTTTTATTTTTCATTTAAAATTTATGATGAAAATATGGGTTGAGAGTGACAAAAATCTGCATTCTAAACAATTGTCATTGGGACAAGCAATGGCTTTGGTTTGTGGAGTCAGGTGAAGATTACTGTCAATCTGAATTGGAAACTGATTCTGATGACCATATGTCTGACATAGCAAGTGCTACAGATAATGTAATAAAGAAACAACTCATAGTCCTATGTGATAGGACAAATAGACAAGATGAACAGCTAAAAAAAATTACAATTTTTAGGCCCTATGCAATGAATTATGCAGCAAGAGTGCCAAAGCTAAAGCTATTCTAATTCTTTGAGTTAAGGCTTCAAATAAACCACTCAAGTTCATTGCAAAATAGGACTTTTCTAAATACCAGCTCTAAAATTGTTGTTTTTCCTGACATTTAAAGTCTGAAATTCGTTTTGCTTGTTTTTATAGTTATAGGCCTACATTAAGTACATTATGATCATTATTATACTTATTGGGAGGACCCCCCCCCCCCCATCCCAAAAAATGCTAAAATAGTAATAGTATGATTGCAGAACAATTTTTTTTAAATGTTTAAACTTGTGACTAGTCCTATGGCCTAACTAAATTGAATGCATTAGGATGATTAGGCCTATTGAATATTGATTTAACTACTGAACTAGATCTAACTCAACTACTCATACTTTACTTTTTAACTAGAGTTTTTAGACTAGACCTTACTTAGGGGCCTATCAAGAACGTCATTTTAAAAATAAAATTGTAAAAGCCCATTGTTTACTACTACACAGTTAGTAATATTCACAAGGGCAAGAGAATGTCACGCACCACCAAGTTACAGTGCAACGAACTCAAGTCACTAGTGACAAAAACAAACAAAAGGATCAGCTGAGAAAAAGTCGAAGAAGAAAGCTATGAAAACCACAGCAGTTTACCCAAGAATAAATCTAATTAGGTTTGCATAGCTAACAGGTCAAATTTATTAAACCTTTCAAGTTATTTAAGTTCAATAAATTGCTAAAATATATAGATATAAGTTCACATTACCTAGTACATTTAAAACAAATAAAACGATGATCGGAAGAGTTGATGCCATTTTTCTAAAATATAATTTATCACATGATAAACAAGATTTTCGGATATCCGGTCAGACCCACCGGTGTAAGGGCAGTCATGCATAAAACCAATATTTTTAAAGGCGGTGAATAGCTCAAAATTTCGCCTTCGAAAATAAAACACTAGATCTCGATAAAAATCTACATAATTATGGTCAAAACCGAGTTCGCGTATCGCCATTCAAGTATTTTTAACTCCCAGAGGATGGTGTGGATTTTTTTTCTGAATTTCATCTTAAAAAACTATATCTATAGTAACAACAAACCAACAATAAGATTTTTATAATGCATCATTGTTAAAAATATAAATATATATTATACTTTTATTGAAGAAAATAAATTCATTTGATACAAATATTAAAATTCACAAAAAAAAAAAAAAGTTGAATGTACTTGGAGACTATTAATTAAACTTTGCACACACATTTAGCAGTATGTATATTAAATAATTTAAGCTGTGGTTAGGAAAAAAATACTTGACAAAAACATAAGTGCGCTCTCTTATTTTGACATAGGTGTCTTGGAGTAGAATTTTTTTTTGTAAAAACGTATAATTGAATGGCATTCAAACTTAGACATGCAATTTAGTAGACAGGACGCCACATTTCAAGACTAGCTACAAAACTTAATATTTTACTGCTAAAAAAAAAATACTTTTTAAAATCCCCAACATAACAGATGAAATGAAATATGCTGCTCCTACAGTAAATTTTTTTAAACTTAGTAGAACCCTCTGCTAACCCCCATGTTCTATCAAAACAAATCTATTTTCCTTCTTTCAACATTCCTAATTATCCTCTCCTTCTTTTAACACCCTAACAGCAATCTCTGCTTTCACAACCCTAATGTTGTCAAATTGCCGCCCCAGTTCTTCAGTCTCATGTCCTAAAGATAACCCTAAAAGCAACAAATATTCCCATGAGGACCTGGACCCCATGTTAAATTCTCCAACCACCACAGTAACAGTTGCCACTAGGTGTGGCCTTGGAACAGACAAATGAGTAAATGCTTTCATTCACATTTTGAGTTGCTGTAAAAGTTCCTTGAATATTAGTTTTTGTTAACTTTCTGAACATAACCTGCCACAACAGGATTCAGGTGTGCTGAACCTGTGTGTTTAGGAAAAGCAACCAACACCTTTGGCCACAGTGTTTCTTCCAGACTTTTTTCCCCGGGGGGGGGGGGGGGGTTGACACTATCAAAAGTATATATTTTCTATATAATGCCAAAAACCTGCCAGATTGCTTGCTGCATGTCTGGCACATTATAGTTAGATCTGACACCCTTTGTGTAGTATGTTTTTTAAAGTTGTCCTGCGTTAGGGGACCCAAGCCTCGACCACCTAGGATTATTTTGTGTTTTGTTCCTGTTCACTTTGTTGGGCAAAACAGTGATCAACCACTTAGCAACATCCTTTATTCATTCCTTAGTTTGCCTGAATAAGCCAGGACATGGGTCTGCCTTGTGAATGGCCTTGATGGTGTTTGTGTTACTGTCTGACACTACAGAACGGTAGCTGAGACCATGGGCACATGACTCAATGACCACATTGTGACAACTGCCTGCTTGGATAGGCATTCAAAGCTGACAAGTCCTGAGCGATACTCAATAATGCAGCCTATGCCCGATTTTGAAGTTTGACCTCTTGAGTGCCAGCTGCTGTAGTAGGACACTTTTAAGTCCACTACTTCATTGTTTGCTTGTTCAGGGTAAGCAGCCGTCACTTTTTCCACTGACTGGTGCAACAAGTTGTCAAGTACTTACAGTGGCATGCTGGTTAGATGCATGGATTTGGTTGATCAATGTGATATCCTAGGCCAACCAGTACTTAATATGATTCTATCATTGGTAAAAAATTTATAATTGATGCATTTTTGGTACTCTTCAAGGCCTTTTTTTAAGTAGATTTTGACCAGCAGAAAATTGTAGCATTTTTATTTCAACTTTTAAAGCTTCAAATAGAGGACCAACTAATCTTTTTAAATTGTGATTTTACTCATGTGTTCTTTAGACTTTGCTGTGGAACTAGAATATACAAGTATTTATATTTTCTTTGTACTTCAATTTCTAAAAGCACAATTTACAATCACAATCAACGTTTCATACTTGTATAAATAAGTAACACATTTTTTCTTAATATTCTGCATATTTAATAAACAAGAAGAAGTGTCATGTTAAATTAGAGAAGAAAAATATCATTTAAAGATAATATTTCTTGATGACACATGTCGCAGAGTTATCAACATCTGGCAACCCAGAGTTTCATACAAGCAGTGTAAAAAAAACACCAGCATCCACCTGGCATGTTTGTAAATATTTATATTCACACAGTTGTAATCAGGTGAATTTTTAAAAATCTCAAAACAAACACATCTTTTAGATAATTGTGTGGAGTTTCTAGTTCAGCAACAATTTAACACTTATTTATTATGCTGTTGCTTTGTACATAAACATATACTTAAGCTCAGCTGCTGAAAAGATTAAAATTATGTAAAATTTGCATCCAAAAAAAGAACAATATTTCCTAACATAATTTCTTATAGATGTTATTATTCAGTGACTTTAATAATGTTAGGAATATTTTTTTTTATTATTGTTAAAGTTAAAATACTGTGATTTTTATCAGAATATGATCTTAACACAAAAAAACAGGTAAACATTTTCTAACTTAGGATTAGACTGTAAATAACAAGGGACACTGCATGAAGCACCATTACATTTAGATAGCTTTAGATATAAATAAAAGAACTTATTTTAAGCTTAACTATTTATACATATTTCAAAAGTTTCTGTTTTTCTTAAATAATAAACCAAGTGACAAACTAGAACATAGAATCAATAATTAATTTAATTAAAATTGACACAGCAGAAAAGAAAACATTGATATTTATAGTGATCTTTTAAGGAAAGTTAAATACTTTGGCACACAGCTGAATTTAAAATTACTCAAGTCTCACTATTAACAAAACAATGCTTTAAATTCATGTGAACCTCAATAATCAATCAAAAAGTCTGGCCACTTTATCTAATAAAATGCATTTCCACATTACATTTTTTTTAAGTTCAGGCTATATTATATAATATTCCCATTATGCAAGAGCTTATTTCTGTATTATGCCATTTGAACATAATTATTGATTTAAAAATTATTGGTCTTATTTTTAACAAAACATCTTGTCAAGATGTAGATTACAACTAAATAGTTAATCAAAATTATTCTTAATTCTTATTAAGGAATGTCAGTAGATTTTTTTATATATACACATGATATGCCAAAGCTTTCAGGCAACGAAAAGCAAAAAAAACTATTTTTAATATAGTTTAACAAGGCAGCTATTTTAACAATATATAAATATATAACATTTTCAAAACATAATTATGAAAATACTTCAATTGATTAAGCATATAACTAAAATATTTATTTAACAAAGCATTCCAATCAGAATTTGTTGACCAGTGGCCACTCAAAACTGACTCATCTTGACAGTGGATCTATTTTCTTTGCATTCTATTTCGGTTACCATTATTAAATGTACTCTTTCTTTAGCCCTGTTTAAGACTAGATTTGTTCAATATTGGTGGAATTTACAGTTTTCCCCCCAGTTTTAAAGCTATTCTTTGGTTAATTTGATTGTATTATTTTAACATGGTTATAGTATGTTCAATGTTTCTGCTTTTAAAATACATTAAATTAAGGGAAGTGATAAATCCAAATGTGTTTCAGGGTCTTAAAATAATCATGTAAAAAAACAGCCACCTCAGAGTTAAAGTATTTTAAATTTGGGATGTTTTCACAGTCTATTAAATAGCTAATGAAGAAGTCATGAAGGTTTCAGAAACTAAAAAACATTAATAGCTTTTTTTTAAATATTGCAGTTACACCCAAACTCAAAACAAAAGGCTAAAGATTGAGTTTAATAGAAAACTCTTTGAAAAATCTTTGCAAAAAGACTCATGTTCCATCTAAGGTGAGCAGTTTCATGAAATAAATAATAAACTTTAAAAATAGACATGACTGTACAATACAAGCTTTTCAGCTAAGACATAACATTGAGTCATTGTTGCCCTGCTTAACATCAGTAAGTATGTTAAAGTATTAGAATAGTGAGGTCAGGGATTACAAATTATCCAACAAACATATGGCCAAGACATGACACAACTACCCACACATTCACACAAGGCTGCCTAATTTTAAAATGACTGAAAAAATTAGAGCTTCAACTGCTTGTAAACAGAACATCTTACTTTTGTGTTTATAAAGATGTGTTATGTAGCAGCATATATCTTCCTCAATTTACCCTGGTCAGTTTTATTAAGTCTATCCTGCTAAGATTAAACAACTGCATGAAAGTTAAAGTTTGGTTGGACCTGTGAGTTAAAGGCTAAGAAAATATTTTAATTTTTTTTACTACAAATTTATTTTAGATTTGAAACAGAGTGATAATTAAATTATAATGGGAACTTATAAAGAAAAAGATTCCAAGATGATGAATAGTGTCTACTAACTAAGTTCATAACACAAGATCCAAATTTATTTTGGAAAAGAAAATGTTTTTAAAAAACTTAATTAAATTTCGATAAAACCAACTTAACTTAAAACATTCTGAATCGCTATGTTTGTTTATCCTAAACTATAGCGACAATGAATCTCACATCATGCATTAATGACCACTTGTCGATCAAGAACACAATTTTCATTATGTAACAATGAAAATATTTAAATACACTTCACAGCATGCAAGCTTGGGTAATCATTTTAGACATAATTTTCCATCACATATCCTGCAGCAAAAAATTGGTGGCCAGCCTTGGATTGTTATTTGCTGACCGAAGTGCCTGTCTAGCCCTTGCATCACTGAATCCCATTTCAACAAACTGTTTTACCTGAACATTTTTTTTTAACAAAAAAATTAATTAAACTTTTCCTCAATATTTTATCTTTTTTTTTAACTATAGAATTATGTGGAAAATCAAATACATCAATAATATAAATAAACAATTAATATATCAGTTAATTGTACCTAAATAAATAACGATACAATATAAGATTCATATTATTCAGGCAGATACCAGTATCGTTTTTGTAATTTTAAAACTATTTCTCAAGAAATAAAATTTAGAACTTTTGTTAAAGTTATTCTATTGATTTTCAATATACTCAATACTAAAAAGAACTAACCTGATCTTCAGAAACAACACTCTCAGTAGTGTCTACCAAGCTTGCATCATCTAAAAAATAGTACTAAGTGTAAGTTATGTGTACGATTTTAGAACTTAAAGAATAAAATTGTTTAAATTATTTTTTAACATGATGCAAGGTAATGAAAATAGCTTACTGGTTGTTGGCTGTAAATTTGGTCCTGGGTTTCTGTTAACATTTAAGTTACCAAATATGCTATTGCCCAAATTCTGTTGAAATATATAATATGAAATTGAGTTTTAACTGGTCTTACTTTTATTGAAAGTGTAAGATCAGGATTAGACTGGGAGCCAAGGTTAAGGTAGTGATTCTAGCAAAGTAGTAGTTTAAGAGTTTAAGTAACATTGAATGCCCTGGTCATTTTAAACTTTGTATAGCCCTTACCAAGGGTTGTGGTCTACCAATATCCATTCTTCTGCTTGACTGTATGGCTGAGAACATCATCTGCTGCTCCAGTCTGTCCAGCCTCTCCCTCTGCTGAAGTTCTAAAGTTGCTCCCATGGGCAATGATGTGGTTTGTGAGTCAGGTGATTCTAAATACCGACCCAAGCAGTAGTCAAACTGATTACCCACAAGTTTTGGTACTTGAAGGAAATTTTGAATTTTCAAAAAGTTGATTCTCCATAGCATCCCAGCTACCTAAAAATGAAATTGATAATAATTCTTAAACTTAAACTAACTAGAGAGAAATATTGTATTTAAAAAAAGCATAAACATAGGACAAGAAACTAAATTTTTATTTTTAAGTAGTTAAAATTTTCAACAAATAAAACATGTTGACCATTCATTTAATTCTAACTAAACAGCTACCAATGCAAGCATGCATAATGTACTGGTAAAGATTAAGTTCTTACAATTGCGCAGGAAACTACTAGCATGTTCTCCACTTTAGAGCTGGCCATTTGCAGTCCGAGGATGTAGTTAAGTGTTTTACCAGTAACTGGCACACCCATTAAACTGATCAGTGCCACTCTGGGTACTGTACAATAAAAAGGGACATACAGCGGGAAAGCCAGGCTGAATCTGTAAATAGAATTTAGTAAAGCTCTTTAAAAATTGGTTTGAATATACTTTTAAAACGTTAATGGAATCAAAATTAAGAAACACTTTGCTATTTTTTAATTCACAATTTTAATAAATCATAACAGCAAAAGTCAAATATTTTATGTGATAATATTTTAAACATTTTTAATTCAGATTTTTTTTTAAATATTGGATTCAAACTTTTAAGAAAAAAATTAACTTAACATCTTGAGGGTTGTTTTTTATGATCAATGGGATCAAAAGAGTTCTGAGATTAGAAAACCAAGGAACTTTCCCAACCTGCTTCAGGAGATTCAGTGACAACACCAACTGAGCCAACCATAGCTCAGTCAGTGGCCTCTATGTGAACCTTCAAAGATGTCCTTTATGTTTTCTAATGCACCCTTCCCCCACAAGGTAGAAGATACTTTTGTATCAAAGCTTAAAATTTTTAAAAGTTTTTGGTAATGCCCAGTGTTTTTCCAATCACTCATAAATCATACTTAATAGTAAGGTGAATGAGTGCTAAGGTAATGTAGTGTGTAAAGCTTACAGGCCAGTTGGCATATCTCCTAATCTGATGTCCAGCTTATTGAGAACTGAAAAAACCACCAGCTCCAACAAACTGCTCAAAATCAGAGTAGCCAATAGGTGAGACTGAAAGAAAGAAAATGTTCTCAAATCTTAAAGTTTTCAATAAATAAGATACAAAAAGAAATAGTATGTTTTAAAATTTCTTTTATACTTTAAAAACAAGACACAAAAGCATATGGTTTTTTGAAAAAATATGTGCAAAGCATTTTAGTAAGGCTGTAATCATACCACAAATTTTCTTGAACCAAATCGCCTTTCAAAGATTCTGAAGTTGTAGATAAGCAGCGATGTGAAGATTAAATCAGGTAAATCCAAGAAAACAAGTTTGGACATAAACATTTTCTTCAACTGTAATAAACAATTATATAATAGTAATGAGCTTAAGGATGACATATTCATGAGGTAGAGCATAATTGTTGAACTCCTATTTGGGTGACCCTGAATCCACTGAACACAGATGGGAATTTGTTTTAGTTTCAAGTTGAGGAAAATATAGGTGATAGGTCATGGAGCTGAACTCACAATGCAAACATATCCTGAAGTGACAAAAGTAAACCACTATCAAAACTTTGGAATAAAAGGTCTATCTTTACACATTTATTTTGAAGCGAAGCTCTTCCATATATGATGCACAGTTTGGTCTTTGTTGTTAGTTTGGTATAAGTTAATGTGCTTTTTCCCATTCGATTACGTACAAAGACAAATATATGAATACAACTTTGTAAACAAAGCTGAGTTTTAAATATATATAAATATCTAGATAGATACCTGTTGCTTTGCAAAGACATCTTGGTTGTAATGAAACAAGTAATGAAAATGCTGCAGTGGGAAGGTAAACAAAAAGTAACTGATTATACCATGGCACAAAAGAATCTTGGTCACAGGTGTTCCATCTGAAACAAAGATATAATTGTTTTGACATATCTGGAAAAAAACAACATGATAATTAGGCCTAGATTATCATATTATTAAAGAATTTACTTACAAAACCCTGCTGGCCCAGCTAAGGCAATCATCGTGGGAAATATTTACTGGTTCAGCAAAAACAGATTTTCTTTTACTTCAGTGTTTACTAAAAAAAAAACAGAACAGGATATGTTACTTTAAAAAATATTTTGTAGTGATTTAATTACATTTTCACATTAATTACAAAATTTCCTGTCAAGCAGGAACTAACTCTTAATAGAGTTATTTTAAAATTTGGTAATTAGGAAAACAAACTAAAAAACAGTCGCTTATAAAGTTATAGTAGCCTATTTCACTAAATCATATTTCCTAATTTAACCTATTTCATTGCAAAATATAGTAATTATAAGATAACACAAAATGGACCCATTTATTTAAAGACTCGCAAACAAATTATAATGAGATTTAACAAGATTTGCAAAATCCCCAAGCCATTTTTTTATGTTTTGGGGTCAGATGTTAGGCCTATATTAGTATATATAGATTACTATTATTTAATATTTAGGCCTACTATTTTTATTAAATGCATTGGGTCTAGATCTAGTCTAGATTAGATCTCGAGTCTAGATTCTATATGTCAGGTGCAAAAAACCTGTTTTCTCCCTAACCCAGTGTTATGCTTATTCAATATTCATTGGTCGATGTCGGATCTAGATTAGATCTAGATCTAGTTGAATTGCAGATTTTGTTATACAGTTTTTTAATATTAAAAAGTCGCGATTTTACGTACCCAAAACGATAGATTACCAACGATAGATTACCTCCCTGCCTTAAAATTTAAGTTAAAACTAAGTTAAAACTAACTTAAAACTTGTAAACATATCAATTTACCAAAAAAAGGATTACCAAACTATTAACTAACTAGTCTAACTACTAGATCTAGATCTACTAACTATACTAAGTAGTTTAACTATTAATTTAATCAAGGTTTCAGTACCTAGATAGATCTAGTAGATAGTATATAGATTTATCTAGAAATCAAGAACTAGATCTAGATTCTACTTTTTGTCAACCATAGTGCCGATATTTATCGACCTTTCAGTTAGCCTAAATTACTAAATCTTACAAACAAATTAGCGCTTGAATATTTAGACTAGATTTTTATATAGCTTAGATTTCTAGGCCTACTCGTTTTAAAAATTGTAAATGTATTTATTTTAGTTAATTATTGTTAAACATATCAAATGTATAGGCCTATTAATTATTATATCATATTTACAATATGACTTGCACATTAAATAAACTGCTACCGCTTATTTTATTTAGACTAGATTTACACTCTAGTACACTCTACAGTCTACACGTTATTATCAATACCATCGGCTAAAAAAAGTAATTAAATATTAAATATAGCGACTTTACTTTTGCACTTGAATGATGGAATTCGATCTCTATTTGAAACAATCATTGAAATTTTTCAAAGGGATGAAGAAACATCTAATATAGAATCTATTTTCAAACGGAAAAAAATCGCTTAAAGATACGAAAAATTTGATATAGCCAATTAACAATAAAATTTGTATCTCGGGTACCACTGTAATAGTAATTAGCACCCAAACGAAATTTTTAAAATATTTTAAATTTTAATTTTAAAATATACGAGCCGCCCCGCGGCGTATCATACGCCGCTATTTAGTTGTTATATTTTCTACTTTTCAGTAATTCATAATTTGTGAATTCGACAGTACCAATGCTGCCAT
This sequence comes from Physella acuta, assembly GCF_028476545.2. Taxonomy (NCBI): domain Eukaryota; kingdom Metazoa; phylum Mollusca; class Gastropoda; family Physidae; genus Physella; species Physella acuta. The sequence goes on along the minus strand of NW_026732445.1, from coordinate 396,729 downwards.
TGAAAATATTTGCTTTAAAGCACTACCCCCCCCTCCCTTTCCCCCAACCCCAACCCCTACCCCCCCCCCCCCCCCCCCCCCCCCGTGAAAGCAGCCTCCTCTTAGTAACCTCCTGTAGGTTTAAAATCGTTTCAAACTAAATTATCTGCCCCTGATAGCCGTCACTAAACCCGTCTACGATTTGTAAACATTAACTTGACCACAGCTCACCAGACAATGTGGGGGTGGGGTGGGGACAGAGAGGAAGAGAGGGGATTGTAAGGCGCGTTTGCAGCTTGTTTTCTAACGGCTCCCAGAAGAGAATTATATATATAGATACGTAAACCAATCTTATTGTTGCCAACCCTCCCCCGTGGAGTAAAATATCTTAATGAAAAACAGTCACCCCCTGCAGCTATGTCCAAGAGAGACGAGTATAAGTTATTTAATACATTGCTCTAATCTAGGGGTCGTCCATAAATGACGTCACACTCGTAGGGGGAGGGGGGTCCGTAATTTTGTGAAGGTGTGTGATGAGGGGGAGGGGGGTTAAGATGGTGCGACGTCACACATTTGCATTATAAAACTGTTTTAATAAATTGTTCAGACAAGATTTTAGAAAAATATCGATGTTGTAAAAAAAAATTCAACTGCAATTTTGAGGGGGGTTGTAGGCTGAGGTGTGACGTCATTTTAGCGGGGGGGGGGCTGGCTTTTTGTGCCACGTGTGTCGGAGGGGATGGGGAAGGTAAAAATCGTCAAAAAAAGTGTTGATGACCCCCTAGTGTTTATGCAGATAGCATTTTGCCTACTGTAATTTTATTACTATTATATTAGTATAGTATAATAGTATAATAGTGTAATATTAGGCATACGCATTTTTAAAGCTAATATATAATATGGCATTAGGGGCAATTTGTTCTTTCAAGTATAACTTCTTTGATCGTCATGTCTTTTTAAAAATAAGAACGGAGATTAACGTTCCACATCTTTTATAAAATAAAACTTACATATTATCTGCATTGAAACGAAAGCTGGCCTAACTAATATATAATTAGTAATACTGCTTCAGAATAAACTGATAAATGTTTCCTGTTATTTGAGTGGCTTTACGTCTAAATTCTAGCCCACCGTTTCGGTATTTAGATCTATAATGAATTGCTTACACTTATCAAAACTCAAAACGTGGAATAACAAGTCTTTTTTGTTTTTTAATTTACTGTTGCAATATTATTATTAGGCTATATTCTAGATCTATTTAACATTTCTAATCTACATCAAATATTTGATAAATCAAGAATTTGGTCATAGACCTACGTTTTAAAACTAGGCGCCTCTTTTTACACTCTATTTCTTCATTTTCTTGACAAGTGGTTTTTGGCTGCTTCTTAAATTCTTACTCAACAAACAGTACAGTCTACACACTACACTTCCTTAGTGTTACCTTAACCTTCTAACTAAATTACTATATCTAGGCTAGATAAGATAGATGTGGTTGATATGCCCAGTTCAGTTTAGTAGTCTATTTTACTTAGGAAGTTAGTAACTTAGTAAGTTAGTTAAACTTAGGTAAAGTACTAAACACTCACAGTACTAAACACTAAAGTACTTAAAAGTAGGCTTGTTCTTAAAGTCTAAAGTACTTTTTTTAAATGCCTATTGCAGATTGCTGAGTTTTAACATGCTAGCATGAATGCACTTTCTGGTCAGGAGAGAGAGCGGAGAAAAATGTCATCCAAAAAAATTTCAGCTGTTGATGATGAGGCAGACGTGTTTGAAATTACAGATTTTACAACAGCCTCAGAATGGGAGAGATTTATTGCCCGTTTGGAAGAGATTATTCATGAATGGAAACTTGTGAACCACGAACCTAGGCCACCAGCTATGAAGGATCAGTATAATTCTGGGGCTTGGGGAGAAAAATCTGAGGAAGTGTCTTTTGCAGATTTCAGATTTACTTGCAGTTATTTTTATTTGAAAACAAATGAAGAGTTTACTACTACAAATGTAAATGCTAAACGTGAGGATGTGGAGGAAGTTGATGAGGATCATAAAACTCCAACAGTTTTTCTGGATCTAATGAACTTTGAAAATGATTTCCCATCACATGGTCACTATCTATGTAGATGGTATGGACTTCAAGAATTCTTCACCCTCATGCCAATCAGTGAAAAACAGTTGATTGAGACAGAGGGCAAAGCAAAACTTCTTCTCAGCTCTGCCTCCATAGCACTGGGAAACACAAACTGTAGCATCCCATTTTTTATACAGCTTCATCACAAGTGGAGAAAGCTGTTTACAGGCACATCGCTGGTGCGCGGGGCAACTATTGAATTTGAAATGTCTCACCTACGAAGATTGCCTCCCCAATACTGCCACCTTGCTGGCCTTTTAGACGTGTTTAAATCTAAGTTAGGTTGTGTATACATATCCATGCCTCCCGTGTCTGTATCTGTCAGGTTCACATATATTCTCAAGGACTGGTTTCATTCTGACTGGCCACAGATGCCTCCAGATTTTACTTCTATATGCGATGGAGAAGTTGGGTATGGCGATATTGATTTTCTTCCTTTTGGAGCATGCTCTGATCCAATAAATGAGCTCCAGTTATCCTGTACCTGGCCATGTCTATCTGAGGATATGATAGTTGAAAACAGCCTTTATTCGGATTTGGACCCTTTGCAAGCTCCACAGTGGACTGTGAAGCTCCAGATGACGGAAGACCCTCAATGTTTGCTGGGCGAGTTCCTCAGAGACTTTATCAAGCTGTGCGATAGGATAGAGAGCACAGAAGATGTTCTGAAAAGAGTGGTTGTTGAAAGTGATGGTGATAAACATGGGGCAGACATCACCCATGCATTGCAAAGACTTACAGAGCCTGTACCTGCTCTCTCATCTCTGCCATCACTGGGCAATGTCATGTCAACAGCAACCTCAAGGATAAAATTTAAACCAGACGAGGCCCCTATCCCAGATGTCCTTCTAGATAAAATTATTTACTTCCTCTTCCCTGATGCCAAAATTCCCAGAAGCCAGAGTAGTACCAAATCTCTGTCTTCAACCAAACGCAAAGAATCCAATGTTTCTTCCACACCAACATCATTGACATCATCCATGTCTGAGCAGGTTGGAGATGAAGAGAGAGACAGAAAATCAGAAACTGAAAGAGTAGCTGAAATTTTGGCAGAAGTTAATAAACAACTGAAAGCTGCACCAATAGACAGCTTGACCCATAAGCTAAGTTTGGCTCTATGTAACGTTAATCATAACTTTGGTGGCTTGCTTGGTGTGGCACATTTGTGGCAGGAATTCATTCTGGAAATGCGATTTCGTTGGGAAAACAAGCATCTATTATGCAATGTTGACAAAGGAACACCAAATATGGGCTCTTGTATTTTACACCAAAAACTTCAAATGTTAAACTGCTGCATAGAGTGTAAGATTAAGAGAGAGTCTGCTGGTTACGGCTATGGTGCAGATTCTCTAAACATCCATGATGCAGGTTTTGACTCTTACACAGACATTAAAAACATATCTACTGATGGCTTAAGTGCTGCTGCAATGAAGCGATTGAGCAAGACAGCCAGCCTCCTAAACTCAAGTGATGACGATGAAGAGTTTTTTGAATGCCACGAAGAAGGCGATGATGGCAAAGAGGGGGGAGGATTGTCAGCCAGAAGTGAAGCAGATGAAACAAACAATGGGGAAGAAAAACATTCCAACTCTGCGGATGTGGCTGGGTCTGAGAGCCAAGACACTGGGGATAAATTAGCAAGCGGGCGCATGAAAACTAGTGAAGACTCAAGCTTATTCAAAGACTCACTAACCCATCGCCCAGAAGGCAGGTTGGTGCCTATGAAAAATGTATTTTTACTAACAAATGGAGAGCAGCTGTATATCCCTATAACACAAGAGCCCTCACCAATGACTGAGGACATGTTGGAAGAACATGCAGAGGTTTTAGCCAAATTAGGGACGTCCGCAGAGGGTTCACAGATCCGAGCTCGCATGCAGAGTGCCTGTCTTGTTTCTGATATGGAATCTTTCAAAGCTGCAAACCCTGGCTGTATCCTGGAAGATTTTGTCAGGTGGTACTCTCCTAGGGATTATGTGGTTGAGGGGGAAGAAACTGAAAATGGGGGAGAGCAAGAAGAAGAAACTAGTGAAGGAGAAATAAACAAACCCCTGGTTCCAAAACGAGGACACCTGAGCCAACGAATGCAGATCCCTGGTAATATGTGGGTTGAGGCATGGCAGAGCGCTAAGCCAGTTCCAGCTCGGCGCCAGAAGCGATTGTTTGATGACACTAAAGAAGCTGAAAAAGTGCTTCATTACTTGGCTTCTATGAAACCTGCCGAAGTAGTTCTCCATTTAATGCCGTGTGTTGTGCATGCTGCCATTGTAAAACTGGTTGAAGAGTCTATCCAGACTAGTGTCCCCAACGTTAAATCTATTATTGATCCAATCATATCAAAGGCCGCCAAAGTGACCAGAAATTTTTCTCTTGATAAGAAAAAATATTCAGAGATCCTTCGGTTAATTGAACTTGCAGAGATTGTATCTGCTCGTACCACATCCCTGCGATCAAAGTTTACAAGTGATCACCTGTCATGTCCGGAACAGGAGGGTAAGGAGGAAGAAATTGAAAGGTTCGTCACCGCTTTGTTAACACAGTCAGAAGTTGCTGTCACAGGGGGAGCTTGTGGTCCAGCTGGAGCCATCATACATAAAATGTTTATTGCAGCTCAGAGAGCTAATAATATGATTTTGGATGACGAGGACAACGACGAAGCCTTGAACCTGGATAAATCAAGCAACCACAGAGGCCACCTAACCACAGCCTCAGAGGTGCGCTCGTCCGCTTCATGCTCTGACTTTCCCTCTGCAGCCCTGAGAGAGTATATTCTAAGAGCTATGGTCCCTAGGCCTGCCCCCTACTCTAAAGTCCTGCCTCAGAGAATGTACTGTTATCTTGTAGATGGGGACAACAGGCTTGCAGGGGCTTTTACAGCAGACTCAACTTTCCAATAAGCCAGAAATCAGGCTATATTACTACAGCCCACTGTACAAGATCTTCCAACACTATTTAGTAGTGCAATATTTTAAAATGTTTTCTTCTCTAAGGTAAAACAAGATTTCAACAGTAACATTTAACTTGCACATAGCTAATTTAAGACTTATAACAATGTTCTAACAATGATTAGATCACACATTATAACTTGCACCTGTTGTTTTAATTTGTAATAAAACAAATTAAAACTCGTATCTTTGTATCATTATCTTCAGCCACCTGAAACCCTCTTTTTTTTGTCAATTATCTGAAAATTAAAAATGAATTGTGCACTTTATATTATGTAGACACAAGGTTGCAGGCTTTTAGCTTTTCAGTGTAGATAACACAATTCATGCATAAAAAGTGCATGCATTTTTTATTTTTAAGTACAATTACCTAGTTGTTTGCACTTATTTATCAAGTTACATTTTTCTTGTGATATCTCAGTAAGCCTTACTGAGTAAGCCATACTACCACTCCTAATTTATATAAGAAAACATTTTCATGACATTATTTTTTTAAATAAATTTTTTTTTTATTTATTGTATTCATTGTTTTTGTGATTGTTTTAAACCACTTTCCATTCACTCCTATGAACAGTTATTTCCATATTTTTCTCTTTTCCAAGTCTACAAATATTTTTCCAGAAATGTAGGGTTTTAAAACTAATTAACTATATAAATAAATGTATAACAATACTCTAACTGTAGAAGGGAACATAACTGGTACTGGTACATAACCAAGTCTCCCCCATATAGAGCATCCACTCTCCCATAGTACTAGCCATGTATACCTGATTTAACTTTGTGTTGTTAGTAAACTCTTTCAGACCAAATGGGAAGATGCATTTGAGTTTGTGTGATAGCTGTGGTGATCAGCATCATTTTCAGGAGCAGTCAGCTTCTACAAACTACAACTTATGCTGCTGGGTACATTTACAAATTGGGTAGACTCAGATACAAAAGCCAGGAAACTTATTGGAGACCTTTGGGTTTTTAAGGTCAACAGAGAAAATATTGTTCTGAATTGTTATTATTGATTTATTTAAATCTATTTTAAATGTATATATTTTAATCTAATCTGACTTCCTAAACGTAAAGGTTTATGCAACATTTGATTGTATTACTTAATTCTGATTGTAATTTGTGACTGATTATAATCTGAACGAAATTTGGAATTTGATCCAGGGCTTATGGTATCGTATGTCACTGTTGTGATGGTGATTTGAATGTTCGTAACACAGACCAATTTCAGCTTTTTGCAAGTGTGTTGCTGTGTAATGTGATAGATAAAACACATTATTATTTATTGCTTGTCTAATTTATTGTGATCCTAACAGCATTTTTTTTTTTGGAAAGTACTTACCCTGGTTAAACTAAAGATGACTTGTGTATTTGAGCTAGCTAGATCTGCTTGTAGTAAGGCATTCCAAGTAGAGTGGGCTAGTTTAAGATTAGATGCTCAACTAAGCTAATTAGTTACTATCATTCATGTAAATCTTGTTTTAATTGCAGTAGATTAACCTAATAGGCACCTAATAAAGCACTGAGCTTTGAATTGTGTACACATATTTTAGTCATCAAATGTCTAAAAAGTTATAAAAGGTGAATTGCTTCTGTAGAGTTCATCATTGAGGGTGTCAGTTAAGGAGGGTTTTTTTTTAAACAATAGAGAAAGGCATCAAATTTGTGCCTTGGTTGAAATGTTTTTTTCACAGGATTTAGGTTAGGGCTTGTTTAATTTACATTGTATTTTTGGGTTATATAAGTATGAGCCATAATTAAAATTTGATTAATCAGATTGTAGTGTGTACAAGAAAACTTGATTTTTTCATAAAACAGATAACATACATTGGTGTGGAGCATCAGAAAGTAAAAATTCGTTTTTGATAAATGTAGGTGAAAAATAATTTTTTTCTCTTTTTTTTTCGCTTGTCCATCCAGTTATTTTAAAAGTATATACATTTTAATGTTGCACAATTTTATGCTAATGTTTGCACAGTTAAAAACTTCAACCCTTTGTAAGTTACATGCAACATGTATTAATAGCAGTAACTTAACTTAAGCTCACATTGGTTATAGATTTTATCTCTTAATGTGAAACATTTTAAATCGGTTTCCTTTTCAGGTTATGCAAACAGTTTATTAAGTCAAAAATGTTTTTAATAAAGTATAATATCTTGTTGATTCCATTTCAGTTTCCACAAACTAAGATGTATTTCTAATAAAGTTTGAAAATTTTCATCCAATTCCCATCCTTTGCCCCATTGAATGTCATTATGACTTCACATTCCATAAACTGTAAACCCCTATTAGATTGCTGGTAATGCACACTTAACTTGTGCTTTTGGGACTAGCAGCTCCACATACTAAACTTACTTCTGTGTCCCATTTTAAAGCAGATGATTAGAATAAGTATAGATGATTAGATGAATAGATTTTTTTAGATAAGACTTAGCAAAACTGATGTGCATAATTTATGCAATGTATATTTTAGGTTTTTGTATAATGTGAGAGTGAAGTTTTTTAGCTGATATATTAGAACTGGTATTGTTTAAATTAACATAAAACTATGGATGATCAAACTGATCTTTAGGTGGATTAAGATAATAAAGCTGAAAAGTTGTTTTTTTCTTTAGTAAGCTCCACTGCATTACTAATTATATCTTTATCCATAGTAGTTTAAGAAACAGAATGAAGTTATTTCTGTAATTTCCAACTTTATAGTGCAGTGAGTTCATTAATGTTATAAAACTAAGAGAACAAAAAAAAACAATTTTGACCTTAAAAGTGTAGGTGGTGGTGAATGAAGAAAGCCTGTTTTCATTGTTTGCTTATACTTTTTGAAACTTGTCTTTTTTTTGTGTAAAAATAATCATTTAATAAATGATTGATCATGCAACTTTATTAGTAGTGTTTATTTTTTGTTATTGTTGTTTTGTTAGCTTAGTATGCATTTGTCATATTTTATGTCATTCCTTTACTTCACTTTAAAAAACAGTTAAATTTTGTCTGTATTTAATGTATATACTTCACTAACATTACGTTGACATTTCGATCGCATGTTGAATGGTAAAGCATTTGCCTGCTAACCTGATAGTTTTGAATTGGGGTGCCTGGCTGGAGTTGTAGTACATCCCTGATTCCACCCTATTCTGATGCTACCTGACTATGTTAAGGAAAGTAAAGGCGGCTTGGCATCGTGCTGACACACTCTCCCTTCATATGCTGAGGTCACTTGCTCTTTAGGTCACAAAGTCCAATAGGGAACTCAACGTTTACTTACTTAAAATATATACACCCTTTCAGCTGTAATTGTCATTCATAGTCATACACCAGTCTTATATGATCTTTTAAAACTGCATCTAATGGGATGTTGAGGTTTTTATACTTAAGTCTTTCCCCAATTGATTTCAATTACTAATCAATCAGAGCCGAGTGACGTCCAATGGACTTGAGCCTGTAAATACTGTAGTGTGATGTTACCTACACATTGATTGCTGTGTGAGATTTAGGGAATGTGAAAACGTCTGAACCTCTATGGCCATCCTAATGCTGTGGCCACACAAACCTATGACCTGCTGACCATTAGGGAATGTGAAAACGTCTGAACCTCTATGGCCATCCTAATGTTGTGGTCACACAAACCTATGATCTGCTGACCATTAGGGAATGTGAAAACGTCTGAACCTCTATGGCCATCCTAATGCTGTGGCCACACAAACCTCTGACCATTAAGGAATGTGAAAACGTCTGAACCTCTATGGCCATCCTAATGCTGTGGCCACACAAACCTCTGACCATTAAGGAATGTGAAAACGTCTGAACCTCTATGGCCATCCTAATGTTGTGGTCACACAAACCTATGATCTGCTGACCATTAGGGAATGTGAAAACGTCTGAACCTCTATGGCCATCCTAATGCTGTGGCCACACAAACCTCTGACCATTAAGGAATGTGAAAACGTCTGAACCTCTATGGCCATCCTAATGCTGTGGCCACACAAACCTATGACCTGCTGACCATTAGGGAATGTGAAAACGTCTGAACCTCTATGGCCATCCTAATGTTGTGGTCACACAAACCTATGATCTGCTGACCATTAGGGAATGTGAAAACGTCTGAACCTCTATGGCCATCCTAATGCTGTGGCCACACAAACCTATGACCTACTGACCATTAGGGAATGTGAAAACGTCTAATCCTCTATGGCCATCCTAATGCTGAGGTCACACAAACCTCTATGGCCATCCTAATGCTGTGGCCACACAAACCTCTGACCATTAGAAAATGTGAAAACGTCTGAACCTCTATGGTCATCCTAATGTTGTGGCCACACAAACCTCTATGGCCATCCTAATGCTGTGGCCACTCCAACCTCTGACCATTAAGGAATGTGAAAACGTCTGAACCTCTATGGCCATCCTAATGCTGTGGCCACACAAACCTCTATGGCCATCCTAATGCTGTGGCCACACAAACCTCTATGGCCATCCTAATGCTGTGGCCACTCCAACCTCTGACCATTAAGGAATGTGAAAACGTCTGAACCTCTATGACCATCCTAATGTTGTGGCCACACAAACCTATGACCTGCTGACCATTAAGGAATGTGAAAACGTCTGAACCTCTATGGCCATCCTAATGTTGTGGTCACACAAATCTCTGACATACTGACCATGTGATCTTTAAAGTCTTGTTGGTCAAACTGTTAGGGGGCAAACATGTCCTGACACTGCCACACTATCACTAGGGGCTCACTACACCACGCTGAATACCAATATTGAAATGTAGCGTAATTAGTAAGAATCTGCCATAAACGTTTTTGTGTAAGGCCATCATCAAACTATTTCATTTTCAGTCTCCAAAGCAAAGATCTAGTATACAACTTATAGAAGAATTACTAGAGATTTTTTTAAAAACAAATTACAAATAAAACTTTCAATAGTATGCAGCTTTGCTTCTGTTAATGCTAATGAAAATCTTATGTCCAAAGGTCAATGTTTAGTTTTCTTACATTTGTGATTCCTTTACCTTATACTTAAGAGGTTTGTTAAACCAAACTTAAACCCAATATTTAATTGTCTTAATACTATCTCCTGAGTATACATATAAACGGGCATTATAAAACGATTTTTAAAACGCAAACGTTTTAGAAAATATGTAACCAGATTTTAATCAAAGACAGAGATCTCATCTAGACTCTTTGAGTGCTGACCCTAGGATGAGCCCACACAAAAAAGCACCTTGAAGCAGGCCTCCTGGACAGAAATCTCATCTAGACTCTAAGTCTAAGTGCTGACCCTAGGATGAGCCCACACAAAAAAGCACCTTGAAGCAGGCCAGCTGGTTGCCGTTCTCGATGATCCTCACTGTACTGCGGTAATTCCCGATGGCGTAGCGCTGCAGGTTCATCTTCACTTTGCTGCGGTTGACTTCATATACTCCCTTATTTAAAAAAAAAAAAAGAATCATTCAGAAGCTCTGATTATTTTTTTAATAAATTTAATAACTTTAACTAAAAAAGGTTGCTTTTGACCATTCGATGTAAATCAATATTGAAATGCAACAGGGTCATTGAATGATTTAACAATTTTTAACCCCCCCCCCCACACACACACATACATACATACACACCAGCAGACGTCACAAAGCTTCAGCCCCCCCCCCCCCCCTACCCGTTCATCAGTTATGCACGACACACTGTTACTTTGACTAATTTTGCCAACTAATGGCCAATCGGTCTTTTTATGTCGGCTTTTTATATATGTCGGTCGAATGGATGTCGACCTTTTTCTCCTACGCCTGATTTTGCCACGGGATAACGCGGAAGTAGTCCTACCTGAACACGTCTTATGGGTCATCCATAAATGACGTCACGCTTTTTTTGACGATTTTTACCCCCCCCCCCCCCTCCCCTCCGTCACACGTCGTCACAAAAAGCCAGACCCCCCCCCCATAAATGACGTCACACCTCAACCTACAACCCCCCCTCAAAATTGCAGTTGAATTTTTTTTTAACCATCGATATTTTTCCAAAATCTTGTCTAAAATATTACAATTTATTAAAACAGTTATCTAAAACGCGAAATAACGTCTAAAATTCGTTTTCTTACATTGCTTTTCTATAATGCAAAAATGTGACGTCGCAACATCTGAACCCCCCCCCCCCCCCTCATCACACATCGTCACAAAATTACGAACCCCTCCCCCTTACGAGTGTGACGTCATTTATGGATGACCCCTTATTACCTTTGCAAACGGACATTTGCACCCAGCCTGGTCCTGCAGCTCGGCTGGGCAGGTGGCCAACTTGCTCAACATCGGGCACACGTCGTCAAAGGTGCATGAGCCCAGGTAACCCTTGCAATCGATTTTCATCCACGTGCCGAATTGACGTTTTTCGGTCACCATCTCAATCTGTATAAGGGAAATATTTATTCAGTGTTCAATTTATTTAAATACAGCGAAAATATGTTTAAGTTTTAATAAACGCATGGGCATCTCGGTGGTATGTAAGGGGCATTATCAGCTCAGTGAGTTTCTACGGGACTTGTATTTCAGTTCTTATTACCCCCCCCCCCCCAATTATGGAAATTATTCTATTTTTGTACAATTATGCAAGGGCCTACGATAAATGACATAATCAGATGCTTTTCAAATGTTGAAAAGACAAGCAGCATGCGTATGCATAGTTACTTTAAGAAGTAAAAGTTTCCCTTTCAAACCTGACGGTCTATGGGGCAAGTGAAGTAGAGTTCACTTGTTTCTGTGACCTCGGCATTTGAAGAGATGGTGTGGTCAGCACTATGGCCAGCCGCCTTTACTCTCCCTAACGTGAGTTAGGTATCCATCAAAAGTGGCGTTATGTAAATATAATAGGTATATAACATTTATTTACTTAAAAATACGCTAATTGACAGGATGGCCGTTTCGATTAAAATAAACCTGCTCCATTCTAACAGATGGTAATGTATAAGCGCTGTCAATTAATTTCCACTACGCATGTAGGCCTCTATATAAAAAATAATACTTCTCAAAGCAGTGAATGTATTCTAAAAGCAGCATTGAATTACCCGAATGTTGTTAGTGAGATCCTGCTTCAAGGTCGCCTTAACGGTCACCGTGACCTCGCCCTTGTACGGGATCGGGTACGGGCTCACAGTCAGCTCGTCCACGACGATGGGGGCCATCGCACCCCCGCAGTTTTCTAGCTGAATTCCGTTAGAGACTTTTCTCGTTGCCTTTTGTAAATGTTTAGTTTTCTGTGGGTAGGAAAAAAAATTGTTGTGTTGACATGGATTTTGATTTTTAACATTGCACAAGCTATAATGTTCTGGCATGCAGATTTGTGTGCGAGTTCACCCAATTTAACAAGTAGTATATAGACCACTACGTTTAGAAGACAAACATGCGTCAATGATGTAATCTCTGCTTAGTGGCGTCGCTAGGTCGGGTGTCACCCGGTCAGTAGCGTAGCGAGGGGGGGGGGGGGGAGGGGCGGGGGGGGGGGACATATGTCCCCGGGCGCCGACCTTAGGGGGGCGCCAAAATGGGTTTGAAAAATAAATTGAAAGGTTGAGGGGGGGGGGGGGCAAATCGAAATCTTGAGGGGGGGGGGTGTGCAAATCGAAAAGTTTGTCGCCGGAAGGGTCGCTACGCCTCTGCACCCGGTTCGGCACTTCGTGGTGTCACCCCCCTCCCAGAAACAAAGTATATATATATATATATATATATATATATATATATATATATATATATATATATATATATATATTGCTACGCCTCTGTCATAGCACAACGGGACGTATTTTTTTGTGTGGGTCTGGGCTCTTACATTTTTCTATTAAACTATAGCACATTAATCCGTCTCAAACTACTCAAATAATGTTTTAAATAATGATGGGCACTCAATTGAACCGTTTTCGACAAACTAGCTTTTCATATATTGATAGGTACATAAGAAAAGCAGGCTGAAATCAGCGTCAATGGCCTCAATGGCGCATAACCAGTTGACACGTATCCTTAATTGTGACGGAGGCGTGGTCGAGTCGGCAAAAGCTCATGGTTGATAAATTCGAAAAAAGTCTCGAGTTCAAACCCTCTGGCAAATAAGGCTCGATCCCTTCCAACACTAAAAATTAAGAACGAAGTAGAAGAAGAAGATAGGTACATTGTATAATTGGGAAGAGGGGGGGGGGGAGCGACGGTATAGACTGATTGAAGAGCTTAGACTACATATTGATGCGATCCACATTTGTAAAGGGAATAAAAATGTCTTTAAAAAAATCAATGGTGCCCTAGCGATATAACACAGTTGTCAAGTATTGTCAGGTGTGGGGGAGGGGGGAAAGATTTTGTTCAGTATAGATAGAACTAGTTTTAGCCCCTCCGCCAAACAGACCTTCCTAGAATACAGAACAACTAATAAAAAGACACTAATGTTCTTTTGAAATCCTACACAATAAATATTCTTTTACAAAAAAACAAAAACAAAAAAAAATGTTATTTACTTTATCAAAAAAAAAAAAAACGAAAACATACCTTCGACTGCTCTAGCTGATACAACATGTTTTTAATCCAATCCTCATCATAGACGCCAGACTTGGGTATAATATCTGGAATCTCGTAAGATGTGGCAAAACGCACGGCCAACACAAAAACCACAGAGAGCAACAACTGGTGCACTTTGAGATTCATTGCAGTCTTCTTAAATACGAGCCTGCTGTTTAAAGGGCAATAATTTAAAAAAAACACATACTAATTTTATACCCGAAAAGACGAGCCTATACCTTTTTAAAAAGTTAGGTTAAAAGAATTGACTATGGCCTATTTGTAATTATCTGTCATAAAAGATACATATTTTTTAATAAAGCACAATAAATCAGTGTGATTTTTATATAAGCGTTCTTTCTATTGTGCACACTCACCGATTATGTCCCCTTAACAATTTCTAACATCCAAGTGTCGATGTTTTCGGTTGTTTAATATAGGCGTGCGATTTGAATAAAGCACATCTTTAATTTATCCAATATACAGTCATAGTTCAGGGGTTCTAACAATATAGGCTTGTTGCATTGGTCTTGTATATATTTTCAATGTTTTTTTTTTTTTTACAAAAAGAAAAATATATTTTTTTAAATGGAAAAAGTTATAACTAAATTTTTTAAAAAAATTACCTTACCAAGTCCCAAACTATGATGTCACTCTTTCTTAGCTCGCCCCCTCCCTCCCATCTAGAGAGTGTGATTCATTTTTAAATGATCCATAGATTCCAATAGTAGGGCAAGCTTTACCTACTCAAGCGAAATTATGGTAGGGGGAGGGTCTCCATAAATGACGTCACACTCGTAAGGGGAGGGGGGGGGGGTCCGTAATTTTGTGACGGAGTGTGATGAGGGAGGAGGGGGGGGGGTTCAGATGGTGGGACGTCACACTTTTGTATTATAAAAAAGCAATGTTGTTAGAAAACAAATTTTAGCGCGATTCAGAAAACTGATTTAATACATTATAATAGGAATTGATTAAAATACTCTATGTTGAGAGAGTTCAGACAAGATTTTGGAAAAAATATCGATGGTTTAAGAAAAATTCAATAGCATTTTGAGGGGGGGGGGGGGGGGTTGTAGGCTGAGGTGTGACGTCATTTCAGGGGTGGTCTGACTTTTTGTGACGATGTGTGACGGAGGGGAGGTAAAAAATCGTCCAAAAAAGCGTGACGTCAGTTATGGATGACCCCTAGGCCTATATAGCTTGACTTACCTGACTTATTCCTTTGTGACCCATGGGCTGTAGCCACACCTCTCCTGTGTGACCCATGGGCTGTAGCCACACCTCTCCTGTGTGACCCATGGGCTGTAGTCACACCTCTCCTTTGTGACCCATGGGCTGTAGCCACACCTCTCCTGTGTGACCCATGGGCTGTAGCCACACCTCTCCTGTGTGACCCATGGGCTGTAGCCACACCTCTCCTGTGTGACCCATGGGCTGTAGCCACACCTCTCCTGTGTGACCCATGGGCTGTAGCCACACCTCTCCTGTGTGACCCATGGGCTGTAGTCACACCTCTCCTGTGTGACCCATGGGCTGTAGCCACACCTCTCCTGTGTGACCCATGGGCTGTAGCCACACCTCTCCTGTGTGACCCATGGGCTGTAGTCACACCTCTCCTGTGTGACCCATGGGCTGTAGCCACACCTCTCCTGTGTGACCCATGGGCTGTAGCCACACCTCTCCTGTGTGACCCATGGGCTGTAGCCACACCTCTCCTGTGTGACCCATGGGCTGTAGCCACACCTCTCCTGTGTGACCCATGGGCTGTAGTCACACCTCTCCTGTGTGACCCATGGGCTGTAGCCACACCTCTCCTGTGTGACCCATGGGCTGTAGCCACACCTCTCCTGTGTGACCCATGGGCTGTAGCCACACCTCTCCTGTGTGACCCATGGGCTGTAGTCACACCTCTCCTGTGTGACCCATGGGCTGTAGCCACACCTCTCCTGTGTGACCCATGGGCTGTAGCCACACCTCTCCTGTGTGACCCATGGGCTGTAGCCACACCTCTCCTGTGTGACCCATGGGCTGTAGCCACACCTCTCCTGTGTGACCCATGGGCTGTAGTCACACCTCTCCTGTGTGACCCATGGGCTGTAGCCACACCTCTCCTGTGTGACCCATGGGCTGTAGCCACACCTCTCCTGTGTGACCCATGGGCTGTAGCCAGAGCCGGCGTTAGGGGGTGGCAAACGGGGCGGCCGCCCCAGGCCCCGCGCTTGAAGGGGCCCCGCGCTTCAGCAAGGCCATTGTTGCCTGAATTAGTTTGTAAACTTAAATAACCTTTGCTGAATTAAATTTAAAAAAAAAACCCAACTAAATGGCCGAAATTGTTGGATGTTAAAACTGAGGCCAAGGCTGATGTTAGTGAGTTTTCCTTTACATGGGCTGGGACAGACCGTTATTCTAAAGAAAGACATTAGTGTCACACATCGCTGACACGGTCGACTTGCTATTCTCCTGAGGTGACTGGAGATGGCGGTCGCGAATTAGCCCCCGACCTGACATGGGAGGTAAAATCGGGAAAAAATGTAAAAAGATACCCTATTGTTTGCGGACCGTTGAAGACGTTTTTTAGTGAGCAGGCGGGGGTGCCTGTAGTAAACAGTCAGTGACCTGATGATGTCTTGCAGAGGAGGAGGGGGGGGGGGTGAGCGGATGGGGACATGCCCCGGAATTCCAGAGTATTTATCCCTAAAATCATAATTTATACACTGTATGAGCATCTTTTTTATAATTATGCATATTCACCACGATACGCTTGATAGGCATCCATACAGTAATTATGTTCATATTTATTTTATATATTGTCAGGTCATCTTTAAATACATTATACTTGTATTTATTTTTATATTTTTGAAGGGCATTTATACAGTAATTATGTCCATTTTCATTTTGGTAAACTTTAACGGTATTCGTAAAGTGATTAAGCACATGTTTATTTTAATTAATTGTAGGGACAGTGGCGTAGCGAGGTCGGGTGTCACCCGGTGCGGCACTTAATGGTGACACCCCCCTCCCCCAGAGGCGTAGCGACCCTTCCCGGGAAAAAACTTTCAAATTTTCAATTTGCACCCCTCCCCCCTCAAACTTTCGATTTGCACCCCCCACCTCAAACTTTCGATGTGCACCCCCTCAAGTTTTTCTCTATATATTTTGCTATTTTTTGCCTTGGTGTCACCCCCCTTAATGGTGTCACCCGGTGCGATCCGCACCCCCCTCGCTACGCCTCTGTGTAGGGATATTCAGTATAATAGTTAAGGCCATAGTGATTCTTGTTTTAAAATAGTGTGGGCACACTAAACAAATTATAAAGTCTATACTGTTTGATACATCGGGCCGAGACTGTTTTATAGTAAAGTTCTCCTGATTTCTAAAACGTCTAAATTACCGGCAGTCCGAGCATGCCATCGCGAAACTCATAAATAACATGGTTCACTTTCTAATTATAGACACGGACCTTCTCTTGTTAGAACGCGGTCTTAACCTGTAATGTAATACGTGGACGCTCTATACACACGCACCTTCTCTTGAATGGCTGCGGTCAGAGATCCAGTAACGTAGTACCCGAACTGATTTTTTTTAGGGTTTGGCGTCCCATAGATTTAAATGTACAGTTATCCTTCACGGGCTTCACCTCACCCCACCAACTGTCACCCCCCCCCCCCCCCCCCCCAGTGTTCCACCTTACTGAGCGTCCGTGATTACATTTGAGAGTCATTTCATTTGGATATCTATAGCTGTAAACAGTTTTTTTCACGATTCGAGCTTATTCCGAAATCTATCAATGTTTTGCTATTTTCCCCGGCATCCACACACTTTGAATGCCACTGTTAACCCTCGATAAATTGAGAAAATATCGATACTATCACCTGCCACTGTGGACCGATTTAACGTTGCTTCAAAGTGCCCGAAGGTATTAAGTCAGCCAAACAGAGCCTTCAGTACATTTGGAGCATTCGGGATTCCTTTCCCAATACGGCGATCGCCTACAGAATCTTTCAAACAGTTCGAGTCACAGTGGCAAGCGCCGAAAGAAGTTTCTCCAAACTGAAGTTGATCAAGAACTATTTGAGATCAACGATGTCCCAAGACAGGCTCTGCGGCCTGTCGATTCTGTCAATAGAAACAGACATAGCCTCCAGTTTGGACTATGATGATATAATCATGTAATTTTCCTCACGAAAGGCAAGAAAAGTTGATCTTCGTTTGTGAACGTACTGGTAAGATTTTCATAAATAAACATTAATGTAAAAAAATCAGGTTTGAAGCTGACGTTCATCGTCTCTTTAATGCGTGTCTCAAAATTATAAAAGCACTTTTAAGTAAACAAATTATTTGTTAATCAGTGTCTTAATGTTAATACGACATTGATAAACAGCTTAAAAATACCATATATATCGTTATAAATATTAATTCGCTTTGAGAAGAAGAAAAAAACGCCTCACTGTACATGTTTTAATTATACACCAATGAAAAAAATATAAGGCCCCGCGCGGATGGTTGGCCATAGGCCCCGCGTACCCCTAACGCCGGCTCTGGCTGTAGCCACACCTCTCCACCTGACTTGGTTTCGGGCATCTCTATTTGCACCCTTGCCTCTCCTTCCATCGTCCTCCTTCAGGTTTTCCTTGGCTGGCCTATATTTTCCTTTTCCCCTAGGGATTCCAGTTTTAAGCTTGTCACGCGATGTTATCCTTTTCCCCTCTCGGGGTATGTTAATCCACACCCATTTTCGGACTTTTATGTCCTATGAATTGGCTGTTGTCTTGTGATTTGCCACGGGTCTTCATTAGGCCTACAGATAGATAGGGCCTATACAATTTTTAATGAAATTCATCATTATCATATTTTCCCGTGTATTGGACACCGAAGTTGTTTCCATTTCTGCTGCTTTAACTACCCCCCCCCCCGAAGAGAGGCCCGAAAGAAACACTGCTCCCGCTAATAAAACTCTGAGGGTCGTCAGGTTACACACGCTGCCAAGCCACGGCAAAGTTGGAACACCATGTTGCAACTTTGTAATTTTTTGGTAATTTGGACGACCAGTCAGAGATTTGAGAACCGTTGAAAACCAGACATAATAAATGTGTTTCTTATGATTTGCGTGGACATTGGCTCGAGTAATGCAAGCTTATTGAACACATGACTGCATACTATTATAATGTGATGAGGCGCCATGACCTGAAGCATTTTCAAAGTATAACATGACATAGGCTACCATTTGCCACAAAAGCCACTCGCTCATACCGAATTTCATTTAAAAAAAAATGAAATAAAAAAATAAAAATAAATAAACAGCCTTTGTCGATATGATTTTTATCAGAGCAGTGCGTATTAGTGGTGGGTGCGTGAAAACCCGTAGACGACAAAAGGCTCGTGTTAAATTAGACTTTAGAGCAGTATCCGAACTCCTTTGAATTTTGTGGCAAAATGAATTGAATGTATCCCTTTATTGTAATTTTTCGGCTCATTAAGGATCACAATATAATATATGCGACTCTTCAAACTAGATTTTCTTTTTACCTCCAGTCACCCCAATCTGATTTCTCTTCTCCTTTCAAAAGACGACGATTTGAAATCCCATGTAAGTTGTCTTACTACCAGTCTTTCTGAGGTTTTGCCATAGAAATTAAACGTTGTCTGACCAATATATTTTCAAGACTTGTCTTAATAATTTGCTTATGTAGCCCTGATGCTTACTTTTATCTGTTGCTCTTCGGGTTACCCCTTATTAAAGCGACTTCACATTGGTTCAAAGATTATGAGATTATGAGATGATCAGTGCCTAAATTGAATGTGATTGCAAATACAACTATTAAGAGTCTTTTAAAAATAATACGAGTAGTTCTATTGGGTCTTCCAAATAAAACAAAATTCACGCTTTACACAAAAAAAAAAAATTACCTCCCCTCCCCTATTTATTTTAAAGTCCCTAAAATAGGAAATAACTTAAAAATAAGTCAACTTTCAAAAATTAATTATTTTTAAAATGCAAAAGTGCGACCTCACACTATTGAACCCCCATTGTCAGAAAAGTATGAATCCCTACCCTATGAGTGAGGCGTAATTTATATACCACCACCAACCAAATTTAAATTTATCTTTTTTTTTTTTTTTTTTTTGACACTGCAACTCCTATTTTAAAAATAGCCTACTTATTGAACGTTCGAATTGGGATTTTGCGAAAATGTTAAAACATCGTTTATCACTATTTAGCACAAATCTGGGGCTATATTAGAAACTACTAAAATTACTAGATAGATCGTTTTAAAAAGAAAACTTAAAAATGCAAAATACGTGTACGTTATCATAGAGCACCCACCCCCTTCCACATCCATTATCTCAGAGCTCACTCGTAAGCTCTACGGCGCCTACATTCGTTTTAAAGAGTGCGATTCACTAAGGATAAAATGGGCTATAATAGCCTGATCGTTCACTAAATCAAACCAGGCGCGTCCTCCGGCGCCCTGGCAGGTTGTAATTCGGCGCTTCGAGCTCCCATGATGAGCATTATGGCGCCTACGTTCGTTTTGAAGAGCAGGGACTAGGTGGCACACGACATTCGTTGATTAAACCGAACCAGGGGCATTAGCCGACGACCCTGCTGTAGTGGAATCGGTGGCTCCCGAGAGCGATAAGCTACGCAAATTACACCTTTGCGGTCGCCGAGGTAATAAAAATGCTAGTAATAAAAAAAATGCTCAGT
The DNA here is from genome assembly GCF_028476545.2 of Physella acuta. Lineage (NCBI taxonomy): Eukaryota > Metazoa > Mollusca > Gastropoda > Physidae > Physella > Physella acuta. Next base: position 376,435 of record NW_026732445.1, on the reverse strand, counting down.
AGACGTAAAATAAAACCGAATGCGTTGTATAAAGAATTTTTCACCACCGTTTATTTGATTTGGTTTTTAAATTAAATATTTCTCATTAATACGTATGCATTTTTAGATTTAGATCTAGGATCTAGATCTAGACTTTTATATTTCAGTTAGGGGCCTAATATTACTAATAACTTTGAATGTAGTTAGTTCCCTCGTTAATCTTGATTTTTATTATAACCTCAAAACATACGTCACTTCCTTTCACGTTGTGTATACGAAATGATAGATACAGAAGGGTAATGGAAAAAGCGATGGATTGTTATTGATTACTGTCGCTTTACATACACTGAGATTTACGCTATAAGAATTTGGATTGCGTCATGGAAGCTAGAGATGGATGGATTTGATGATAATGAGTTTTCCAGCTTGACATTTGATTCTGATTTTAATACTTTTCTTGGTGGAATTTTACCGGCGAGTCGAAATGCAGGAACTACGCTGGAACAACGAAGTGCACCTTCGTCTGTTGGCACTAGATCATCATCCCAACAGAATGGACGTCAAAGTTCCATGACTTTAGCAGGATCACAATGTCAGGGGTGTACACGATACAAAGAGGTAACTAGATCTAGGCCTAAATTCTAAATCATGTAGGGCCTAAAAAGTTACTAACTAAAGAAAAGTACTAAAGTTTACTAAAGAATAGCGAGGCTCACTAAATCTTAATTTTAATTTTTTATTTTTTTAACCAATACCAATAAAAGCTAGAGATATTTTTCTAACTAACTAGGCACTACATTTGATGATTTTAGCTCATTATGAACTAAAATACATGATTTTAATTATTGGTGCCATACAGCTTAGCTGTGAAAGATTTTTCCATGACAACCAGTCTGAGATCTGATTCCTAAAGTTGACCTGAAAACTACCTAGGAGGTTCGTAAGGATCATGTGTGGGGAGGGGGAAGTGGAGGTATGCTGCAATAAAACGAAATCGAAAGGATACTCGTAACTTGGTTATGTAATCTATTTACTATATTTTTAGCAAACGCCAAATGAATGAACCAAAAATAATCACGTATAAATGTTTAAAAATATATAGATCTAAACTTTTTAAAGGTATTCATTTTCACGTTTTATTCAGTCTTGATTAATCAGTGTAAATAGGAATGTTTAATTAGGACAATTATGCATAATAATACATAGATTGAGTTAACGGCGGAATCTAACCCTCCTCCCTTATCCAGCATGGAAGCTTTGTCTAGGCTGAGTTTTAAATATTAAAAAAAAGTATATAGGCATAATAAAATATCTGTTTTTATTTTTAAAACTGTCGTTGCATTAAATTTCATCACATGTGAGCGAGAAATGCATTCCAAACATCGCCACTCATAGTCTGTGCGTAGTGACGGCTCGCTCGCGTTGTTTTGTCAACGAGAGAAACATCGCCCGTCCGAAGCTAGATCCAGGTGGAGTTTTAATACATAAATTTGTATCTAGAGCTGGTGTGTAGATCTAGATAGATCTATTTAAAGATTGTTAGGCTACGCCTATCACATTAACGTTGATCACTTGTGAGTGAAAAATTATGCAAATTCGTCACGAGCCCGCTTGCGTTCTTTCGTCACGCGAGCGTGTGCGCAAGTCCCTGTACTGTGTCAACTAGATCTAGATCTAAGAATGCAAACTTTTGTTTATGCAGGCTGTCCTCTAATATGATTATTATAATTTATTAGCCTAGCCCTTCTGGATCTAAATCATAATAATCAATTATATAAAAATGAAAGCAAATGAAAATAATATTAACTATAATTCGATCTAGTAGTAATTAGTAATAATAAAATCAAGTAAATAATTTAGCACCTAGACTTTTTCAAGATCGCGTTTCACCACGAGATCACAGGTTTACGGGCTTTTACAGAAATACCAACTAATTCCTATCTTCCCGTGTTCAGATCGAAATACTTAATTAATTTGTCCAGCAATGTAAAAATCAAAATTGGAAAATATTCACTTAACGCTCGTCAACACAAACGTAGTAAAGAGTCGATAGAGCCACCTAGGCGAACGTCTGCCGCCCAATAGCGGTCACGTGGGTTATGGAATTTTTACTTCTGGTGGTGACCGTTTTGGAGAATTTTTTAAAAAATTAGCGCATGTAATATTCGATTTATTTTTACACAGACTGTTAAATCTATTATTGATGTACTTTCGGTTTCCGATCTACATCGTAGTTGCTAATATTTAAAAAGATCTACGAATGTTTGTCGGCACCACTTTTTGAGCTTCGGTCTTCATTATCCAAAACAATTTATAGCGTTTCTCTGGCATATTTAGCACTGCCAACTATAGTTTGTTTACATTATGTGAAAAAACCGCAATTTTTCACGAGGTAAACATTTTAAAAACGAATTCCTATAAAGTCACTTGGGCAGACAAGAAAAATGTCCGAAACTAAGCGTCCGGTTTAGGACGCCATGTTGTTGTTACAGAGGCGTAGCGACCCTTCCCGGCGCCCCCCCTCAAACTTTCGATTTGCACCCCCCCCCCCCTCTCGAGATTTTGATTTGCACCCCCCTCAAACTTTCAATTTGCGCCCCCCTCAACCTTTCAATTTATTTTTCCAACCCATTTTGGCGCCCCCTAAGCTCGGCGCCCGGGGACGTGCCCCCCCCCCCCCTCGCTACGCTACTGTGTTGTTAGCAACCAGAGACGCTTTCAAGTTAGTTATCCTTGCTATAATAAGTATGCATCAAATACTCTCACCAATACCAATCTGAAGGGTAGATCGATGTGTTTCGCGGGCTTTTATAGCCTTGTAAGATACCTATCATCACATGGCCAGGTAAAAGATCACTAATGATTCTCAATTAGCCTAATTACGCAGGAAATCAAGGCCAAATTGTGAGCCCATTTGAAATAATATACAACCCTTTTAGCGTCTATTGCGCATACTTCCGTACAGCATTCATCACAATAGCGATGACGTCACAATTAAAAATTACGTGCTTTCAGTGACCTTTTTTAGGCGCCGATTTCTTAAAATGGTTATAAAATAATTACAATATTTTTTCACTAAACGATCAGTCTAATAATAGCCTACCGTACATTGCCATTTGGACACCTAACAGACCATTATTTAAAGTTTTAAAACAACTCAAACTATACCCATGTTTACGTTTGACCTACATTGTCGGAAGCAAATTTTAATTTTTTTTTCTGGCAAAAATAGCTTTGTCATCTTCAGATAGCTTAAAATACGCAAAAAAAAACGCCATTTTTCGCGTGATAATTATTTTTAATGTTAATGTTAAGGTGGTCTCTCGAACAAAGCTGAAAAAATTGCCCAATCGTAGGCCAAGGTGTGGTAGCCATGTTCTGGTTAGCAACCAAGGACGCTTTCGAGTTAGTGAGCCTCGCTACTAAAGAAGGAATGACATGATCACTCAGTGTCAGTAGTAAACATTAAACAAGTTGGTTATCTATTAGTATTTCTCGCTAACCCAGAGGCGTGGCCGGTTGCTAACAACAATATGGCGTACGGACCGGATGCACGACTTCCGACGATTTTTCGTCTTAGTTCCCCAGAGACCTTCTTAGAATTACTTTTAAAAATGTTTATCACGAGTAAAATGGCGGGTTTTCACGCTATAAAAACATGCTATAGGTGGCAAGGCTAAATATGCCAGAAAAGCATTTTAAAATTTGCTTTGGAGAGTGAAGGCTAAATTTAAAAGTCGGTCTCATTAAAATTAATAGAACTTCTAAAATATCAGCCCGGAGGTCACAAAAATGATTTGGAGGTTGTAGAACTATTAGGTTTATCATTATATGAAGAAATAAATCAAATATTGCATGCGCTTTTTAAAATAAGACACGACTTTTGAATGACAACCAAATTTATTTATTTTTTTAAACCACGTGACCGCTATTTGATGATCACTAGTGGGGAACTTCCGGTACATGGCCACTTAAAAAGTCTAACCTATTTGTGGTTTTCTTTAGCTTCAAGCGTAAGAAGAGTTGTCATGGAGAGGTGTGTTGTGCATTTTTGTGAGTGTCAATAAATATTAAATTAAGTAATTTCGTTTAAAACGAACTAAAACGTCAAAATTAGTGCCTAATGGATTAAATATGGATGTCTATCATTCAGTAGTCATGTTTAATTTGAAATTTGGGTAAATTCTAGATTTAGTAAGAAAAACTATTATCTATCGATTTTTTAGGTACGTAAAATTGCCCGCGACTAGTAATGTGAAAAACAGGTGACTCCTTAAATTTTAATGGATGCATCTATTTGGACCCAGGTCTCAACAATAGCCACGGCTGCTATTGGGACCCGGGTCCGGTAAAACTCCATTTTAGGTTATTTTATTCTCCATTGCTTGTTTACCTCCAGTTGAGCGTATTTTATTATAACAACCGAAACACACCAAAACATTAGGAAAACACGATTTATTTTTTGTATTGTATTTTTGTTTTAGCAAATGAATAAAAATGAATATTTAAAAAACACGACTTGTTTATTTGTAGGCCCCTATTGTATTTTTTTTAAAAGGCATTTGTCTCATGGTGAAACTGATACACTGTTAATTATTCTGTATTATATTTTTGTATTTATGCAATAAATGTACAAACTCTGTGTTTTTTAATTTGACAATTTTGCCAAAACTGAAAAAAAAATAATTTTACTATAGAGTTGTATGTTATTTAAATTCATAGTAAATCTACCATCCTTCCCAATATTTTGATATATGTATCAAGTATGATTTTTTGTATGAGTAAATTTCTGACTTTTAAAAAAAAAATTGATGTGGGGTCGTCCATAAATGACGTTACACTCGTAAGGGAGAGGGGGGGTCCACAATTTTGTGACGGTGTGTTATGAGGTGGAGGGGGTGGGGTTTCAGATGGTGTGACGTCACTTTTTTTGCATTATAAAAAAGCAATGTTAGAAAAACGAGTTTTAGTTGTTATTTCACGTTTTAGAAAACGGTTTTAATAAATTGTAATAGGAATTGATCAAAATACTCTATGTTGACGGAATTCTGACAAGATTTTGGAAAAAATATCGATGTATTAAGAAAAATTCAACAGAAATTTTGGGGGGGGGGGGGTTGTAGGTTGAGATGTGCCGTCATTTTAGGGGGGGGGGGGGGGGTCTGACTTTTTGTGACGACGTGTAACGGAGGGGGGGGGGGGGTAAAAAATTGTTAAAAAAAGCGTGTTGTCACAAAAAGCAAGACCCCCTCCCCCAAATGACATAGCACCATATAACCCCCCCCCCCCCCTCCCCTCATCACACACCGTCACAAAATTACGGACCCCCCTCCCCCCTACGAGTGTGGCGTCATTTATGGACGACCTCTAACATTATTTTTTTAAAATGACAACGTGAGTTGTTTCACTTTCTCTAACACTCCAAGCCATCCCTCACCAAATTCCATCACCCCCCCCCCGGCCCACTTTTGGCAGCATTATTGTGCCTTTTAATACTTTTATTCAGTTTAGTTGAAATTGGAACATTTGTACAAAGTGTGCATTTCTATTTTTGTAACCAACAAACAAAGCATTTCAGTCAGTCTCTTTGTTGTTTTTATTCATTTGTTAAATCAAAAATACAATACAAATAAATAAGTCGTGTTTTTTAAACATTCATTTTATTAATTTGTGAAAACAAAAATACAATAGAAATAAATAGTTTAAATACATCGTGTTTTCCTAATGTTTTGGTGTGTTTCGGTTATTATAATGAAATACGCTCAACTGGAGGTAAACAAGCAACGGAGAATAAAATACGCTAAAATGGAGTTTTACCCCCGGGTCCTAATAGCCTCTGCGACTATTCCGACCAGCCAATGTAATTGTTAAGATTAAGTTATACAATAATTTCTTATGATGCTCGTTCAGTGGCCTTTTTTAGAGCTAGGCCTAATTACGGGTGATTTTTAGACTTAATTGATCGGCCGTTAGCCTTTTTCATTGCTGCGTATTTTAAACAATGCTCTTTCAGCGGCCTTTTTTTTTTGGCGCTAAATAATCTGTTTACTGGCATTTTAAGCATTTATTTTTTTTTTTTAAGCTAGTCGTAGATCTAGTTAAAAAAAAAAGTACGCTAGCATCATTTTCATCTGTTAAAATTACAATTGGTATAAGTACAGGATGGAGAGCTTTTATCGTGTTTCTTTTTCATGACAGATTTTATCAAAATAGATCGACTTCAAGTTGAAATTGAATATTTAAATTATTTTACCTTACTACATTAAACTACATTTGCTTTATCTTTTAAGAGTTTAAAAATAACGTGTGCCTTTTGTGTAGACAAAAAAAAATTAAGCCAAGTTTTAAAATTAGTCTTAGCTTTGTATCCATTCGGCTCTACTCTATTATAATTTAAAAAATGTAATAATTAGTTTAGGCCGCATTTGCACAGTTCGCTACTTGTTACGCTAAATCTTTATCTAAGATAGTCCTAGATCTAGCTAAATCAAACAGCTCTTTAGTAATTTTTTTTTATACAGCTAGCTGTCTAGCATGTGTGATATGTGAACTTAAAAAAAATGACCAGAATTAGCGAAATAGGTCTGTTTTTCAATTTGCTTGATGAAGGGGGGGGGAGTGAAGACACAGACGATCTCGTGTACGCGTGTTCATTCTATTACATGTACTATAGGTCTGCTGAACTCACAGTGACCCCGTCAACCGCGGAATTTTCACCCACGGGCTAGTAAACGTAAGCAAGCAATCATGCTCAGGGGATTCCACCCCTCACAAATTTTTTTTAGCTATGGTCCTAAAAAAGATGGCTTCAGTAAACGAGCTTGGATACATCTGATAAAAACATTGCTAATCTTTTTTTTAATACAGAAAAGGTTTTTTAATAAAATTGTTTAAAAACAGGTATGAAACAATATCTGTAACTTTTAAAACACAAATCCTCCTTAAAATGTGAAATTATTACCAAAATTTAAAGAGTCACCTTTCACATTACAAGCCATAACCTATTTTACGTACCTAAAACAATAGATTACCATTATTATTAATACTAGATTAAGATCTAGATCTATCCCTGGTATTAGTATCTAATCTAGTAGTGAGCAAAATTTGATAAAAAATCCTACATCTAGTTAGCTTTTAGTTCTAGTAGCAACTAAATCTAGTATTGAATAATTGATAAGCCAATGTCTATGAATTGTATTGCAAAAATAGGTGTGATCGGTTGGGAGATTCCCATTGGGCAGCTGGAATAAGTAGACATGTACAATTATTAACAGACTTTCACATGCATAGCACTTGTAAATCATTGAAATTTAGGTGGTCAGTTACATCTCTAGGTTAGTGTTGCGGTAGATAGAATATACAAAGTGGTTGCTGCAATGTTATAACTAGTTTTACTCGTGGATTACAGTTATACTTGCATCTCAAACATAAATTTTTCATATTAATAAGTTTAACAGCTATATTTCACTGCTGGATGATTGTGCTAAGTAGGTAGGGTAAAAATAGTGCGAGTCAGAACTGCTTTCAGCCAATTCTATTCAGTAACCTTTTTTAATTTTTATAGTATTATAGCCCACATAGTAATGATATAGTAGACATGGTCAGATAATCTTAATTATTCTCCCTTGATTATATTTTTCTAATATTTTTTCTAATAGGAAATTGATCGTCTGAGTAAAGAGCACAGCCTTAACTTCATGATTTTGAAAAAGAAAGTAATTTCTACTGAGTAAGTTTGTTATTAATAGTTAGAAAACTTTCTGATCTGAACATACAATTTTGTGTTTGCCTAATGCAAACCCGTATTAATATTTTAAGCTGTAAAAAATGTAATTTTTTAAGATTTAATTTTTGTGTTTTGTGTACTTGGCGTAATATACTATATTTCTCTTCCCCAGCCTATTGATTAGAAGATCTAAAGCCAAACAAGATGATATCCTTTTTATTTTATTCTATTACGAGCCGACCCACGGCGTATCATAAGCCGCTATTTAGTTGTTTTATTTACTACTTTTCAGTAATTCATAATTTGTGAATTCGACATACCAATGTTGCCACTGAAAATATTTGCTTTAAATATTCCCCCAACCCCTACCCTATACACCCCCCCCCCCCCCTTGAAAGCAGCCTCCTCTTAGTTACCTCCTCTAAGTTTAAAATGGTTTCAAACTAAATTATCTGCCCCTAATAGCCGTCACTAAACCCGGCTGTATGATTGTAAACATTTAGAGTGAACTACAGCTCACCAGACCATGTGGGGGGTGGTAGTGATAGAGAGGAAAAGAGGGGACTGCAAGGTGCACTTGCAGCTTGTTTTCTAACGTCTCCCAGAAGAGAATTATATATATAGATAAAAATATATTATTATAAATATAATTAAAATGAAACGGTTCATTCTTTAAATGAAACATATTTTGTAATACATTACATTTCAGATAATATATTCTCTTATTTAAATAATATTTTTCATCCTAATTCCATGATAGTAAATAGCTATTAAACGGATAAGATAGAAATTGAATAAAATATGTAAATTTAAATTAAAAAGAGAGGTTGCTTTTTAAAAAAAAACCATTTAAAATAAATGTCTTTTCCATTTAGCAAGCTACATTCCTTTAATGTTCATTACCCAAAATTGTGAAATATATATTCCTTAACTTAACTAACAGTGTGAATTGCTGCAGAGGAATGTTGAACATCTCAATAAAGAATTGGATAGAACCACCAGGTATTTGAAAAAATCTCTATTTTGTTTTGTTGGGCACTTTAATTAGCTGTGTTATACGTTGTTGCATATTTTCCTTTTATTTTCATATTCCACGTTTCTTTAAAAAAACTTAATTTAGACATTTTTAAAGTCATCCGTATAATTTCAGAGACTCGAATCTTCTGTCTGAACAGCTTCAATCTGCAATGCAGAATATTAAACCTCTTAAAGAGGTGAGTGATTTATTTAATTTATTTCTTTGTTGAAGTTATATTTTGTAAAACAATGAGCCGACCCGCTATTTAGTGAAGGTAGATTATCCTCGCCCTCCCTTTCCTTGTCCCTGTGAAAGCAGCAGTCTGTTGTGACAGTTTACAGACGTCAAAGAAAAGATCAAGCAGAACTTGTTACCTCCCCTTAGTTTCAAATAATTTAAAAACAAAATAATCAGCCCCTAATAACCATCACTAATTTGACCCGGCTCTACGATTGTAAACATTCGGCCTGAACCACTGGTTGGTGTAGGGGTGACCTGGAGAGCGAGGGAGCAGGGTTAGAGAATCTGCTTACATGCAAAGTGGTGTCCACATAGAGAATTTTATATATATAGATTGTTATTTACATTTTTTCAAGCCATTATTTATTATGCTGTATTTCTTTTTGTAGGAAAAAGAACGCTTTGAAAGAGAGTTAAAAGAAAAAACAAATGAAGTTAGATTGTTGCATGACAAGTTGGAAGCAGAAGAGGTTAGACCAGTTAATAAATCATTCCTATCTAGAGATCTTTAACTACATTTTTAGAAAAAATTGTCTGATTCTAATAAATTTTGCATGTTTTTTTTTCCTTTAATTAGGCAATTAGAAGTCAAAGGAGTGCATTGGATGAGCACAACAAGACTCTTGAGATCACTATAGCTAACCTCAAAAGACAAAATGCAAGTTTAACTACCAAGTACGTAAATGTTTTATGTTAGTAAATATAAACTAAATCAGAAAAATTTGGAAATAATTCAGTGTGGATTTAAACCTTGAGTAAACAGCTTGAGTGCGATAGTATTTATGCTGTGATAACTTGTCCGTTTTTGGCCAGTAGGTACTTCATTTGGATGTTTTATTAGAAACAACAGTTCTTTGCACTTTATATGTTCATTTATGAACGCTTCCTTTCAATTTTCATGAAATTTAATTCTAAATTTTTAAAGTTACGCTGTACACAATTTTCTCCTCTTACACTAACCCTAGATGCCATGACCAAGTTTTGTAATAGTGACAAAACTTGAACTAATCATTAGTTAAGTTTACGTTAAAGAAGCTTTCAGATATATATAGCTCACAGAAAATGTCAAGGTTAATGTTGTTTTCTCTTTTAAATAAGAAAAAAGAGGTCTGTTTACATGATTGTTAGGCCTTTCCCCTGAAGGCAGTCAGCAACAAAAAAATTAGCTGTCTGACCTCATGCAGCACTTTACTCATCTAAGAAGTGTTTATTCAATAAGCGTCCACTAAATTAATTTCCTGAAGTTAATTTGACCTTAAGACTAGAAGCTGATTATATTTATATACAAGGTGGTTAACAGAAATGAACTGTTTGATTGAATATTATTTTTGAATTGTATTTTCAAAAGTCTTTTAAGCTTTTTTTAAAAAAAAATTGATTTTAAAATTTGTCAGCTCAGAGTTTGACTCTTATAACCCATGTAGCTATCAAATGGGCAGGTACTCTCAAGGCCTATGAATTAGGACAGCTGTGTATTTATGCCTGTCTGGCATCTCTTAAAAAAGAACGTCCATCAGATTAAGATATATTTATAATTTTCCCAATGATCTCTTTCAGTTGTTGCTGTTTTTTTATCTCTCATATCTGAATTTAAAAGTTATGCAACTGCTTTAAGAATCTTTAAAATAGATATTTAATTTGCATAGAATTCCTCCCAGTATTAATAATTTGTTTTGCATGCTGTAATGTACTACATTTCTCTATTTGCTAGGACTCGTAGCATGGAGTCTCAACTGAGGGACCTTAAACGTAAGTAGCTTTATTGTAAACAATTTACTATCACATAAAGTTGGTATTATTTATGGTTTTCTTAAAGTTTGTGTATGGGTCTGCTATTTTCTGCAATCATTTTGGTATTGTCTGTAATTTAGCATTGTTTGCACTCTATAAAAGTAAACACTGGAAATTATTAACACAGAACAAATAAGTTTGCATGAGCTCTAAATAAACAGTTTAATGTTTGCCATCATTTGATTTACAGAAGAGAAATATACGTTCATATTCCCAATAAGTTAACAAGTTAATTATATTAATTTTTTTCACACCTCATTTCCCCTACAATATTAATTAATGTATTGCTAAGGATATGCTTGATGGTGTCAGTACCAGCTACTCCTCTAAATTTCCACCACAGACTGTGTTTACTGGCTTATCCCCCCTTCTGCCTTTTGAGATATTTTTCTAAAGTAAAGCCTAGGATTTTAAACTTCATTTTTGTTTAAGAAGATTTTTAACAATTTGTTTGCTTACTGTTTGCTTACCTTTAACTTGATACCGGTTTTCACTATCAAAATAAATAGGTAGACTAGAAAATGCTCTTTTTTATTTATAAAAATGCATGTTATTAAATGGTTATAATGATTAGGCCTACAGTGGATTCATTTTAAGGAATGTTGTTGTGACAATTGACCATAGAGCAAAAATGTGTCATCTTCTAGAGTTGTTTCCATACACATATATGGGGGACAAAATGGGCAGGTTTAGTTGGCTGTTGTCTCGATCTCAAAATTGTCTTCTGGGTCAGGAATATTTTTATTATTTCCGACCAAATTTTTAGAATATAAAATACATTATTTATCATACAAGATGTAAATAGCTACACTATCTTCCTAATTCTTCCTGTATTGAAGGAATATACAGTACACGGAAAGTGCATAACAAACACTAAACATTCATTGTTATAATCTAATCAGTATTGTTACCAAGGCAACAGCTTCAAAAAGTAGGTTGAGCGACAACCTATTTTAAGATCTTGGTTAGATAAAATATTTGATATATTGTATTATCAAATGGGATGAATTTATATAAATCATGGAAATCTTATACTTAAAAAAAGATTATAGAAGTATAGTTAAACTGAAGCTTGACTTATTATTCAGTGGTTGATTAGTTCTACCTTGTCCTGTTTCCAGTGTGTTTAGTCTTATTTATCATTTCCTACCTCTGTATTTTTTAAAGTACTCCATTTTTATTTTTGTGTATTACTACTTTACCATGTACTTAAAAAAGTATGTTATAAGAACTGTGAAGTTGGTTGCAAAGGTTTTTTAAAATTCATTTTTGTTAAAGAAGTCTTTAACAGCAACAATTAGTTTACCTTTAACTCTCAAACAAAGCTTAATTAAAAAAGGCATTTGTTAGATTAGTTCCATGCTTAAACGTCTGTTCCTTGTAATGCTGTGCTGGCTTATTTCCCCTGTTGTTCAGTGAGTTCAGCTGTAGCTTGCACAAAAATGTCATCTGCTGTAGTTCTACAGTTTAATCCCATTGTGGGCAAAGTGGGAGGGGCTTCCGTTCACACTCAAGTTAGTATTTTCCGGGGTAAAAATTTCGGTGGGTTCTATTATTTATGTGTTGGTGAAAATTAGTTTTGTAAGAATGGGCTTGTAAATAAACACCAAACCTTGGCCTTATTTGACAATACCATCATGCTTGTGTAAAAAACGTTCAGTGACACTCCGTAACTTAAGATTATGTTCAACTTACTTTACTGTGTAGTAACTGATACAAACCTGACCATTAGAAGGGTTTTTTTTTTTTTTTTTTTTACCAAGACCAGACTTAATGGATGGTGGTCATTGTGGGGGAAAAGATGCACAAAATTTAAGTCAGCTGTAAAGTTATCATTACTGCTAGTCTGTGGCACTAGTATCTGCTAGTCTGTCCTACCAGTATCTGCTGGTCTGTCCTATCTGTATCTACCTGTCTGTCCTACCTGTATCTTCTGGTTTGTGTACATACACTGATCTGTATGGACTATCATCTGATCCCCTCTCTAGAGCCACACGTTTGAGGTTTATTAAAAAAACATGAGAAAAAAATCTGAGGTCAGGGTTAGGTAAATAGAGGTGTTTACACACAGACATGCATGTGGACTTAACTGGCCAGTTTAAAGTGTGCTTAACCTTCACCTTGGACTGGTTAATTATAACCCAAAGAATAGACCACTCATGTTAATCAAAATATTTATAGCAAAGCTATTTTGATTATCAGGCTAGTTGTGGGATCATCTGCTATGCTTAAGCCATTAATGTATAACACATTTTATAAATAATAATGATGTAAAAATTCATATTTTAATTTGTTTAAAATCATTCAACGCATTTTTATAATAACAAAGATGGAATACATTCTTATTTAAATTATTTGTTTAAAAAATCTTAAAAACCAGAAGTTGACTAAACAATTTTTCAACACGATAATCATGGTTTAAAAAGTCAGTTTTCAACATGATGACAATCATAGTTTAAAAAGTCAGTTTTCAACACAATGACAATCATAGTTAAAAAATCAGTTTTTAACATGATGATAATTAATGTTTTAAATTAATGTTTTTTAATTAATGTTTTAAAGGCAGTTTTCCCATGACAATTGTTTTAAAAGTCAGTTTTCAACATGATGATAATTACAGTTTTAAAAGGCAGTTTTCAAGATGATTACAATCATAGTTTCACAGTTGAGCTCAAGCCTGAACTATTGAAGGTTTTCTTTGCCAGCAAATACATGTTAAAACTTTTTATTTATGTAAGATCTGAAGATATATCCTGGACATTTTATATGGTAAAATCTCTTTACCTGAGACATTGCTCCAGGCTTTAAAAGTGATTATTTAAAAAATAGCTTTAAAAACAGTTACATTTAATGATTATAAGACATTTGAACCCCATTATGAGTTTATAAGTTAAACTCATTAAAATATTTGTTAGTAGATAAAATGTTCATAAAACAAAAATAAAATTATACAGATACAATTAGGATTATAAACATTAGGCCTGGTTTCAGATATACCATTGTCCTACAGCCCCCTCCTTTCTATACGATTTTTGGGATTAACTTTGATCACCATAATAAATTAAAAAAAAAAACCAACAGCATAGTATTCTTGATGGCTGATTTAGCAGCATAGATCTGGCATTTCCCTTATGTTATACCGAAACAGGTGTGTGACAAAATATTGTCTGTATGACAGTGTGATTTACTAAAACATGCAGTTTGCTCAAGGGGTAAATTGTATAGGCCTTTAGCTGGAGAAAGACATAAGTGTTTGAGCTAGTAAATACAGGGACCATAAACGATAGCCAATAGACAGGAGAGTGATGTTTCTTGAGTTACAGCTTGGTTGTAAACCGTAGCCAATCTACATCTAACTATCATCCCTCATAACTCAGAACTTTGCTGGAATGAATGGTTAAATTAATACAAATAAATTAGCTGTTCTGTCAGATGGAGCTAGTGTGGTACAAAGCCGTTTTTAATATCCTTCTCTCTTCTCTTGTTTTGTCTCGCCTTTCTTGCTCTGTACTGTCTCATGAAAGCTATGACAATGCCAGCCGTCAGTAGTACGAACAAGAGCAGACATATTGCCCCGATAACAGCGCCCTCTACCAGGTAGTCAGGCATGTGGTAGATGATCAGAATCCCGTCGGATGTCAAATTTCCCAGAGTGCATCTGTATGCGCCCTCTTCAGACTTGGTGGGGAGCAGGATGGAAAGGGTTTCGTTAACCACACTGAACTTGTCACCCGAGGTCAGATTGTGCGTGATGTTGGGGTTGCTCAGGTTGACCCTGGCCCAGTGGTAGATGACCGGCTCGCTATGGTTGACCGCGCCCTCCTTGGGCACACAGACGAACGTCACGTTCTCTCCTGCCTGAACGGCCACCTCGAAAGGAACGACATTCAGGGGCGTCTCGTCCAGCACGGAGTAGCCGGCCCTTGCCAAGATGGCCACCACGAGGACAGTGAGGTGGACGCGGGTCATTTTTTCACAACCATACATCAAGATCTAGTTGCTGGGCGGGTGGGGGCTGGTTCCTGCGCTAGCTGCAGTGTGGGCTGGTGTGTGAGGTCAGCTTGCTGGATGGTCGATTGGTTGGCACAGGCCTCGGCATTACCCTCAGTTTAGGCTGTTTCATTAGGACAACAGGGGGCGCTGTGAACAAATACAATTTAACATTAGGACAATGGGGGGCGCTGTGAACAAATACAATAACATTAGGGCAAATAGGGGCGCTGTGAACAAATACAATAACAGGACAATAGGGGGCGCTGTAAACAAATACAAAAACATTAGGACAATAGGGGGCGCTGTGAACAAATAAAATAACATTAGACCAATAGGGGGCGCTGTGAACACACACAATAACATTAGGGCAATAGGGGCGCTGTGAACACATACAATAACATTAGGACAACAGGGGGCGCTGTGAACAAATACAATAACATTAGGACAATAGGGGGCGCTGTAAACAAATAGAATAACATTAGAACAACAGGGGCGCTGTGAACAGACAAATACAATTGCAAATGGACAACATGGGCGCTGTAAAAAGATAAACCTTTTCACTAGGACAACAAGGGACAGAAAATTTGTTTAATATATCACAGCGGAGTAGGCGTGGTCCGTACAGCAATGCCTTGGGATACTGTTACATAAACTACGACATATTTCACTATTCGGCAATAAGAACCACCAAACAAACACGTAAAATGTATACCACCCTAATTGCGCCCCTTCTCTGCAAAAATGTTTAAAAGAAACCCTGCGCCTAACTTCCCCACCAACGCTAGCGTTTGGCTGAGTTGTTTTAGATCTTGTTTACGTTCACTGAGGGGGAACTATTGAGTTGTCTCAGGGAAATCCCGATTCTTTCTATCAGAACGTTTTACCAGCTTATTCAAGTTATTAAAGTTTTTAAATGTAGATCTCTATTAATACTATGGTGGCCGTAAACACATTTTCCCCCTGCTGTGGCATTAAGCACAGTTGTCATAAGTTAAGGAATGGTTGCATTTTTTTTTCTCAATGTCTTACAAAGAATACTGAAATGAAAACATAAAAAGTTGTTGGGCCATCCAGTCTAAATGTTCACACTTGACTGCATTCTTAACAGCTTTACGTTACGGTTGACTGGAACTCTAGCAAGTTATTCTTGATTGATTTCCCTGTATTCATTTGATGTTACTTAGTCATACGACCCCCTCACTCGGGTGTGTTACACGAGTCCTGTGTAGCTGCCAATCCACATGTCTCCCTGGGTAGCTTCCCATCAACATGTCTCCCTGTGTAGCTGCCAATCCACATTTCTCCCTGTGTAGCTGCCAATCCACATTTCTCCCTGGGTAGCTTCCAATCCACATTTCTCCCTGTGTAGCTGCCAATCCACATTTCTCCCTGTGTAGCTGCCAATCCACATTTCTCCCTGTGTAGCTGCCAATCCACATTTCTCCCTGTGTAGCTGCCAATCCACATTTCTCCCTGTGTAGCTGCCAATCCACATTTCTCCCTGTGTAGCTGCCAATCCACATTTCTCCCTGTGTAGCTGCCAATCCACATTTCTCCCTGTGTAGCTGCCAATCCACATTTCTCCCTGTGTAGCTGCCAATCCACATTTCTCCCTGTGTAGCTGCCAATCCACATTTCTCCCTGGGTAGCTTCCCATCAACATGTCTCCCTGGGTAGCTGCCCATTCACATTTCTCACTGTGTAGCTGAGCAGTCACATGAGTCCGTGTGTAACCGACAAGTAACATGATTGCATGTGTGTAATCTAAGAGTACTATTGTTTTTAGAAATACACAGCAGACATCGTATGATGACGTATGTCTGAACCAGGATTTTAGCCATGGAAATCTACCGGGCCTTTTTGTTGTTTTCGTCCCCGTTTTCGGGTCCGCGAACTATTAACATAGCACACAAAAGATCCACCGTGTCGACCAGTTTCGTATGTGTCTTTCAATGTGTTTTCGATCTCTAGATTTGAGCTGAAACTCCCCCACAATGGTCGTCTGGCTGTTTCGATCTGGGACTTCTCTTAATGTCGCCTCAACTTAAACAGATCACAGTGCGAGCTATAGTTTTCCTAGCCGACGTGTACATAGAGGCAGGAAACCAACACTGGCTCTGTATCGTAACCAATCCTTATGGTTTTAAACCGTGTCGTGTATAAGTTGGTTAGCTGTTTATCGCCACGGTCACTTCACTACCTAGGCATGAAACGTTTCTTTGCAAAGGTTCACATCAGTAACTAGCCGTGCAATTTTTGCCACATATGTTTACTGTATGGCCGCTTGTGCTGCAGAAAGCAAGACAACCAATAGACATAGTTTATTTAACAGCGGCGATCCCAAAAACTAATTCCTTCATTTTGAAATAGCTCCATTTTTGCTTTTGATATAGAATCTAGTTGTCGTTCTGGTTATAGTTTGCATTAGCTTGCTTTTGATCAAGTTGTCGCTCTTCTGGTTACAGTTAGCAGTAGCACTTATATCGTAAGCCAGTAGGTAATGGTTAGTCTCAACAAAACTGTTTGACGACTTATTGATGTTGTCACCGTGTAGAACAGACCAGCGCTGGACACCACCAACACAAGATTGGTATAAGTTTGGCGACTGTTTGATGTTGTCACCGTGTAGAACAGACCTGCGCTGGACACCACCAACACACGATTGGTATAAGTTTGGTGACTGTTTGATGTTGTCACCGTGTAGAACAGACCAGCGCTGGACACCACCAACACAAGATTGGTATAAGTTTGGTGACTGTTTGATGTTGTCACCGTGTAGAACAGACCTGCGCTGGACACCACCAACACAAGATTGGTATAAGAAACACAAACAACCGGTATGTGTAGATGAACTTACCAAGGTCCTGTCATTAGTGACGAGTTGACATTTTTTTCCACCAGGACAGAAGCTCGTTGTATTCTTACAACACGGCTTGACAAATTAACCCCAGCTTACTAACATAAACACTGGGAAGAAAGGGTTCTTAACTTGTAGAAAAGTGGGCCCTTGACACACGGGTTATATACTATGTTAAAGCAAACTAATGCTGACATATCTTAACACATATTTACAAATTTGGTCATCAATTTTCTTTCTAATCCACTCATCTTTTTTTTTAAACTGTTTAGATAATACATGGATATAGATCAGGAATGTGCAAGTAATTTAGTTTGAGATCCTTTCTAAAACTCTGTCTCAAGTAGGTCGTGCCATCTTTGTTATGTAAAACAGTTTGTTTACAGCCGAAATTATTCCCCCTTCATACGTTTTTCTTGTTTCTGCTTCTACAATAGGATGGCGCTCGATTTGTTCACCCACCGCCTAGCTAAATCAAAACGTGAGCACCAGCACATATCATTGGGTACACGGGCTTTTAGATTCAATACCTACACTAGCACAAAACAATAGGTACACGGACTTTGAGATCCAATACCTACACTAGCACAGATCATTAGGTACACGGGCTTTTAGATCCAATACCTACACTAGCACAGATCATTAGGTACACGGGCTTTTAGATCCAATACCTACACTAGCACAGATCATTAGGTACACGGGCTTTTAGATCCAATACCTACACTAGCACAGATCATTAGGTACACGGGCTTTTAGATCCAATACCTACACTAGCACAGATCATTAGGTACACTGGCTTTTAGATCCAATACCTACACTAGCACAGATCATTAGGTACACGGGCTTTTAGATCCAATACCTACACTAGCACAGATCATTAGGTACACGGGCTTTTAGATCCAATACCTACACTAGCACAGATCATTAGGTACACGGGCTTTTAGATCCAATACCTACACTAGCACAGATCATTAGGTACACGGACTTTTAGATCCAATACCTACACTAGCACAAAACAGTAGGTACATTGGCTTTTAGATCCAATACCTACACTAGCACAAAACAGTAGGTACACGGACTTTTAGATCCAATACCTACACTAGCACAAAACAGTAGGTACACTGGCTTTTAGATCCAATACCTACACTAGCACAAAACAATAGGTACACTGGCTTTTAGATCCAATACCTACACTAGCACAAAACAATAGGTACACAGACTAGTACTTATACTAGCACGAATCTACAAACTTCCAGATCCAATACCTACACTAACACAAATCAACAAGTACACAACATATACTAACACCAATGAACAAACTTATAAATCCTGACACCTACACTAACACAAATCCGCGGATACACAGATTTGCAGATCCTGATATATTAGTCACACGCATGTTGTGGCGCAGTGCAATCAAGGTTATAACATTTAAATTTAGCGATAACATGTTTTGCGTATTTTTAACTACTTCCATAACGCAACTCTTGGGCTTTTATACCACTAAATCAGCTGACAAAGACACTACTCACTTTATTATTTAGCGCAGGCAAGATAAAAAAATTAAATAATAATAAGGGTATTTAATAATAATTTGTATATAGCGTGATTTGCATTATGATAGCGAACTTTCTTTACGTTCTTACAAAACAAGAATAGAATGGTTTACATTTCCCCATCAAGTTTCTTAAAATAATGTATTTTTTAAATAATAAACTCTGACACCTAACGGCCCCGGTCCATAGCGCCCCACCTGTGTGCCGCAGCCCATAGCGCCCCACCTGTGTGCCGCAGCCCATAGCGCCCCACCTGTGTGCCGCAGCCCATAGCGCCCCACCTGTGTGCCGCAGCCCATAGCGCCCCACCCGTGTGCCGCAGCCCATAGCGCCCCACCTGTGTGCCGCAGTCCATAGCGCCCCACCTGTGTGCCGCAGCCCATAGCGCCCCACCTGTGTGCCGCAGTCCATAGCGCCCCACCTGTGTGCCGCAGCCCATAGCGCCCCACCTGTGTGCCGCAGCCCATAGCGCCCCACCTGTGTGCCGCAGCTCATAGCGCCCCGCCTTGGTTCGATACTCTAACCAAGCTTTAAGCGAATATTCTAACAATGATAGATACAAATAAACCGGGAGTGATCTCCCCTAAACTTTCTCGAATATTTTTATATAAAATAACAGGGGATGGGAACTCGGGCTATAGACATGATTTTTAATCCATTTTAAATACTTAAAGTTTTAAAAATAGAATAAAATCTCGTAGACAAATTAATTGCACACCAAGTGAACGCGAAATAAAAAAGCGCATAATAGTGCGCAATATTATTAGTACTTTTAAAATTTACATTAGTTTTTTGAGAAATCGGAAGTAGCGTAAATTACTACTTCCGGTCAACGGAAATTACTCACAATTTAACAGAAGGTAGAGAATTAGATCTTTTACTTACATGTGAAATTTCATTTATCTATCTGAAATAGTACTCAAGTTATAGGCTTTTGAAAAATTCAAAGTAGAAAAAGTACCACTTCCGGTTATCGGAAATCGCTCAAAAGTTGATACGGATCTACGATTTTGATAAAATACTTATATATGAAATTTCATCAACCTAGCTGTAACGGTACTCAAGTTATCGTGTTTACACTCGGACACACAGACAGACAGACACACACACAGACATACGGACAAGATTGCAAAATTATGTTTTTCCGTATCAGTGAGGTGTAAAACGTCGAGATTTGTAAAAATCTCGATTTTTTTTTGCACGATTACAATACTTTCTCTATACTACGTATATACGAGAAAGTAAAAAAAAGAAACGCAAATAGAACTACTTATAGTCCGTGATTAGATGGTAGATAGTATCTACAGTAGAAGCTTATTTTGACTTAAAAAAAACCCCACAGTACTTAAATAATTTTAACTTAAAAGCCATGTTATGACACAAACTAAATGTGATATTGATACTCGCCTGTTTATGAAACTAAAAATAGCACTTACTTAAACTTTACGGTAAAAACCATTGAATACCACAACGGAAGACGTAAATGTAGAATATTTTGAATATAAATCCACATGACACGTTAAAGACACGAATTTTCTATGTCAAAGGCGTGTTAAAATACTTAAAAATAGCTTGAAGATAGGTATGTACTAGGTACCACTAAGAGAAGTTTACCTTGGAAGAAATCGGTGATGTGTTATGTAACGAAGGCGTCGATTGGTCAGCGAGTCACAGAAAGCTATGTGCTGCTAGTACCGGGGTACATTTCTGAGACCTTGGCTAGGCTGGCGGTGCGCCGCCGTGGGTCGTGTAGATTCGGTCGTCTGTCAGAGGTTGGGGTTGGAGGAGACCGTCACCTGTATGAACCAACCCCTCATGTAAACATCGCCTCTTTTTTTTTTCGTTTGATGAAAGTGTATAGGCCTATACATTTATAGTGAACTTATCTCATTTGCTCCATGAAGTTTTGGCCGTCAAATAAAATACGAGAAAAAAATTAGTTACATTTTTTTTTAAATTTGAGGTAGCGGCGAGTCGTTTTACATTATACGATACGTATCGTATTGTTGGAAAGTATTTTTGGTGTCTCGGTCTAAGTGTTTGGTCCAAAGACTTATTTCCTATGACAGCCTAATTTAAAACCCCGTGTTCCCTTAATTTAGTCTTTCACTCCCACCATCACGAACCTCCCCCCCCCCTACACCCCATCACGAAACGTACCGCCTCCATCTAGCGGACCGTGTTTAATTGGCTGAGAACAAGTTTCACCCAGTGGTTCTCGAGTTGTCGGCTGACACCCCTTCCCCCGCACACCGCTGTTATTCAGCGGGTTGTTGGCCGGTTGGCGTCTTGTCCTTGGGTCAGGTGTTTGGGTGTATCCTAATTATATAAAAGCCCACGTACGCACTTCTCTCTCTCTCCCTCTGTCCGCAAAATATTTTCACAAGCTATCATATCAGTATCTTCAGCGATATATGGAGAACTTGATACGGACTTTAGTTGAAAATAATATGTTACATGTTTTAAATGTATAAACACAATTTTATTTACAGAAGAAAAAAAAATAAAATAAAGGCATATTCGAATGTAGAAAAACAATTTTAATTATGCAACCGGAAAAGTGTTTATAGTTGTGACAAGAACGCTATTAACAATGATGTCACTAATGTTTACACTAAGGAAAGAACACAAAACTAATGGCGTCATCTTCCGATTTTAGAATATAAAGAAAGGAACTATTTCATTCAAATTTGATTTAGATCTACGTACGCTATGAAATATATACAATGCAATTTTCTCGGCCTAAACTTATAAAATTTACTTTATTTGGATTCTAGATCTAGATATTAGTAGATATTCTAGATCTAGAGATTCTAGATCTAGACTTAGACAGATCTAGATCTAGACCCTATCTAGATCTAGAATCTCCCCTGAGATAAATATCTAAAAGAAAAACCGGGTAGCCTTTTGTAAAGAGAAGAGAGCTAAAAGTCATCAGAATTGCCCGATCGCTAGTTCAAATAATGCGGCCACGGTCCGTCACATAACGACATGGTCCATGTGCCATTTAGACTTGGTCCGTGTCATACAGGTACAGTCGGTATATTCACTTTGTCGTATTAGTAAACTGTTTAGTACTCACTTATTACTGACTGTATGAATAAAAACGTAAAATTACATGTTTAATAACAAAACCTATACAAAAAATGTCTTGATGAATAAAGGATGAGGTGAAGATAGGTCATTGTTACAAGAGAAGAAATGACATACAGTTACTGAAAACTAACACAAGGTACATACTGACCAGAACCTCTCGGCTAGACTAACATGACCTGTGTACATACTGACCAGGACCTCTCGTGTACACACTGACCAGGACCTCTCGGCTAGACTAACAGGACCTGTGTACATTCTGATGGGACCTCTCGGCTAGACTAACAGGACCTGTGTACCTAATGACAAGGGACCTCTCGGCTAGACTAACAGGACCTGTGTACCTTCTGATAGGACCTCTCGGCTAGACTAACAGGACCTGTGTACATAATGACTAGGGACCTCTCGGCTAGACTAACAGGACCACTGTGTACACAGTTAACTGACCTGGACTACACGTAACTTAGAAGCAACAATACATTATGTATTCGTGTCAGATGAGGCCATTGTTCTAAGCTGCCCGCTTTCTCACCTGTTTAAAATTTTAAAGCTATGAGTTAACGAAAGCAATGACAACCAAAGACGCCATCTAGTCAAGCCTTCTTCGTTTAACTTGCAATTGTCTAAACTTCAACATTCTCAGTTTTTTTTTTTTTTTTTTTTTTTTTTTTTGAGAAAAATTTAAATCAACATTTTCTAAAGCTTATAGAATACCCTTTGTTAAGAGTTGAGCTAAAATTGTGCTCTGTCGACTTTGACAGCCTTGTTTCAGCAGATATTGTGTAACTATGGACACGTGTTGAGACAGTATAAGTAACACATCTAAAGTAGCAACGTTACTGCTTTTTTTTCTTTACATTTAGCCTAAACGCTTTGGCAATCCCATTTAAACCTAGTCATTTAAAACAAAGTAGTCGCTGGTTTTTATCTTGAGGAAGCTATTCTAATATTCTTAAACTCTATATTCTCCGCATGGAATACATGAAATTCAAACCCTTCTTGCACGTGTAATATAAACCACTGCTCTGCATGGAATAATTTTTTAGCCTAATTCACAAGTTTTGGGCCCATTGTCTTGTTGGAGTAGCTGGGGGGGGGGGGGGATATAGGTATAAATATAAATACAGAGCAGTCAAAGATTCGTTCTCTCTCGACCTACATACACTAGCGGTTAGGAAATAGCCTCGCTCAGCATAACTTCTATTGGATTCATCAATAAACAGTTGCAACCACAAGTGTCCTGTCCCCGTTTGTTCTGCACTGTGGCTGGTTCGGGTAACGTTTATCAAAAGAAAGTTATACAGCTACAGTTGCAACCACAAGTGTCCTGTCCCCGTTTGTTCTGCACTGTGGCTGGTTCGGGTAACGTTTATCAAAAGAAAGCTATACAGCTACAGTTGCAACCACAAGTGTCCTGTCCCCGTTTGTTCTGCACTGTGGCTGGTTCGGGTAACGTTTATCAAAAGAAAGCTATACAGCTACAGTTGCAACCACAAGTGTCCTGTCCCCGTTTGTTCTGCACTGTGGCTGGTTCGGGTAACGTTTATCAAAAGAAAGCTATACAGCTACAGTTGCAACCACAAGTGTCCTGTCCCCGTTTGTTCTGCACTGTGGCTGGTTCGGGTAACGTTTATCAAAAGAAAGCTATACAGCTACAGCCTAATTGGCCAGCGCCCTTGCCAGCAACATAGAGTCTTCGACAGTCCGGCTTGCACACACTTCTCATAGAGTACAATTCCTCTTCCCCGGAATACGACCTCGTCCACCATCCACATAATACAACCACCACCCACTATAGAATACACCCCCCCCCCCAATTTAAGTAATTATTACAATCAGTACATCCACCTCCCACAGCATACACCCGCCCCAATAGAACACAACCGCGACTTTCCATAGAATACAAAAACTACTTCCAATTAGTATGATAGAATACAACCTCCACCTCCCACAGAATACATCCCCAACATATTCCTTAGAATACAAAAAACACCCCCCCCCCCCCCTTACGATAGGATAAAACCTTCACTTCCAACAAGATACAACCATCACCTTCACAATAACGAAAAGAACATAGACCTATGTCACAAAAACGTCATGTTTTGTTCTAGAAGACTAGACCCAGTTATCGCCACCATCATGGATGGCCGATCACAGCATTGCATCTATGTCTATATCTTCAGTCTTGGTTGACTGCATGGGATGTATCGGGTTATTTTCAGCTTACCTACAGTAGGCACAGCATGTAAACAAGTTTATTTATCGCAGTCATTTATTTTTAGAAGTCCGATTCCAATCGTGGGAACAGTAGGTGCATTTTTCTTTGGTGCACCGTCAAAACGACCCCGTCAAAACGACCCCGTCAAATCGCGACACATAGGCTCCCAATAAATAGGCTATCGACATATGGGCTCCCAACACAAGGGCTCACGGCAAATGGGCTATGGACCCTTGTTTACATGCTGGTGTGAGAACTGTTGCTATGGACCCTTGTTTACATGCTGGTGTGAGAACTGTTGCTATGGACCCTTGTTTACATGCTGGTGTGAGAACTGTTGCTATGGACCCTTGTTTACATGCAGGTGTGAGAACTGTTGCTATAGACCCTTGTTTAAATGCTGGTTTGAGAACTGTTGCTATGGACCCTTGTTTACATACTGGTGTGAGAACTGTTGCTATGGACCCTTGTTTAAATGCTGGTTTGAGAACTGTTGCTATGGACCCTTGTTTACATGCTGGTTTGAGAACTGTTGCTATGGACCCTTGTTTACATACTGGTGTGAGAACTGTTGCTATGGATCCTTATTTACATGCTGGTGTGAGAACTTGCTATGTACCCTTGTTTACATGCTGGTGTGAGAACTGTTGCTATAGACCCTTGTTTAAATGCTGGTGTGAGAACTGTTGCTATGGACCCTTGTTTACATGCTGGTTTGAGAACTGTTGCTGTGGACTCTTGTTTACATACTGGTGTGAGAACTGTTGCTATGGATCCTTATTTACATGCTGGTGTGAGAACTTGCTATGTACCCTTGTTTACATGCTGGTGTGAGAACTGTTGCTATAGACCCTTGTTTAAATGCTGGTGTGAGAACTGTTGCTATGGACCCTTGTTTACATGCTGGTTTGAGAACTGTTGCTGTGGACCCTTGTTTACATGCTGGTGTGAGAACTGTTGCTATAGACCCTTGTTTAAATGCTGGTGTGAGAACTGTTGCTATGGACCCTTGTTTACATGCTGGTGTGAGAACTGTTGCTATGGACCCTTGTTTACATGCTGGTTTGAGAACTGTTGCTGTGGACTCTTGTTTACACGCTAGTCACATGCCGGGGGCCACGCGTTTGTCCTAGAACAACACAACATGGGAGTCCCGTGCCTCCTGTAAAGACTGGTGTTACCTACGTGTCGTGCAGATCTGTTTAGCCAAGTTTCTCTTCTGTCATCTCTATCTACGTGTTAAAACACATACCCTCCCTCCCCTCCTTGCTGATCAAGGCCGTAGTTGGACTCTGTGGTACATACACACACCGCTCTGTTTTTTTTTCTCACATTACATTAGTATTTACGTTTGTAAAGTTTTCGTTGCTGACACTCACTGACACTCCCTCCCTCTCCTCCCTATCTTTGTCCCTTAATTATATATATATATATATATATATATATATATATATATATATATATATATATATATATATATATATATATATATTCCACTTCTCTCTTCCTTCGTACTATTCCTGACTTTTCTCCCCCCCCCCTCTCAGCCACCCCTCCTACTTTCAGCACTTCTTACACCTGACAAACCAATAACTCCAGCACATATGACGAAACTTGGATACACCAAGCAATACAAGGTGACACAATGTGGGTAACACGATGAGATTCTAGACCAAATACCGCTCTCGTTAGCTCGGTTCCTATTGAATGTGTTGCTGTAGATGTGTAGTGTACGGTAGCTTGTGTTATATACAGTTTGATCAGAGCTCGTTGTGGGCAAAGGTGTTCAATGCTGTATATGTAGACAGCTGTTATAATGCCGCCCCCATGTACACAGAACTGTAATTATGCCGCCCCAATGTACGCACCCCTTTAATTATGCCGCCCCATGTACGCACTCCTTTAATTATGCCGCAACATGTACGCACTCCTTTAATTATGCCGCCCCATGTACGCACTCCTTTAATTATGCCGACTCATGTACGTACCCCTGTAATAATGCCGCCCAATGTACGTACCCCTGTAATAATGCCGCCCAATTTACGTAACCCTGTAATAATGCCGCCCAATGTACGTACCCCTGTAATAATGCCGCCCAATTTACGCACCCCTGTAATAATCCCGCCCAATGTACGTACCCCTGTAATAATGCCGCCCAATTTACGCACCCCTGTAATAATGCCGCTCAATGAAAGTACCCCTGTAATAATGCCGCCCAATGTACGTACCCCTGTAATAATGCCGCCCAATGTACGTACCCCTGTAATAATGCCGTCCAATGTACGTACCCCTGTAATAATGTCGCCCAATGTACGCACCCCTGTAATTATGCCGCCCAATGTGCGTACCCCTGTAATAATGCCGTCCAATGTACCCACCCCTGTAATAATGCCGCCCAATGTACGTACCCCTGTAATTATGCCGCCCCATGTACGCACCCCTTTAATTATGCCACCCCATGTACGCAAACCTGTAATTATGCCACCCCCTGTACGCAAACCTGTAATACAGCCGCCCAATGTACGTACCCCTGTAATAATACCGCCCAATGTACGTACCCCTGTAATAATGCCGCTTCTTGTACACAGACCTGTAATCATTATGCCGCCCAATGAACGCACCCCTGTAATCATTATGCCGCCCCCAAAAAATGATTACTGTATTTCATATGAAGGGGAGATATAAAAAAAACAATGGTTGAAAAATGTTTTCATAGTCAAATAAAACACGCATCCAAAACTTAATAATGAAAAACCTTT
The DNA here is from genome assembly GCF_028476545.2 of Physella acuta. Classification (NCBI taxonomy): domain Eukaryota; kingdom Metazoa; phylum Mollusca; class Gastropoda; family Physidae; genus Physella; species Physella acuta. Next base: position 349,205 of record NW_026732445.1, on the reverse strand, counting down.
AGATTAGATGCATTAAAATACGAAAATCTACATACTTTTTCTTTTGGTTTAATAGGACGAATTCGTGGCGTAGGTAGCAAAATATATGGGAAATATATTTTATGGGTAATCAAAATTAAAGGGAAATAATGCCTAAAATATGCACCTATTAGTTTGATAGGATTAAATCCCTTTATATTGCGTTTTAAATCCTGTCACTGTATTTTATCACGATTGATTAAATTATTCTTAACCATTGAGGTATGTGCAGGCTGTTCAAACAGTGTATGTTAGATTATTCTACTAGTGTGTTTGAGTTGTGCCTGTAGTCTTATCTGTTACATAATTAATGGACTGTATAAAGTACCAAGGTCTGGTTTGGTCTGAGGATTTACAGCACCCCTCACTTATCAGGGGGATAATTTGTCATCGTCACACACGGAGCCCAGTAGAGGTGCCCAAGTACTTAGACTTTTTTGAAAAACTTTTGAAAGAATCTGGAACAGGATATTTTGTTGGTACAACGTTAACACTTGCAGACTTCTTCATCTATGATATAATCTCTGTGACGATAGACAGAGGAGTCCTCAGCACATCCAAACATCCATTAGTGGATGGGTTAGTTAAGAAAGTTGAAAGTAATCCCAATGTAAAAACTTACCTGTCAAACAGAAAGAAGACTGATTTTTAATACAGAATAGAAACCTCCAGATTTTAAAATTACCTGTCCATTATAAAAAATTAAGGCTTTGTAAAACAAAAAACAACAATATCGGCATCTTAACATTTTGCCACATTATTAAAACAATTGTATGTAATTGACAGAAGTAATCTTTTTTAATTAAGATATAAAAAAATCCAATTTTAAAAATCTGTACTAAATTTAACTGTCTAAAGATGCTAATAATGTTTATAATGAAAATTTCCAGAGCTGTAAAATTTGAAAATATCACATTTGACAAACTTTCCAATTGTGTATTGTAGCATAAATATTTTATTCAATGAATAAGTGAATTTTAAAATTCTATCTTGCAACATTAGATTTCATTCATTGCATTGGTTTATTGTTGTGAAATTCAGCTAATGGAAGTAAAGTTTATTGTATCAAACTTAACATTGGCTGTCTATGTAAATAATTGCAATCCATATTTGATGTAACTTTATATTAATGTAAAATGTAAATAAATATGTAGACTAGAAAAAAAAAAAAAAAAGTCACACACGGAGCCCAGCACATTTCTGGTAGAGACCTTATCACTCTGGCATTGACACCATTTCTTGACAGTGCACACCACAGCTGGAGGACACTGGTCTAGCTGATCTTTCCATAGCTAGTTGCTGATCTTTTCATAGTTACTTGCTGATCTTTCCATAGTTAGTTGCTGATTCCATAGCTAGTTGCTGATCTTTCCATAGCTAGTTGCTGATCTTTCCATAGCTAGTTGATGATCTAATCTTTCCATAGCTAGTTGCTGATCTTTCCATAGCTAGTTGCTGATTCCATAGCTAGTTGCTGATCTTTCCATAGCTAGTTGCTGATCTTTCCATAGCTAGTTGATGATCTAATCTTTCCATAGCTAGTTGCTGATTCCATAGCTAGTTGCTGATCTTTCCATAGCTAGTTGCTGATCTTTCCATAGCTAGTTGATGATCTAATCTTTCCATAGCTAGTTGCTGATCTTTCCATAGCTAGTTGCTGATCTTTCCATAGCTAGTTGCTGATCTTTCCATAGCTAGTTGCTGATCTTTCCATAGCTAGTTGCTGATCTTTCCATAGCTAGTTGCTGATCTTTCCATAGCTAGTTGCTGATCTTTCCATAGTTAGTAGCTGATCTTTCCATAGTTTGTAGCTGATCTTTCCATAGCTAGTTGCTGATCTTTCGATAGTTAGTAGCTGATCTTTCCATAGCTAGTTGCTGATCTTTCCATAGCTAGTTGCTGATCTTTCCATAGCTAGTAGCTGATCTTTCCGTAGTTACTTGCTGATCTTTCCGTAGTTACTTGATGATCTTTCCATAGCTAGTTGCTGATCTTTCCATAGCTGGTTGCTGATCTTTCCGTAGTTACTTGCTGATCTTTCCGTAGTTACTTGCTGATCTTTCCATAGCTAGTAGCTGATCTTTCCGTAGTTACTTGCTGATCTTTCCGTAGTTACTTGCTGATCTTTCCATAGCTAGTTGCTGATCTTTCCATAGCTGGTTGCTGATCTTTCCGTAGTTACTTGCTGATCTTTCCGTAGTTACTTGCTGATCTTTCCATAGCTAGTTGCTGATCTTTCCATAGCTAGTTGCTGATCTTTCCATAGCTAGTTGCTGATCTTTCCATATTCTTTCCATAGCTAGTTGCTGATTTTTCCATAGCTAGTTGCTGATCTAGCCAATCTGATCAAAGCTAGACCCACCCTATAAACTTCTAGATCTAATACATGTACACATTGCCATTCATAAACCATGTCATGTTTGTCGATGCAATAAAAAACCCATTTAGAAATAGTTCATGACAGTATGAACAATAAATCTGTCTGTTTTATGATTTTATCTAAATGCGCAGGTGATTGTAAATAGTTCTTGTGAAAACTTAAACCCACTAACACAGTTACCTACCTATTATATATGTTAACTATTTCAAAAAATTGTTTATAGCATCTGTATCCCTTTATTATTGAGGATGCTATCTGTGGTTTAGAACAGTAATCATCATTATGATTTAAGAAACAAACAAAAACTTGAGAATTAACCCCATCATTAAAACATGTTTTTGTTTTGTTTTAGGAGAAAACAAGGCCTTGACAAGCAACAAGAATGTCTTAGACAAAAGACTGAGCAATTTTGCTAATGCTTTGAAAAAAGCGCAGGTGACTGTTCTTACATGTTCTATTCCAGCACACAATTTGTTAGTGAAATCACAGATCAATTTGATATTTTGAAATCATTCTACCATAGAGTTTTTAATAGTTGAAATAGATACTTTTTTCTAAAGAAAGACATTGAATTTCTTCTTTGCCATAGATTTTAAAACTAATAATTCACAATATATATTGAAATTTTTTTTTGCATTTATTAACTGCTTATTAATTTAATGTGTGAAACTTTTGAAAACAAATTTTAAAAATAATTTTTTGACTTTAACTTTTTTTGTGTTGCAGCTTGTGTTCAATTCTTACTGGCGCAGGTTTGTTTCAGCAGGTGAGTCAAAGCTAATAGCAGGCTGGCCTAGACCAACTTGCTAGCAGGCTGGCCTAGGCCAACTTGATAGCAGGCTGGCCTAGACCAACTTGATAGCAGGCTGGCCTAGACCAACTTGCTAGCAGGCTGGCCTAGACCAACTTGCTAGCAGGCTGGCCTAGACCAACTTGCTAGCAGGCTGGCCTAGACCAACTTGCTAGCAGGCTGGCCTAGACCAACTTGCTAGCAGGCTGGCCTAGACCAACTTGCTAGCAGGCTGGCCTAGGCCAACTTGATAGCAGGCTGGCCTAGACCAACTTGATAGCAGAATGGACTAGACCAACTTGCTAGCAGGCTGGCCTAGACCAACTTGATAACAGGCTGGCCTAGACCAACTTGCTAGCAGGCTGGCCTAGACCAACTTGATAGCAGGCTGGCCTAGACCAACTTGCTAGCAGGCTGGCCTAGACCAACTTGATAACAGGCTGGCCTAGACCAACTTGATAACAGGCTGGCCTAGACCAACTTTATAGCAGGCTGGCCTAGACCAACTTGCTAGCAGGCTGGCCTAGGCCAACTTGATAGCAGGCTGGCCTAGACCAACTTGATAGCAGGCTGGCCTAGACCAACTTAATAGCAGGCTGGCCTAGACCAACTTGATAGCAGGCTGGCCAAGACCAACTTGATAGCAGGCTGGCCTAGACCAACTTGCTAGCAGGCTGGCCTAGACCAACTTGCTAGCAGGCTGGCCTAAACCAATTTGATAGCAGGCTGGCCTAGACCAACTTGATAGCAGGCTGGCCAAGACCAACTTGATAACAGAATGGACTAGACCAACTTGCTAGCAGGCTGGCCTAGACCAACTTGCTAGCAGGCTGGCCTAGACCAACTTGATAGCAGGCTGGCCTAGACCAACTTGCTAGCAGGCTGGCCTAGACCAACTTGATAGCAGGCTGGCCTAGACCAACTTGATAGCAGGCTGGCCTAGACCAACTTGATAGCAGGCTGGCCTAGACCAACTTGCTGGCAGGCTGGCCTAGACCAACTTTATAGCAGGCTGGCCTAGACCAACTTGCTAGCAGGCTGGCCTAGACCAACTTGCTAGCAGGCTGGCCTAAACCAATTTGATAGCAGGCTGGCCTAGACCAACTTGATAGCAGGCTGGCCTAGACCAACTTGATAACAGAATGGACTAGACCAACTTGCTAGCAGGCTGGCCTAGACCAACTTGCTAGCAGGCTGGCCTAGACCAACTTGATAGCAGGCTGGCCTAGACCAACTTGCTAGCAGGCTGGCCTAGACCAACTTGCTAGCAGGCTGGCCTAGACCAACTTGATAGCAGGCTGGCCTAGACCAACTTGATAGCAGGCTGGCCTAGACCAACTTGATGGCAGGCTGGCCTAGACCAACTTGCTGGCAGGCTGGCCTAGACCAACTTTATAGCAGGCTGGCCTAGACCAACTTGCTAGCAGGCTGGCCTAGACAAACTTGATAGCAGAATGGCCTAGACCAACCTTAAAGGAACTTTAACATATATTTGTACTGACTATAGACCAGAAATATTTACATTCTTTTATCTTACTTTTTTTTCTATATTCATTTGATTTTTTATTTGAAGTAATTGCTTTTGTATTTTGTGATGAGTACAGTAGAATTTGTTTTGCATTGTTTCTTACTGGTAAAACCTAACATTGATTTGTAGGTTTGACAGCGAAGAAAAAGCCAAAGATAATACCAGACTGTTACAAGTCAGTGATGAAAAGTTACCTGAGTATGTTTTTTTTTTAATTTCTATACTTCTTAAGTACGGAGTTTGTGCTTTTATATATATATATATATAAATATATATATATATATATATATATATATATATATATATATATATATATATATATATATATATATATATATAGTTTTTATTAAAACTGTCTAATAGGTTTTGAGCTACAACGTGAAGAAAGTTCTGACGAAAATGATGCTGACTATGATGAAAATGATGATGAAAATGATGAAAACGTGGATGAAAATAAAGTTGAAAACGGCTACAGCAGTGACTCTGAAGATATGAGTGAGGGGGAGATCACTACTACTGCAGATTTTGTCAAGTCACCTCCAAGCTGCAATAATGCTGGACGCTCCAGTCCTCAGAGAAGTCCTATAGAACCTCAGAGAGCTGTAGGCCACCAGAGGAACCTTGATACTGACATTAAACGTTTAGCAAGTGGGAGGAAATTAACTGGAAACAAATCTTTACTAAAGTCTATAGAATGTGATAAGGAGAGTGTGGAAAATAGAACTTCAGCGCTAGAGGCTGACAAGACTTGTCTACAATCGTTTAACAAAACAGCTTTTGTTAAAGCAAGTAAAAACTGTTCCCCATACAAACATGAATCAGCCACACACCACAATTCTAAATCTATCCAACAAAAAAATACACCATCAAAGTTTAAGCCACAAGTTAAGCCTTCAGCCAACCCAAGTTTTTCTAAGAGGCAGTTAGCATCTGAAGATGAAGAGGACTCTCAGCCAAACTTTAAACCTTCCAACCAAAGAGATGCACCATCTCAGCGTACAGCACAACCTAAAACTTCTCACACCGTTGGTGATTCTAAAAAACATTTATCTGAAGATGAAGAGAACTCATCTCTGTCCTCTCTGTCTTCATCATCCTCCTCCTCCTCTTCAGACGAGGACAGTGATAGCAGTATTAATTCCTTATCAAAGTGCAATGGCTTCAACGAAAAGAAGGCAGCCAAAAGCCAAACACCAAGCCTTGAAGAAATATTTTTGTTTGCCAGAATACAGAAACTTCTCTCTCCACTACCACCTACCCCCAGCCCGGTAAGTCACATGATTATGTTTACAAAAATACTGGATCAAAACTACTGTAGCATTGTATCTAAGTTAGACTTTGCTGGTATTGTTGCTTAAACCTTGTTTTTTTTGTTTCAGCCACATTGTATAGAAGACATAAACACCCCAGACTGTGATAATCTAATGGATGACTTGGCTGGTGAGCTCACTGCATGACCTTTTACTGTCTCATTTAATTTTTTTCTTTTTACTTTACTCTGTACACTTTTTTTTTTAAATGACTAATATCAAAGCTTATATGAAAATTAACATTAAAATGTTCATTCTTATTAACTTGCTATAAAAGTTGACAGTACAAATCCATTTCATAATTTCCATGAGGTAAAAGTGATAGGAATTGTTAGTTTAGGTAGAAAGGAGACATGAGTTGTGTTGTTAATTCTGTATCGACTTAATATTGCTGGAAGTAACACCCACCTAGCCAGTCATATTCCCAGCTAGCCAGTTATGCAACCCTACTAGGAAAAAATATAATATTGCTTAATAATATGTTTATGTTAAAATTTTCAGACAACGAAGACTTGTCTCCAAGAGAGAGGACCGTAAAATTTTACCTCAACTCTGACAGTGAAGAGGATGACAGGCCCTCCACACCTGTTAAGTCCACCCTACAGTGTTCTGACAGAGAAACTGTGCCTGCAGCAAGTGGTGTTGTAGATTCATCTGTCCTGGGTTTGGAAGACAGTAACATAGGGATGTCCTGTGATGAAAGTGCTGACGTCAGTCTGTTGTGCCAGTTTTTAAATTCTGTGACTTCGGATGATAACATCAATCCATCTGTTGACTGTAAAACATGTGAAAATACATTCCCAATCACACCTGTTGACTGGGGAACATCAGGTGAAAATGTGATACCATCCAACACCACACCACTAGTTCCTGCAACATCACCCAAGAAGGCAGCATCACCCATCAGCACACCTGCAAACACCGCAACACCAAGTGAAACTATAACTTCACCTGGTTTTACACCTGTGGACTCGGCAACTGATCTGGGTGATTTTTCAGATAGAGTTCCTGAGTTAGACACCCAAACACCTCCAGACACCTCATTGACTGAAGACTTACTGCAAGAAGTGCCAGATGTATTCTCTAGACTAGCAGCCCTGTCTGCCAACAATGTCTGTGAATATGGGGACGCTGGAGACTTCTTGCCAGTAGGGATTAAAATCCTGCAGGCAAGTGACCCTGTTGATACCCCAACAACAGATATAAACTGTAAACCTAGTCCAAAGCAAAATCTATATGCTGACCATATGAGCTTTCCTGGTGACAAGGGAGACTACTGTACAATTGCAACTGTGATGGGAGATAACTCAGGGATACTAGTGTCAGATACTGACAGTATTGTTGAACCTGTTCTACATTCGAATCTATGCACTGAGAGTGCCTCTGTTGTAGGTGATATGCCTAATAACTCTTCAATTAATTTAAAATGTGTGGATGAATCCAGTGTTAATTTATGCTCAGGTAACAGTGATAATGACATTATGCAAGAACAAAATGTGGCAACAACTGCAGGGAATGATAATAGTAATGTAACTAATGATGCAGTTTCTCCTAAACTGAGAAGAATAAGGACCAGGAGCCAGAATAGTGAGAGCTCACCATTTTTAGCTTTAGAGACAATCCCTCGATCTAGAGTTAGAACCAGTAGCCATACCAGTGAATCTTTGACACCATTACCTGCTCCCTCACCATCCAAAACTAGGAGCCAGCCCTGTGATCAGGTGACACCTTCAAAGATGACCGACACAAGAACGGCTTTAGTTTCTCCCTCACTGTCTAGAACTGGAACTAGGGGCACCAGAAGAGAATCATTTTCAGCGTCTGAGATACCTCTTCAGACACCACCCAGGCAGAGAGGTAGGAGGAGAGAATCTTTGTCACCTTCGGCTTCGGAGGTACCTCTTCATACACCACCCAGCCAGAGAGGTAGGAGGAGAGAATCGCTTTCAACTTCAGAGGAACCTCCTCAGACACCACCCAGGCGTAAAACTAGGAGCCAGACAAGGAGATCATCATTGTCAGAAGAGAAACAAGGAACTGAAAGTATTTCTATATTACAGACACCATCACCTTCGGCTTCAGAGGTACCTCCTCAGACACCACCCAGCCAGAGAGGTAGGAGGAGAGAATCTTTGTCACCTTCGGCTTCGGAGTTACCTCTTCCGACACCACCCAGCCAGAGAGGTAGGAGGAGAGAATCTTTGTCACCTTCGGCTTCGGAGTTACCTCTTCCGACACCACCCAGCCAGAGAGGTAGGAGGAGAGAATCGTTGTCGCTTTCAACTTCGGAGGAACCTCCTCAGACACCACCCAGGCGTAAAACTAGGAGCCAGACAAGGAGATCATCATTGTCAGAAGAGAAACGAGGAATTGAAAGTATTTCTATACCACAGACACCATCACGTGGAAAGAAAAAGTTGAGCATGTCTGACAAGGATGTTTCACACACAGCTCCACCTGAACTCCCAGCTGTTCCCCCTAGTCTCCCAGCTGTTCCCACAAGTCTCCCAGCTGTTCCCTCTAGTCTACCAGCTGTTCCCTCTGATCTCCCAGCTGTTCCCACAAGTCTCCCAGCTGTTCCCTCTAGTCTACCAGCTGTTCCCTCTGATCTCCCAGCTGTTCCCTCTAGTCTACCAGCTGTTCCCACAAGTCTCCCAGCTGTTCCCTCTAGTCTACCAGCTGTTCCCTCTAGTCTACCAGCTGTTCCCTCTAGTCTACCAGCTGTTCCCTCTGATCTCCCAGCTGTTCCCTCTGATCTCCCAACTGTTCCATCTGATATCCCAGCTGTTCCCTCTGATATCCCAGCTGTTCCCTCTAGTCTCCCAGCTGTTCCCTCTGATCTCCCAGCTGTTCCCTCTGATCTACCAGCTGTTCCCTCTGATCTACCAGCTGTTCCCTTTAGTCTACCAGCTGTTCCCGCTAGTCCTTTAGCTGCACCAACTAGTCCTGCTGTCAAAACTCTCCAATCCAGCCCTGCTGTTCCATTTACTCAGTCAGTTCTGACAGCTGTCCAAACCACTTCCCCAGCTCAGGCAGCTGTACAATCTTGTCCCCCTGTTTTCCCAGTCAGTCCTCCTGTAGTGCCAGTCAGTTCCCCAGCTCTGACAGCGGTACTATCCAGTTCCTCTGTTCTGCTTGCTAGTCCCTCCGCCCCAGTCAGTCCCCTATCCAGTCCCCCAGCTCCAACAGCTGCCTCCATCTCTCTCACAGACTACATTCAGGACATCATGGGAGACATGAGTGACCTCAGCAGTGATGAGAGTGACAGTGAGCAACTTCCATCAAAGACACCTCTCCCACCTAACACTGAGGGTGCTAGTCCTGTCTCAACCCATCAAAGACCTGCCAATCAAATATTTGACAAATCTCCCAAAGCTTCAGACAAGGGGGGCTCTTTGGGCCATGATGACATCACCTGTAAGGTTACAACACCCAGAGGTAGACCAAGCAAGAAAAACTCTGTAACAGCCAGTAACAAAACAGATGATATCAAACCTGGCTTATCATCAGAGGATGAAAGTAAAGCAAACACTTTGCCACAAAACACAGTCTTGCCTCACAATAAAGCAAGCACTTTACCACAAAACACAGACCTGCCTCGCAGTAAAGCAAGCACTTTATCACAAAACACAGTCTTGCCTTACAATAAAGCAAGCACTTTACCACAAAACACAGTCTTGCCTTACAATAAAGCAAGCACTTTACCACAAAACACAATCTTGCCTCACAATAAAGCAAGCACCTTACCACAAAACACAGACTTGCCTCACAGTAAAGCAAGCACTTTACCACAAAACACAGTCTTGCCTCACAGTAAAGCAAGCACTTTACCACAAAACACAGTCTTGCCTCACAATAAAGCAAGCACCTTACCACAAAACACAGACCTGCCTCACAGTAAAGCAAGCACTTTACCACAAAACACAGACTTGCCCCTGAAGAAGAGAACCCAGATGGAGTATGCTGCATTCAAAATCTCCCAGATGCTGAGCAGAGCTAAATCAAATAAGAGGACACAAGACGCATCAAAGCTTGTAAGAAAGGAGAACACAACTAAGAAACCACCCACAACTAAGAAAGCATCCACAACTAAGAAAGAATCTGTAAGCAAATCTAGAAGTGGAAAAGCTAAATTGAGTGAGGAGTGCTTGAGCAGTGATTCAGATTGTGAGCCGTCTTTGAACCATTCAGGGATGGAGGCAGGGAACACAAGCAGGTACAAGGGTAAAAGTGGAGCAACAAGAAACAAAGGCAGGGACAAGTCTCAGCCTAAGACAGCCCCCAACAAAAAACCATGTCAGATAGGGGCTAAGCAAGTTGAAGAGGCTGAGAAATCTGACGATGTAAACACCAGTGACCTTGACACCAGCAGTTTGTCATTTGATTCTGATGAGGAACCAGACAAAGTGGTGACAAGAAACAAGCGGGTGTTACCTGCAAAGTTGAGGAATCACAAGACTTATGGTGAGTCGTAAGATGTTGTGGTTAAGTGGGTTTTTTTTTCAGTCTTTGTGCTGTAAACTAAAGATGGATAATTGGGTACCCGGGGTGTTTGTTTTAAGTGATGAATAAATGAATGTAGCACTAAAATAAAATGCATTATAAAGAGTATTCGATTTACAATCCTAACATTGATGAGTTGGGGTTGTGAGCTTGTTTTTATTCATTTAATTGTTTTTTAAAGTTTAAATCCGTTACCATTGAGCATTGTAGTAGTTGATACCATGGCACTAATGCCTCAGCTATGTGAAATAGCCTAGTGTCTATATAACTGCTTAGGTCTCCTTTCATATGCCTCAAATAATCTTTTTGATAGCCACTGATGTTTTTTGTACAACAGCTCAAGTAAATTAATTTTAATTTTAAAGAAAGTTAAAAAAAGCTTGATTTATATTGTGAAAGTTATTGTAACTTTCATTATATTTGTAATTTTCACTTACTTAATTAAGCTTGTTAAATTCTGTATGTTTGCTCAAGAAAAAAAAATCTCAACGCAGAAATCATTTCTTTCCTTCCCAGAATCTCACAATAGACATCCCAAACATAAAGTATTGCACAACCCAACATCAGGCAATGTGATGTCTCACAACCCAACCTCAGGCAATGTGATGTCTCACAACCCAACCTCAGGCAATGTGATGTCTCACAACCCAACATCAGGCCATACTTCAACTGACAAAGCAGCATCAGACAACACAGCATCAGACAACACAGCATCAGAAAATGTGTCTAACAATAAAACATCAGGCAGTGTGATAACTGACAGCGAAGCAGCAGGCAGTGATGATACTGACAACGAAGTATCGGTCAATGTGGTGACCAACAACGAAATATCAGGCAATACATCATCGGACACTACAGCATCCAACTCTTTGTCAGACACCACTGCATCCATCCATTATTTGTCAGACAACACTGTATCTAACAAAGTAACCTTTAACAATGCCTCAGATACAACACTGCCTGACAGCTTAGCGCCTCCATCAAATGAACCTCCTAGGCCAGCCAATGCTGACAGCACCGTTGTTCCCAGGTTTTCCTCAGCTTTCATAATGTCTCCAGATTCAGCATTCAAAGCTGTCAAGGGCCCCAAAGGTCCAGCCCTAGCTCACCCAGCCCAGCACCTTGCTACAAGAGTTGCTCCGGGTCCAGACACCACCCTCACACAGACCAAACCTGTTTCTTTATTGCCTCCAGCCCATCAATCCAGTCAACCAGCCAAAGAAGTATCCCATCTTCTTCAGCCATCTGTAGCTTGTGTTAACAAAGACATTGCACATGCTGATGAAGAGCAGCCACCCCCTGCTAAGTTTCATGCCATCAAAAATTCAAAAGCTGCCAAATGTATTTCTTTTGTAAGCTCTGAACCTAGGAGAAGCTCTGTTCCCAGTTTGGCTCAATTAGACAGTCAGTCAAAGTTTGATACTTCCAACTTCCAACCAATTAACCCTCCGGTCACTTCATTTTTGAACCACTCAGTAACAACATTGAGCAACCCTCCAGTAACATTGAACAACCCTGCAGTGACATTGAGCAACCCTCCAGTGACATTGAGCAACCCGGCAGTGACATTGAGCAACCCTCCAGTGACATTGAACAACCCTGCAGTGACATTGAGCAACCCTCCAGTGACATTGAACAACCCTGCAGTGACATTGAGCAACCCTCCAGTGACATTGAGCAACCCGGCAGTGACATTGAGCAACCCTGCAGTGACATTGAACAACCCTGCAGTGACATTGAATAACCCTGCAGTGACATTGAGCAACCCTGCAGTGACATTGAACAACCCTGCAGTGACATTGAGCAACCCTGCAGTGACATTGAACAACCCTGCAGTGACATTGAACAACCCTGCAGTGACATTGAGCAACCCTGCAGTGACATTGAACAACCCTGCAGTGACATTGAACAACCCTGCAGTGACATTGAGCAACCCTCCAGTAACTTTGAACAACCCTGCAGTGACATTGAACAACCCTGCAGTGACATTGAGCAACCCTCCAGTAACTTTGAACAACCCTGCAGTGACATTGAACAACCCTGCAGTGACATTGAGCAACACTTCAGTAACATTGAGCAACCCTGCAGTGACATTGAGCAACCCTACAGTGACATTGAGCAACCCTCCAGTGACATTGAGCAACCCGGCAGTGACATTGAGCAACCCTCCAGTGACATTGAGCAACCCTCCAGTGACATTGAGCAACCCTCCAGTCACGCCTTTGACCAACTCTATTTTGGTGCCATCAATCATTCCTCCAGTTACATCATCAACCAACCCTCCAGTGATGTCTTTGACCAACCCTCCAGTGATGTCTTTGACCAACCCTTCAGTGGTGTCTTTGGCCAATCCTCCAGTTACATTATCATCCAACTCACCAGTGTTGTCTTTGACCAACCCTTCAGTGGTGTCTTTGGCCAATCCTCCAGTTACATTATCATCCAACTCACCAGTGTTGTCTTTGACCAACCCTTCAGTGGTGTCTTTGGCCAATCCTCCAGTTACATTATCAGCCAACTCACCAGTGTTGTCTTTGACCAACCCTTCAGTGGTGTCATTGACCAACACACCAATGGTGTCATTGACTAAACCCCCTGTCACAACATTGACCAACCCTCCAGTTGTGTCATTGTCCAACCCCCCAGTGGTATCCTTGACTAACCCCCCAGTCACAACATTAACCAACCCTCCAGTTACCACATTGACCAATCCCCCAGTGGTGTCACTGACCAAACCCCCTGTCACAACATGGAGCAACCCTCCAATCACATTTACCAACACTCCAGTTGTGTCATTGACTAACCCCTTAGTCACATCAATGACTAACCCCCCAGTGGTATCATTGACCAACCCCCCAGCCACAACATTGACTAACCCCCCAGTGGTATCATTGACCAACCCCCCAGTCACAACATTGACCAACCCTCCAGTGTTACCATCGACTGACCCTCCAGTTATACCGCTGACCCACCCTCAAGTGAGGTCACTGATCAACCAATCAGCAACAAAACCAGCACAACCCCAATTTAATCCAGTAGTAAGGAAAAGGAAATTAAATACCTCAGCTTCATCCAGCCCATCTTCAAGAAACTCAAATGAAACATTACTCTCAGAAATTTTCCACTTTTTCAAAATTCCACGTCTGCTGTCACCACTGCCACCTTCACCTGTATTTGTTGAATGTCCTGATGGTGCACCGGTCAACTTTGGCTCCTCTACGTCATCTGCTGATATCATTAAAGTTCATCCATTGGGCAAACCCACCAAGGCTAATAAAAGTCTCTCTCATCACATGGCTGAGGCCAGGCTGTTGCTGGCCAAAAAATCTGCAATTTCTATGAAGTAGGTCACTGTAGTACTGTAATCTTTTCATATTTTACATGACAGCTTAAGATTTAGTCTACACTTGGGTATTATAGGATGTAATGCTGACTTGGCTATTTAAAATGATAAACAGAAACATCGAAGACAGTTTTAGTTGCAAATTAAATTAACTTTTTAAATTTTCAAAAAAAAAAGAAAATTTTTGATGTGATAAATAAAAAATCATTACAACATTTAACTAATAGTTAGACACGATTATCTTGTATTTTCATACATTTCTGCCTAGTGTTCAAACTTCATAAAAATATTTAAAACCTTCACAGTAAAATCCAGGCAGCACTTGACAGAAAGAGAAAAGCAGAAATAGTCGGTCAGGCTTCTCCAAGTACAGGTGGAGCCACAGTCCAACAAAGTAGGAGCCATGCACAGCCTGCCACCAAAAGACAGGTAACAAGCCTTTATTTGTACTGAAGATTCTATTGTAGTATAAACTTAAACATAATTTGTAGCAACTTAAACTATCTGTTAGCATTTAATTTTTTTTTCTTTTTATTCTACTAATTTTAATTTAACTTTGTCCTCACAGTAACATAAGTTAGACAATCTTCGCTCGACAAATAATTATTGTTACTTTTGTTCCCATGGTGACAGAAATTAGCCAACCTGAGTAGCTTCCCCTCACCTTCTGATGCTATCTACCATGACCTGCAAGTTTTCCTGGACACAGACCAAGTGGATGTCAAGCTGACCATTGAGACCATGCTCAGTAGGGTTGATGGCAGTGACAGCAAGGCTATGTGGAAGGTCTTGCCCCATACTGTGGTCAGGGTAGGTCGAAGATAATTCTTTCATTGTGTTATGTGGCTTATAAAAAGAAAAAAATTCTGATAGCATTAGGATTAGCATAGAAGAAACTCTGACTGCATTAACTTAAAGTTTTGGACATAAGTGTCGGTGGAGTAGGTGAAATAATTTTTTCTTTTTCTGTGGCCATGATGTGTGACCAGCACAATCTCCAGCCAATATAACTGGACACTGTTGACTAAACTTTAGGTTTCTTTAGGTGTGTTAAAAGCCTGTTGAGAAGGGGGGGGGGGGGGGGGGCTTTCACTACACACTTAGTGTGACCAAAGTTGAAGGATCATCTTATAGGCCAATTTAATATAATTAACGTTGCTATCATTAACTTTCAGTATCTGTCAACAAAAGAAGAGAATGTCCTAGAAGAACTGTTTGCAGCCTGCCAGAAGAAAGGAATTATTAAGACAGTTTTTATCAGTCAGGCTGAGTCTAAGCTTTTAGACTTTCTCTCAGAGTTTATCAAATTGTATCAGGTAGGTCATCTTATGATGAATTCGTTGTTTTTTTTTTGTAAACGATTGTTGGTTTATCTTCTAAAATTTTGACGTAATGTATATCAAACAGTTCTGTGTGTTAGATGTCTCTCACTATTTCCTCATAGCTGACCTTTTATCAGAAGTATTTTTTTTTAAAAATACAGAAGGGGCTTTAGTCTACATAGTTATTATAAGCTTAAATGTTGGTATAACCATGATAAAAGCAAGAACTGGGTGTGCCATCTAGATTGTATCATTGAATTGATGTCACCATTATATCCTAGGATACAGACAAGAGTGGACTCATGGGGGTTGTGTGGACGGCCATATTCAACAAAGAATTAACAAGCCAGGCAGCCAAACAGTCTCTCAGGTAGGCAGTGTTGTATACTTACACAACTGTTCATGTTTGATTTGATTAATGGTGTAAAAATTCCAATGTTTTGTGTTATTGAAATTAACTCAGTAAGTTTGTGGTATTTGGTCACTCTAAAATTGATTTTTCTTCTTCTATTATTTAAATTAATTGATTTATCTTCATATATTATTTAAATTAATTGATTTTTCTTCATATATTTTTTAAATTAATAATTTCATATGGTCTTTTTCAGTCGTCTTTTTACTAGTCTCTGTAAAACACAAGGTAAGAATGATTTGCTTAAGTTTTATTAGTTGGATAAAAATATGTTTCCTTGAATTTAGCAAAATAACAAGGTTTTTTTTAAGTAGAGACATTTAATCTAAACACATAATCCAATATTTATTTTACCTTTTATTTGGTACCATATGGCTTTTTCTTTGTTCGCCAATTATATTGGCAAAAAACCAACTGGGTTTTAATAAATAAAAAATAATCAAGTAAAAGTAACTATCTTTCTTATAAAATACTTAAAACGAAGGAAGTTACTTCTATGAAAGCGTCCCTGAATGTTGTCATAAATTTGTCTGATGTTTTCAGGTGATATAGAGCAGGTGCGTGTACTTATGTACAACATTGCCTGGTGTGGCTACCTTGACACCCCTACCCTGCTGCTGGCCATTGTGGGGGTTTGGCCTGATGTCATGTCTACAACTGGCCACAAAAAAAAGTCCTCTGTCATCTTTGTGTTTGAATATTTGCTGAGTGTGGTATACAAAGATGATAATGAAACATATCTAAAGGTAGTTAAATTATGGCCACACATATTTAATTTAAATTCTTGAATTAACTTAATCCTCTTGACTCGCTGTGGAGAAAAAGGCAGCAACAAATAGGTTATGCCTGTGGTCAGCTCTTCTTCTTCCATCTCGCTCCTCCACATTCCCAATGGCTTCCCCTCTTTTGTCTTTCCAGGAGAATTCCATCTCAGTGGCAAAACAAAAGAAAACATTCTTAAATACCCACTCTGTTTAGCACTCACACCCTGAAGGAGACACATTTCACTACACACTGTTATACAACTATTAGCTGATGTATGATATATTTCTTTCAATAGGTCAGTCATGTACTTCAAAGGATTTGTCACTGGGATATTCAAAAAAAGAAGTATACACCTGAAGAACTTCTGAAGTATTTACACAAACAATTGGATGAACTTCTTAAAAGCTCATCCAAGAGAAAAGATGGTAAGCTAAATATGATGTTACCTAAGAAGTTGACTATCCTACCAATTGAGTAATTCAAGAGTTTTTTAAACTGCAACTTTTTAAAAATAACTTATTATTTTTATAAATGTCATATCATAGATTAAATGCCATAGTTTCTGATTAAAATTTTAAAAAGTGCATGTATTTAACTAAAGAAATAACAAAAAGATTTATTCACAACTACCTAATAAGAGGTGCTTCTGTTTGTTGTATAAGCTATGCAGCTTAATAATGGAAGTCAAAAATAAATATTTGTGTGTGTGAAATGTTTCCTTTTTTCTGCAGCTTGATATAAATTTGCCATATTTTTTTCCCCAGATTTATCATTTGAACTGATGAAAGCAATGGAACTGCTGTTGGCACACCAGGGAGCAGCCTGGACAGAGGAACACTTCTGCAAGCGCTTGCTTGTTTCTGTAGCCAGCAAGTGGCTCCACAGAGGAGGGGAAGACAATGGACCCACCCCTCAATTAGTCATTTGTTTGTTTAGATTGTTCCGTAAGTTTTGTTCTCACTCAGTATGAAAGCACTTGTGTGTATAAGTTGGGTCACCTAGCATCATTTCCATGATAAAATCATTTAAAAGATTGCTATGTGTCTATAATGTTTTTTCAGCACACTATGAAGTCAAATATACAAAAATGATTATTGTTAGAACTAAGCATACTTTAATTAGCTAATTTCAAATATGTTAGACTGAAAGAATAAATTTGCATTTGCAGGATCCGTGGTGGCAATACATCCACTTACAAGTAATGGACTGGGAGTGGTTTTAAGCCAGGTTTTTGCCAAATTCATAACCAGAAACTCAGGTATTTGAATTTTTTCAATGTTGTTGTTTTAACCAACACTTATTTTATTTATTCTATTTAAACCTAACAGAGAATTATTTTTTATATCTATCAATAACTTACGAAAGCACTTTTCTATTAACTAAATGAAGATTTAAATAATGACATTTAAACGCTTTTAAAACCATTTGACTCTTGTCATTATTTTAACTTAATATAAATTTGCCGTTGTAGTTCTGCTGAGTTTTAATATGATGACTCACTTATTTTGTCACTGTCACACCACATTCTACAATGGTCAATTGTGTGGGCTTTTGAGTTGGTATTTGGTGTTTTTCTTCATGCCTCAGTAATATACGGACATTATTATAGACGTCCAGACTTTTTTGTTATAGCTGGTTGATAATTTGTGCTGAATTTAATTAGAGGCTCTATACTCAGAGACCCATGGAAACACATTAAGTGATTCATAATCCAGTCCCAGGAAAATGAGTATAGATATTAATTGGAGTAAAGCAATGCACCATTTTTTGTGTGTTGAGAAATAGTTGAGATTGGTTATGATGGAGGCTGTGTGGGACTACTCCATTGGTAGTCATTCACTCATTGTTATAAGCTCCTTGGCAGTATCTGCATTTGTAAAAGCAGGAATTCCACCAGGAGGGTAGTCTCTTGGTCTAAACACTTAAGGGAAACTTACTCTTTGATTCCTAAAAAAAAAGTTTAGAAAAACTGCGGGTGTTCATCAGAGCAATGCAACATAAACAAAACTGGGAGATCTAGACACCTGGTATTGTGGTATTCCTTCCTTTATTCCTTGGTCCCTTTGGTCTTAAATTGGTATAGATGCTACAGACGTCAGCATGTGTGAAGGTGTACACTACATAGGGCGGGAAGTCTCACTAACAAATGAAAAATGACCAGAGCGAATGTGGTATCACCCTGGCAATTTGTCTTCTAGAATATTTTTAAAAAGTGTAGTATTTGTAATGATGTTTAACTTTTTCTTTGTAGCACTGATGAATGTTGAAACTTCATACATAGACACTTTGCTTGAGATAACACCTCAAAACCCTGAAAGATGTCTGGAGCTCTTAAAAAAATGGAAGGACAACAACAAAGGAAAAATGCCCAACCAGACCTTCAGTAAATTACTGCAAATTCAGACATTGCTGTCCAAGCAAGGAACAACGTAGATTAACAACTCTCAGACTATAATGTGATTCTCTCAAAATAGCCGTCCAAATGTTGTGCTGCACTTATGTTACATGTGTTCCGCACCCAAAATAGTATTACAATATTGATAAAAATATCTCATGTATTGGCAATTTTGCAGAAAAAAATATGCTTTTTAAAAATAGATTAGAAAATAAATTTCTTAAGGGGTTTAGGTAAAATTTCTCTAAAACAAATGTTTTATATATCTCCACCTTAAATGGCCAGATATTGTCTTTCAGTGTGCTTAAAATGTATGGGAGAGAGAAATAGATGGTAATATGTTGATAATCTTTTGGATGGATCTCTTTTTTTGGTATGTCCGTTCTCAGGGCTATTTAATCAAAATTTTTAAATTTTCTTGGAGAAATGTTTAACGTTTTTATATGTATCCTGTTTTTTCCCCAAAGTTAATTATTTCCCTTGTAGCAAAGGAGATGACAAACAATACATTTAAACTATTAGCTGTATTTCTCTTGATACAAGGGAAATAGCTATTGGTGCTAATAATTTGTATTGATGGCCGGTATTACAGTGTTTAACCCTATATGCCAAGTTTTCTTAAACAGTAATAGTTTTTTTATGTTAATATTTAAAATAGGATGAATGTCAGTGTGAAAATGTTAATCATGTTCATAAATGTGTATTGCAATGAATGTTGGTATAGATGATAGATGGATATAGGGTTTAACACTAAATTTATGTTGTTTTTTTTTAACTTTAAGTTATAATTGATGTTTTGACACTGTAAGTTAACTATGTGTAAATCTGTATAAAAAGTAAATATTAACAAGGATGCAAATCACTAGTTGAAGTATTTGTATATGGTTTTTAATACTCTAGCTCAATGTTCGATACACAATATGTGCTTTCATTTTTGTATTCAGTATTTTTTTACTCACTATGTGTGGGCTGTTGACTGTGTGGACCATTTGTTTTGAATGTTAAAATGTTTTCTGGGACTTACAAATTTGCACAGCTGTTAAATACTTGCATAAGTAATAAAGAATATTTTTTGCAAGTTACATACAGTTTTTTTTTTTAGAAAAAAATCATCTGCTGTAAAATATATTTATGTTGATAGGGTTGTCAAGTTTACTGTTTTAGGACTAATCTACTGACCACATTTGCTGTCTATAAATAGCAGGTTGTGTGTTGTTACAAAAAACACCATTCTAGGAACAAAGTGGTACTTTTAGCCTTCTTCTTCGTTCTTAATTTTTAGTGTTGGGAGGGATCGAGCCTTATCTGCCAGAAGGTTTGAACTCGAGCCTTTTTTCAAATTTATCAACCATGAGCTTTGCCGACTCGACTATGCTTCCATTACAATTATTAAGGATTACGTGTCAACTGGTTATGCGCCATTGAGACCATTGACTCCGATTTCAGCCTGCTTATCTTTTTGGATTTGCTTCCATAGCCTTTGTCCAACCAAGAACAAACTACAAGGCAGCAGTTGTTTGATTTTGGAGTTGTCTATCCTAGAAGAGTGGCTGTCCCCAGCTAACGAGCCTCATCTTCCCGAGGGTTCGAACTCAAGACTTTTCGGTTTAGCAACCATGAGCTTTACCGACTCGACCACGCCGTCCCCTTACTTTTAGCCAATTACCGTAAAATTATTGAATCTAAAAAAATTAACCAGAAATTTTTTTTAATAATGCAAATCTTTTTAATGAATACTTCACACAATTAACTTTCAAAGTTACAGTTATTAATGCAAATTTATATAAAAACTGGTTTCAGCAAGTGTATACACTTTACATCAATATGTATAATATACCAAATCTAGAAAAGCACACATCTATAGAATTAAGAAAACAATAATAGTTCACCAGGATTATTAGAAGACATCTTTGCCTAGCTGTATTTCTAAATATAATAAGATATAATTGGATTTGGAAGGATGTGTCCAACAAGAGTAAACATTGACAGAAGGAATGAAAGTAATTAAATTTTTTGACAAGCAGCTGTGCAGTGTAAAAAAATTCTGTTTGATACAAGTAAACATTGTTTAGGTCCCTGAGTTACCATAACAGATGAGGCAAAAATAATAAATTTGAATGTCATAAAGTTATTATGGCTACTAGTAGATTTATTCACAACCAGAAATCAGAAGTTAAGTTTTTATTGTTATGAGAAATGTGATAAACTAATATCTGATACTGATTGTGTGTTCAATATTGTAACACCTAATTGGACATTTATTTTGGGTTAAAAATCAATAATTACAACACAAAAAAACAATGAAATTTGTTACTGATGTTTCACAATTAAGACACTGGTATTTTTTTTAATTAAAAAATAATATTTAAAAAAATATATAAATCACATTATGAATGGCAGTTTTTGTAATAAATTGAGCTCACTTTGAACAACATTCCATTATATGTTTTAACAATGAAATCCTCCATTTTGATTCTTTTTACATGTCTAACTAATTTACTAAATGTAACAATCAGACATTAAATGTTTGGAAAAATAACCTAAATGAAACTGGATTGAAAAGTATTAAAAAACTCAATTAAAAAAATAAGAAAGTAACACCGATTGTTTCTTAAAGTTAATTAGTAACATGGAATTAATTTCACTAAAGGAATTATCAATGACAAGTAAATGGTAGGGCATTTTAAAATTATAACTACATGTTTTTAAAATGTAAATATTATGCTTAGAAGACATTTTTAAGTACACTGGCAACAAAACAAACTGTCTTCAAAAAATTATTTTTTAGGTTGCAAAACTAGGAATGTATGTAGTTTAGTTTGCAACTAGCTTATGTAACTAAGGCTAAACAGAAGGGGGATAATCCTGGGAGGTTACATTGACATTCATTTTAGACAAGTAAAAGTAATTTGAGTACGCTGGGAAATTTTTTTTTTTTTTTAAATAAACTATCTTATCGGCCACAGAATAAGGCACAAAACTATTAGAAATAACATATGACTAACTACTTGACTCAGTTCTAGTACAACATTAGAATAAGCAAAAAATGTTCTACTGATTATAGCCAAAACTTTAAATATCAAGCTTAAAAATATCTGGAGGTGTGGCAATGTGTTTAGCTTATCTTACAACAGTTGCATTTTATTTTTTTAGAATTAATCTTGAGCAATCACAGAAGTATTATAGCAAAAATAAATTGCAGAGTAAACAATTAACAATATGTATAAAAAAAGAAGCTTAAAGCCAGAAAACGTTTTTATAGTTTTTGTTATAAAAAAAAATACTATTTTAACATTACATACCCAAACAGACTGGGATATTAGAAAATAATAAAATAATCTTTTAAAATTAAGATAGAGAAGCACACCAGAATACAAGAGAATAAATTAATGGCCTTCTTTACGATGCACAGTTAATGAATTCATATTTCAAAAGGCACCACGGTTGACCTTAAGTAGCAATTTATTTCTGAAATACGTTGTTATGTTGAAGATGTTTTTCTACTTAGATTTGGTGTCCGCAGAAACATATGGCCAAAAGCATAGAATATACTGCAATGAAAACAAAGGACAGTTTAAAATCTTTGCACAACATTTTAGAGATTCAGTTACATGAGGTCAGTGGCTGAGTGATAAAATGGCCAGTGACCCAAAAATTATAGCCACAGTATGTAATTGTCAAAGGTGTTTGAATGATTATACAGTCTCAGCCCCTGGTAAGTTACTAAAGTGAAACATCTTCAGTAAAATAAAACTAAAATGATATCTCACTAAAAATAAAACAGGGTCATGAATGCTGTTTAGGGATCAGTTACTAAAAATATATGCATACACAATTATGTCCTCAATACCACATTTATCCAAGACCCCACTAAACCACAACTTCTGAATCCCTATTCAAATGAACCTTTTTAGCTAAATAATTATCATTACCTAACTGACAGATAATTAAACATTCAACAGGAGTTTAGCTCATGCCAAATTATTTAGTGAAATAAAATTCAATCTAAAATTAGGAAAACTACAATGGTACTTAATTTAAACAAATGTATACACACACAAAAAACTTAAAAAGTACACTGTACCTTAATCTTTGGATTCTGTTTTAGAAAAAGTAATCGTGTGTGAACACTGAAAAGTTGAAGAAAAAGTTTTACTAGGTGGAAGTGGGTACAGTAGAAGTTCATGATATTAGGTTTGTAACTCAATATTTGGTTCAAACAATTCGCAGTTTAAAACAACCAGCTGCTATAAAAAAAAATTAAGGATGTTTTGTCACAATGTTGAAACACATCAACATTTGCCTCATGCTGTAGAAATTCAATCTAAACAATTAGATCACAATACACTCATTAATAAGCTGACTAAATTTTAAAAATTCAAGCTGTGTTTTGCTTGATTAGTTGTCAGGTAACCATCAGAGCTATATGGATTGGGACAGTGAGGTACCCAGAGCTAAATGGATTGGGACAGTGAGGTACCCAGAGTTAAGTGGATTGGAACAGTGGGGTACCCAGAGCTAAGTGGATTGGAACAGTCAGGTACCCAGAGCTAAATGGATTGGGACAGTGAGGTACCCAGAGTTAAGTGGATTGGGACAGTGAGGTACCCAGAGCTAAAAGGATTGGGACAGTGAGGTACCCAGAGCTAAATGGATTGGGACAGTGAGGTACCCAGAGCTAAGTGGATTGGAACAGTCAGGTACCCATTTGATATTGAGGATGTGGCAGTCATGTATCCATGAGAGCTAAGTGTAATGCGGTAGTTTGACAAACCCAACCCAAACTTAAGGGTTCACAAATTCTAGCAGACTCACCCAAACAGCAGGCCAGTGTAAGTGCCCAGACCTGCAAACACATGCCACCATGCGTGACATTCAAACAGCATGCCTGACACTTTTCCTACTGGGTGTTCTCGTATAGACCTGTAGACAGTACAACTCATGTTTTAGCAAACCATCAAATCAAAATACTACGACAACGCAACAAATTAAAGACTTCAGTTACACATTCAGGATTGTTAAACTATGTTCTGACAGATAGAAAACAGCTACTAACTTACATTGGTACAGTTAAATAATAATACAGTTAAATAAAAACTGCTAATCTATTTAACAGATAAAAGGAAAAAATGTCTTCTGCTCGACTCACCTTAAGTGGGAGCAGTAAATATTGTCTACATTCCATAGAAAAAAGCCGAGAGCATAAAAACCTATTCCAAGCAAATGCATTTTCCTCTTACATTTCATGGTACTGAAATAAAAAACCGCCATAATATAACAAAATTTTAAAAATCTGATGCTTTTAGTTAAAGAACAGCAAAGAGATAGGTGATGAGTTTATTTAAGGAAAACGTAAAAATTTAATGTAAAATGGATTTACTGTAATTTTATCCAGTTGAATCAAGTTAAGGGAATTACATTAGGCACAAATTAATTTTTAAAATAAAAAAATCTATATTAAGTCAGTCTAGATATTTTTCCAATGCTTTGTATGGAGGGTACTTTTAGTTTGACATGTTTGAACATTATGCCATATGTTTACTTCAGTTTATCTGAAGACAAGGGTCTAAGTCAACATACATTGGTCTGTTTATGTCAGTGTATAAGGATCTGATCAAGTTAATAAGCTAAGATCACATTACAGTTTGCTTTAACTGTTGTCAATGTTATGTTAACCAATCTCAAGGTTTATTCAATCATCATTTTTGCCAGTTGCACTTACAAGGCAGTTTTTGTGGACAGTATAACAATACAAAACACCATGATACCATAGGACACTTGGTGGAATATTGGTGCATTTATCAAGATGTAGACCTGGAAATATTAAACCAAAAACATTAGAGGAAAATAAATTTAGAACTGATTTTTAGCCTGATAAGTAGCTTATCTCAAGTTTGTATTTTTAGAGATAAAGTTATAATACTCAGTATTGAGCACACACAAAAACCAGGCCCTACATCTAGTGATATTACACTGTGAACTACTTGACCTAGAGGTGTAACAAAGTGCTACACTTGTTTAACTACATCAATCCATTATGTACAATAAAGTTTATCATTTCAATAAAGCTTAGGGGTCATCCATTTATGACGTCCACAATTTTTTTTTATTTTGGACCCCCCCCCCCCCCCCCACAAAAAAAATCCACCTTTTTTCCATATACAAGACCATATACGTCCACAAAAGTCAGTTTTTTTCGGACCCCCCCCCCCCTCCGTGTGTGGACGTCATAAATGGATGACCCCTTATGATACATTAGTAGAAGTTTGTATATGGAGTTCTAAAAGTTCCAATAAAAAATCAAATTAAAGAATTTTTTTAAATGGATTAATACAAATAATTTAAAGTCTTTAAAAAATTAAAGCTTTACTGTTGGTGGCTTCCAAATCAAGAACAAATGTTGACCTTATTAAGAAATAAATTACTCTTCATGAAACAAGTGAAGGTACTTACTAAGGTAACAATTACACAATACAAAACCAGAACACAGCTCAACATGAAGTTTTCTTTATTGGGCTTGCTATCCATCATATACCTGAAATACAAACATCAATCTGAGGAAAAAAGTATGAATGCATATACTTTTACTCACATACATACACATTATAAATTGAGTGTTGGTATTTTTTATATTTAAAAGTATACAGAAATTATACTAACGATGAGTAAATAAGAAAACTGCTCCCCCATATCATAGGTACTTCATCCATCAGCTGTTAACATAAATAGAAATATCAACATCATTAAGCAAACGATCTGCCAGATTCTGTACATAGAAACTCGCAATGTGTTAAGTTAATACAATCTTTCCTTTGATATCAGAACAACTACTAAAAGAGGAAACTCATCCATATCAGACAATAGCTGGTTCACATACCTGCATGCTGTACTTTAATGTCATGTGAAACAACCAAGAGCCGATGCCCACCACTGTAGATATCAAACAACATATTGATCAATGATGTAAACAAACAAATTAGTAATCTTTTATCCTAATATGCTACAAGCTGATTATAAGATTTAAATCCACTATAAGGGTTGAATGATTTAAATTAGAATTCAATTAGAATAGTACATCACACTAAAGACATCTATCTACAAGTTCCCTAATTCAGGAACAGCTTAAAGACTTTAGACTATATACAGCTGTTCAAAGTACCAGTTTTATGCTTACACTAATCTTTAGTAAACATTAGTCAATTTAAACAAAACCTACCCATATCACTCACCAGTTAAAGCCAAAAAGCTGTAAATAAAACGCTTTTCATGTTTTTCCTTGTATCCAACTAACACCATCAACAATGGAGCAAATATCATAACACAGTTTGAGAGTGTATTCCCTGAAAATTATGGAATAGTTCATAGGCCATAAAGTATAACTGGTGAAATGTTATTACAGATGTCCAAAAAAGGTTTTAGGTTGAAAATAGTATTGTAATCTCAGGTTTGTTTTAATTTATGGTCAGAAATTAGGGTTATGGCGATGGTAGGGCTCAGTTACAGAGAGAATTAGCATTGACAATCGCAGATCATAATAGTATTGACTTCAGTATTAAGTCAGTAATTTAAAAGTCATTTTTTTAAAAGTAGAGTATATATTGTTTTGGCATTATCCGACACTAATTTAACACGCACCTTGCATATTAACTTAGGCATATATATTAAATATTAATATATAAAGAGTAGGCCTATAGATTAGTATAGAACAGTTTCTTCCAGGCATCTATTCAGGGGGGGAGGAGTTCTGCCCCCCCCCCCCCCCCGAACAAAATGAAATTTATATAGAAAATATATAGGCCTACTTTTAACAGTGTCCGTCCCCCCCCCCGAAAAAAGTCTAGAAGAAACACTGGTATAGTATAGCCTACACGAAAGTTATTGTCATACATACAACCGAATTCTTTAGCCAAGAGTAGCCTAACATATAAACATAAACATTGAACACTATGAATAGTCTTGAATTTTTTCAAATGGTGTAAAAAAAGGATTTTAAGAATTGTATGTGGTGTTATATATTAGGCCTATATATAATACTATATGATATATAATATATAAGCATAGAAGTATAGATACCTATTATCTATATATATAATTCTCTTCTTGGAGACGCTAGAAAACAAGCTGTAAGCGCGCTCCCTACCACCCCACCCCTACATGGTCTGGTGAGCTTTGGTTCACGCTAAATGTTTACAATCGTAGAGCCGGGTTTAGTGACGGCTTCTAGGGGCGGGTGTGGGGAAACTGCGAGACGCGAAAAGCGAAATGGCGAGGCGGGAAAATGCAAGAAGGTAATGCGAGACATACCTGCGGAATTAAGGGTAAATAGCGAGACACTTTTTGCGAAAAAAGTTTTTTTCTTTTTTTTTTCCATCTTTTTTTATTTAAATTTACAAACAAAATCTTCTGAAACAGTCCTCAAACACACCTCGTGACACCATCTTTCACACATAGTACACCCAACCCAGTTCATTAGACTCCCATTTATACATTTTTCTTTTGCTACTTCTTCCAATCCACATTCACAACATTTCACATTCTCATCACAGTTGACCTCCTCGTTCATCCCACAAACAACACTGGCACCCATGTTCTCATCATCATCATCCGCACGCTCAACATCTGTTTTCCGTTTTTTATAATTTGTATTTTTTATCATTTCTGTAATTTTGGCAATGTCTTGCTCATTGTTGTCACCAGCAGTTGAGTTTTTTTAAAACATCGATATTTTCCCAAAATCTTGTCTAATTTTGGTCAAAATAGAGTATTTTAATCAATTCCTATTACAATGTATTAAAACAGTTTTCTAAAACGCGAAAAAACGTCTAAAATTCTTTTTCTAACATTGCTTTTTTATAGTGTGACTTCACATCTAACCCTCCCCTACTCCGCCTCATCACACATCGTCATACGAGTGTGACGTCATTTATGGAAAACCCCAAATAACACCACCACAAAAACCAAAAAATTCAGATAAGTTCAACTTGGTTTTAAAAATATTTGAAGTAGGCCCATAGCTTACGATATAGCACGAGCAACTGATAATATCGGTGACGTCACTTTATTTTGTTGTATCCAAATGATTTAGGCATTTCCTTGTGCTTAGATTTATATGGTAAAAAAAGCTAGAAAAAAAAATCGTAGGCGGCGGCTATAATACAAAATTTCTATGCAACAATAGAAAATATGTTTGCGGCGGCAGCGGATCCGGGCACGGCAATCTTCAAAGACGGTAAATCAGGCGGCCTCGGCGTTCCACACAAAAGACAGAAGTTGATCTATTGTCGGCGGTATTTCCGTCGGTTTCGAACAAGGTGGTATTCTAAGTCGACACAAAAGATGGGGGGAGTTGACAAATCATCAGTATGTCTAGCGGCGGAAAAATCGGAAGTTTTAACAATGTAAACGAAACGTCTTTGAAGTCTGGACCAAATACCACGGAAAATCGGGTGCGGTAAATTTTTTGCAGAAATCTTCGCATTTCAACACCATCCAGCGTACGTATCGGCTTGTGGTAAAATGCGAGACAAAAAAGTCACGTGACCGACCGTTTTCGCGCCCTTCTCGCATTTTCCCGCCTCGCCATTTCGCTTTTCGCGTCTCGCAATTTCCCCACACCCTCTAGGGGCAGATAATTTAGTTTGAAACGATTTTAAACTTAGGGAAGGGTAACTAAGAGGAGGCTGCTTTCAAGGGGGGGGGGTGTAGGGTAGGGGGAAAGGAGAGTGGGGGGTAGTATCTCCTTAATGACCTACTGATACACTGATGGTGTTTTAAAGCAAATATATTTTCAGTGGCAGCATTGGTACTGTCGAATTCACAAATTATGAATGACTGAAAAGTAGAAAATAAAACAACTAAATAGCGGCGTATGATATGCCGCGGGTCGGCTCGTTAAAAATAAATTAAATTACTAAGACCTTAGACAGTCATTTGAAACAGGCAACAAATTCGGTAATCTATCGTTTTAGGTACGTAAAATCGGCCGCAACTAGTAATGTGAAAAACAGGTGACTCCTTACATTTTAATAATTATTTCACATTTTGATGAAGATTTATGTTTTGAAAAATACAAAAATGTTTCCTTGTTTCATTTATGTACCTGTTTTTAAACAATTGAATTAAAACTTTTCAGTAATAAATGAACACCAGTGATGTTTCCAACAGATGCAACCACGCTCATTTACTATAGCAGCCATCTTGTTTAAGTTTTATTTTTATAGACATAGCGCGAGATTCAGGCGGAAGTCACTCTATTTTACAAATGGCTGCTGTTTATATAGCAAATCTTGCTTGCAGACACAGCTGTTTAAAGTTAAAGTTAATTTCTGGCCTATATTGATATATTTAGCCATTGATTTAGGTTTATTATTCATTTATCTATAATATTTGACACAAACATATCACAATATACTTCTATTACAGCCTTGACAATGAGGTAACGTTTTCGTACATTAATAGCCGCGGGCGATTTTACTAGCGAGGCTCACTAACTTTAAAGCGTCCTTGGTTGCTAACCAGAACATGGCTACCTCACCTGGGCCTACGATTGGGCAATTTTTACTGCTTTGTTCGAGAGACCACCTTAACATTAAGTTTAAAAATAATTATCACGCGAAAAATGGCGTTTTTTTCGCGTATTTTAAGCTATCTGAAGATGACAAAGCTATTTTTGGCAGATTTTTTTTTTTTAAATTTGCTTCCGACCATGGAGGTCAAGCGGAAACATGGGTATAGTTTGAGTTGTTTAAAAACTTTAAATAAAGGACTGTTACGTGTCTAAATGGCACTGTAAGGTAGAGTATTATTAGATTGATCGTTTAGTGAAAAAATATTGTAATTATTTTGAATCCATTTTAGAAATCGGCAGCCAAAAAAGGTCACTGAAAGCACGTAATTTTTTATTGTGACGTCATCGCTATTGTTACGGAAGCTGTACAGTAGTATCCTCTCGCTGCTTATATATTATATAATTGTATTCTTTTCACTTGACACTCTTTTTCAGCTTATTTTGCTAGCGTAATTATACTAATTAAGCCTAATTATGGATATTTCACCTGGCTTTTGGATTATACTAAGACTCTAAAAGCCCTTAGCCTTAAACCACAACGATCTGTTTTTTTTTTTAATTTTGTGTTGATCCCTGGAATTTGTAGTGAGCGTTGGTCTTTGTGTGCTTATTTAGGCCTAATTATTTGTTTTCAAATTTGTTATAGCTTAATTAATTTGTCTTAATTCTTATTGATTTCATAAATTTTAATTAGGTTAATTATAATATTATTTTCACTGGTCTTCGTTGATACATTTATTAGGCTTAGTAATGTTTATATTATATAAATATATTTATCAGGGGCGTAGCGAGGGGGCGGGGGTGCGGACCGAACCGGGTGACACCATTTAGGGGGGGGGGGGGGGGTGACACCAAGGCAAAAAAAAACAAAATATATAGAGAAAAACTTGAGGGGGGATGCAAATCGAAAGTTTGAGGGGGGGGTGCTAATCGAAATTTTTTCCCCGGGAAGGGTCGCTACGCCTCTGGGGGGGGGGGGTGACACCATTAAGTGCGGCACCGGGTGACACCCGACCTCGCTACGCCACTGATATTTATATATTTTATTATATATTATTAAGATTTTAGAGGCCTGATAAATTAAATGATTTTAGCGTCTAGGTTTACATTACTAATTAGTACTTAGTAAACCAAGTACGCATGGACTAGGACATGTGTGTGCTGTGCCGGCGGCGTTGTGGCGGGCGATGCCTCTCGCGCTGACAAACCAGCGCGAGCGAGCGAGTCGTGTGTCACACTTGGCCTGTGTCGATGTTTGGAATGCATAGGCATAGGCCTAATTCTCGCTCTCGGGTGATTAATTTTTATGCGCTGACATTTGAAAAATCAAATAGACACACATCTTAATTAAATACATTTAATTTGAACTTTATATTAATCTAGACCTATAATACTAATTAGGGCCTATAACTTGGGATAACAAAGTACTTGGACTAGATTTAGCGCATGCGCACACTGTGCTGTGAGTTTTCTCTCGCTGGTTGACAAAATAACGCAGGCGGGCTAGCGATGTTTGTAATTTGCATATATCTTCGCTTACAGGCGATCATTTTAATGCGATTGGCCTCTTTTTATTTTATAGGCCTAATTAATTGTATTTGATAGGCTAACTTTTCTGGTTGACAAAACTAAGCGAGCGAGATGTCTGTCACGCGCACTGCCCGTGACGCTGTTTAGAATGTATTTCTCGCTAACTTGATGAATTTGAATGCTATTGCAGTGTTTTTTAAAATAAATCAAATACTTACAAATCTTTACATTTTAAACTGAGCATAGACAAAACTTTGTAAATAACACACCTGTCCCAAGTGAAGTGAGAGAAGAGGGTTAGATTAATTTTACAATGACATCGCTATATTTTATGAATTGCCCTAATTAAGCATTGCTAAAACACTTACACTAGTTAATAAAACATGCATGGGATTGAATATCTTTAAAAAGATTAGATCTATACTATATATTCTTGAACATGTTGTTCATTAATTTGAATTTAGTTTTCCTTTTTAAACACCCTTCCATTTAAAAAAAAATTAAACAAAAATATTTAAAAATTCTAGATCTAATTCCATTATGTGATTTTTTATTCTGACGAAGACAGTGTCCATACGAATAGAAATGTGGTAATAAAATCAAATGTACTGTGCATATTCTGCTAAAATCAAATCAGCTGCAAGGTCAACCCTGCAGAGTTCGTCTCTTCAGAAAAGTAATGGCGATCTGGTTGTCACGGATTATTTGGCTTGCAATGCTTGGAGTGGCCAATTAATAAAAATCAGTAATTAAGCTCCAAATGAGTTTATTTTCAACAAATTAAGTATTTGATTGATTAGAGATAGATCTCTAGTTTCCATTGGTAATGTTTAAATCGAAAAATAACGAAATTTAAAATTAGTGAGTATCTCTAATTTTACGTACCCAAAACGATAGATTATCATAGGGTAATCTATCGTTTTGGGTACGTAAAATCGCCCGCGGCTATTAATGTACGAAAACGTTACCTCATTGTCAAGGCTGTAATAGAAGTATATTGTGATATGTTTGTGTCAAATATTATAGATAAATGAATAATAAACCTAAATCAATGGCTAAATATATCAATATAGGCCCGAAATTAACTTTAAACAGCAGTGTCTGCAAGCAAGATTTGCTATATAAACAGCAGCCATTTGTAAAATAGAGTGACTTCCGCCTGAATCTTGCGCTATAAGTCTATAAAAATAAAACTTTAACAAGATGGCTGCTATAGTAAATGAGCATGGTTGCATCTGTTGGAAACATCGCTGGTGTTCATTTATTAATGAAAAGTTTTAATTCAATCGTTTAGAAACAGGTACATAAATGAAACAAGGAAACATTTTTGTATTTTTCAAACATAAATCCTCCTCAAAATGTGAAATAATTATTAAAATGTAAGGAGTCACCTGTTTTTCACATTACTAGTCGCGGGCGATTTTACGTACCTAAAACGATAGATTACCTATCATAGATTACCACAAATTCAAAATAATCAAATTTAAAAATGAAATATTCTTACAGAATTCCGCCACATAATAGTTGACCACATAATTTTCTTCACACCAGTCAAGGGTAGATGTTTGTTTACCCCAGTAACCTTCGATTACCGGCGCCATTTGGTGAAAATTTCAACTTTTTCAAAACGAAGTTCGAACTTGCAATTTTTTTTGCCTTATGGGTCTAACCTGGTTGCTGGGCCTGAAACGGAAGTATAAACTTGTCAGTCTGAGAAATATTTTAAAACTTTTTCTCTTGTAAAATGATTTTAGCGAAACAATACGATTTATGAGGTTTATATCCTAAACAAACGTAGGCTACTTAAAATGTATGTAGATCTAGATATATAGATCTTTCTATGCCTAGAATCTAAAAAGTAAAAACCATACAGCTGCTTTTCTAACCCTAGACCTAATTGTATTTTTTATTAGATCTATAAGATAATATAATTTATCACTTATTCCCAAAACACTTATTGTCACAGTGGCGTAGGCAGGGGGGGGGGGGGGGGGGGGGTAGGGGGGTTATGACCCCCCATAGACCCCTCGGTATATATATAAAGTATGAGGGGGGGTGCAAATCGAAAGTTTGAGGGGGGGTGCAAATCGAAAGTTTGAGGGCGGGGGGTGCAAATCAAAAGTCTGAGGGGGGGGTGGTGCAAATCGACAGTTTGTCCCCGGGTAAAAATTGGAACCCCCCCCCCTTGAGACGATCCTGGCTACGCCGCTGTTTGTCATACTCATCATACCTTCTTCGTCTTGTAAAAGGTTGGGTATTAAACCGTATATTGATCAACGTTTACTAAAATTAACAAAATTAAAAAAAAAAAAACTTTATTATGCAAAA
This sequence comes from Physella acuta, assembly GCF_028476545.2. Classification (NCBI taxonomy): domain Eukaryota; kingdom Metazoa; phylum Mollusca; class Gastropoda; family Physidae; genus Physella; species Physella acuta. The sequence goes on along the minus strand of NW_026732445.1, from coordinate 316,014 downwards.
TAATTGTTAAATTTAAATTTTTTAAAAAGTGACTTTCTTCTTTTCGAAAGTTTGGTGTCACACTTTCTCACCTCTTGAGATGCGTGAAAGAAACTGCTTAGGGGTGTTGTGTCATTTAAGACATGTATAGATGGCTCCTTCTCAAGACCAGAGGGCATAGCAAGGCCGGGGAGGGAGGGTAGGGCGGCCTCTCCCGGCGCCGACCTTAAGGGGGCGCCGAACGTGGTAAGACATTTTTTTAATAGACTGTTATTAGCTTTACAGTACGGACTTAATTAACTGTTGTCTTCATCAGTTGTTTGACACCAACATAAAAAAACGTTAAGGTACAGTGACTGGGGGAGAGGTTCTGCCAATATAAACAACTATACATTTAGGGGGGGTGCTAATGTGTAAGAAAATAAATGGGGGGGGGGCGCAAAGTTGATCGTTCACCTCGGGCGCCGGAATGGGTCGCTACGCCTCTACTCAATACTAACTTGTATGGTTCCCGCTTATACACAAATCATGCATTCGGGAGCAGCATTAAATTATTTAAATATTGGAACCTACATTACAATATATTACAAAATTTGCATTTTTGTAACTGGTTTCTCAATTAGAAATTCTTACACCCATACTCCATTAAAAGCCACATGTGACTCAGAAGTCACATGTTGACGAACTCTGCAACATTCCGACAAAATAGGGTATGCAGGTGGTATAGGCTAACAGAAGCTAATTACAGAAGCAAACTGCATATTATTGGTCTATATGTCTTTCTTGCTGGTTGAAAAAACAAGCTTTACGTAATTCGTCTTGTTATTCCTGTACCAATAGTATTTATAAGAAACTTACACGTTGAAAGATATTAGTGAAAAAACAAAGAAATAACCAAGTAGCTAATAATCCTACTCTTTTAATATAACATAGGCTACCAACACCAAATTAAAAAAATTATATATATATATATATAATATATATATATATATATATATATATATATATATATATATATATATATATATATATATATGTATATATATATTATTAGTCAACACAACACTACACTAAATGCCCACACTGATTAAGTTACTTAAATGATTCCGTTAAAAAACCCAGCTATTTAAAAGTATTTTTTGTTGATTTTTAAACTCATTTATTTTTATTATTTTTGGCTGAGAAATTTTGTATACAGTATTTTCATAGCGTACTTCTTGAAAAGCAGATGTTTAGATTTAAATAAAATTTGAATGGAATAGTTCACTTCTTCATATTCTTAAAATTGGAGGATGTGCTAAGCGAATCTAATCAAATTGACATCATCAGTATTGTGTATAATTTTCGACATTCTATTTTTTAAATTATATTTTTATCCTACAATCAATGACGCCTTTAGTGTTGTGTACTTTTCGCAGTTTCTCAACAGCGTTCTTGCCACAACCATGAACACTTCTCAGGTTGCATAATTAAAGTTGTGTTTGTACATTTGAATACGTCTTTATTTTTATTTTCCGTCTTTGAATACAATTAGCTTATACATTTGATACATCCAACACATTATTTTGAACAAAAGTCCGTATCATTAAGTTCTCCATATTTTGTTGGAGATACTGATCTCATTGTTTTAAAACAGAGAGAGAGAGAGAGATGGGGGGGGGGGGAGAGGGAGAGACGTGCGCACATGGGCTTTTATACATTAGGATTATACAACAGGCTACTCAGCCATACGGATAAGATATACCAGTCTGGAGTATTTAAAGAAACCCAAACGCTACAGTAGCTGAGTACTCGAATTGCGTAAGTGCCAGAAGCAAGCATGTTGTTGATTTCTCCCTCCAAAAATGAATAAATGAATTATTTAGAATTTTAGATGCCAAAAATTATGCCCAACGCATGAACCATTTGACGCTACTGTGAGAATGATTAATCTCGATTGCACTTTTGTTCATTACGATTTGATAGTGCTTTGTTCTATGATTGTTGTTTAATAATCTGTTTAATTAAAATATACAGTGTGCCTACACATAATTGTTTTTACCATTACAGTTGCCCCTCCCCCCCCCCCCACCGTCTTGTTCATGAATGTGGATACTTTTTAAAATTTAAATCCTTTACACCCCCCCACCCCCCCCTCCTACCCCCCTGCACGCGAGCAAAAAAAATACAGTTGATTCACCATAATGTCATAAAATGGATCGCCATAGTCCTCTTTTCTCGTCAGAGGCAAAGATACATAGAATTTGTCTGTTACATTGGCATCAACATAAAGGTGTGTGTGTGTGGGGGGGGGGTTGTCTTACTGCCTCGGTTTTTTAATAAGTCAGGTACCCATCTGGGCTACGGTCCGGGATCTGAACTCGAGACATTAGGGGTAGAAGTCGCGCACTGCATTATCCGACCATGCTTGTAAAGGGATCTTGCTAGCGAGCGCTTACAAAAAAAAAAAAAAAAATCAGGAGCCTAGTGTTTTAAAAGGGACCCTTTAACGAGAACCAAAATGACTATGCTGTTTTTGAAGATTTATAAAATATTGCTATGACTAATTAGTTGAACAGTACGTCTTATTCTAGTTAAACGAAAAAAATGTAAACACTGAATATAATTACACGAGGGGACTAATAGTAAGAGTTGATGCAGTTGATTTCAGAGTTTGAACTAATGAGGTTAATTCAATCCTAAACGCTAAATCGTTTGACAGCATCCTCAGCTGACAAGAAAGTGAAGTCGTACGAGTAAAATATGGGGATTTGTTGTCGGTCTGTTTACTATTACACACAATCACTCAGTCAACACACAACACATTTCTATGACAAACCGTGCACATACTTTACACAACCATAATTGTTTACCTCAGTTTTATGATACTCACCCCAAAAAAAGTTTTTTTTTAAAAAGCAAGTTAAAATATTCGATGGTAGGCTACATGCTTAAAACATTAATTGACCACCAGACATTCAGCATATTATCTGAAGTTTAGCATAAACAATTGCGAAAATGACAGATGTTTTGTATAATATGATAAAATTCCTATTATTCCTGGGGGCTATGTTTTTATATCATTATACATCATTCAAATGTTCTCGCCAGAAGCTTATTTAAAAGAGAAAAACGTTCACTAAATGCAGGCTTACCAAAGGACTAACTTTCACAAGGAACTAAAAAGGTAACAATGTGCCTAGTCTATATTTTGTTAGTTCACATTTAAAAAATATATTCTAGGCTTGCTTTTATTTTTTAAAAAGTAGTTATAAAATAATTTGTCTATTTTTATTTTAAATATGATTTTTGAGTTGTTTTTTTTTTTTAATTAAATGATCGCTATACAGTGTTCCGAGAGCAAAAAATATTCCAAGCCAATAAAGATGACAAAATCGAAAAGACACATTTGATTAAAGTAAAATACGAATTTCAGTAACTGGTGCCAATTGAGCATTATGTTTTTATTATTAAGAAGTAGTATAGCCTATTGCAGGGGTTCCCAACCCCGTGCCCGCGGGCACCATGGCGCCCGCCGAACGATTCGTATGTGCCCGCCTCTCACTATTCGACAGAGACAGAATTTTTTTCATAAACATTTCACATCGAAAGTTTGTGGAGAAGGGGGGGGGGTGCAAATCGAAAGTTTGAGGGGGGGGGGATGCAAATCGAAAGTTTGAGGGGGGGGGGGGGGGGGGGTGCAAATCGAAAGTTTTGTCCCCGGGTGACGGGTAGGCAGAAAATAATGTATTCAAAATTTCTCAGCCAAAAATAATAAAAAATAACTTAGTTTAAAAATCAACAAAAAAATACGTTTAAATAGATGGGTTTTTTAACGGAATCATTTAAGTAACTTAATCAGTGTGGGCATTTAGTGTAGTGTTGTGTTGACTAATAATGTATATATTTTGTTTTAATTTTTCTAATTGGTATTGGTAGCCTAGGTTATATTAAAAGTGTAGGATTTTTAGCTACTTGGTTATTTCTTTGTTTTTTCACTAATATCTTTCAACGTGTAAGTTTCTTATAAATACAATTGGTACAGGAATAACAAGACGAATTACGTAAAGCTTTTTTTTTTCAACCAGCAGAAAGACCTATAGACCTATAATATGCAGGTAGCTTCTGTAATTAGCTTCTGTTCTTTCGATTTGCACCCCCCCCCCTCAAACTTTCGATTTGCACCCCCCCCCCCCTCGAGATTTCGATTTGCACCCCCCCGTCAAACTTTCGATTTTCACCCCCCCTCAACCTTTCAATTTATTTTTCCAACCCATTTTGGCGCCCCCTAAGGTCGGCGCCCGGGGGACAAATGTCCCCCCCCCCCGCCCCTCGCTACGCTACTGCGGGAAGGGTCGCTACGCATCTGGAAGGAGTTTGTCGATTTAAAATAGGTGGTGCCCGCCACCCTACCGATATTTTAGTATGTGCTCTAGAGTAAAAAAAAGGTTGGGAACCCCTGGCCTATTGGTTTATCAGCGAAAGCATAGCATTTATTTAATTTGTAAAAAAAAATTCATAAAAAACGTTTTAATAACAAGCTTTTATGTAATGATGCACTAAAAAGTAGAAAATAAATTATAGACTACTATTTAAATAACTATAAAGAAAAGCGTGGGTCACTTTAGTATCTATTGGATACCTTTACTAATGTTAAGGAAGACACCCACGCTTTTCTTTATAGTTATTTAAATAGTAGTCTATAATTTATTTTCTACTTTTTAGTGCATCATTACATAAAAGCTTGTTATTAAAACGTTTTTTTATGAATTTTTTTTCAGTACTTTACATGTTTTATCTACAATAGAGTTACATGACTAAAAACCATTGCGCGCCTACTGAATATCACGTTCAGTAGGCGCGCAATGGTTTTTTGAACGCAGCCATTACGTGGTCGTGATGGCGCAGCTATTGATGACGCGTGTGGTGTGGTTGGCTAGACATGCCTACTAATTCGGTCCAAATTTTAATTAATTCATAAAAAAATAATTAGGCATCCAATTAAGTCAAATTTAGTTTCAGATTGCATTGTCTTCATGTCTTGACCCACGTGCCAACTGTGAATCGTGTCGGTCAAGTAGAACTGTCCGAATTTTCACTCCTGCGTTTCCGTCTAGACTGACGACAGAGGAAGTGAGTTAAATAAAAGCTTGTAAAAAAGGAAAATTAGTCACTTTATTGAGTGCATTATACAATTAATGTACTCTCAAGTTTCTTCTGCTGATTAAAATACATATCTACGATTTCTGTCCGCAGCCTCGGCCATATCGCACAGCATGGCTGCCCAACAGAACATCAACATACGACCAGCAACTCCAGCAGACTGTGATGAAATCATGAGGCTTATCATTGTAAGTGTTATTGTAGGCTGTATTGAATAATAGCCAGTCGACAGGAACACACAAAGAGAAATACTAAAACTAAAGTTGTGTGTGTGGAGGGATGGTCATTCGTGAATAGTCAACCTCCTAATGAAATTCGGAAACATAGCTAGTTAGTAGTTACCCGTTGGCACAACGGCATATTATTTCGTAGAATTTTCTTTAAAGGGAGGTAGCTCAATTTATACTTTTTTAAAAAAAATCAACAGATCTGTAGAAGGGAGACAACTCACAATTTATTTGTTTGAAGAATAGAGGTGAGACAAAACTGCGAGCTGACATTTCGTGACGACGGATGATGCCATTTATGGCTGATTCCTTGAGAACTGCGACGATGTTAGGAGTTGTCCATATATAACCTCACACTCGTACGCGGGAGAGGGGGGGGGGGGGGTAGGGCGTAATTTTGTGACGATGTGTGAAAAAAAATTGAGAGGGGTTGTAGGCTGAGGTGTCACGTCATTTTAGGGGGGAGGGTTTCTGGCTTTTTGAGAAGATGTGTGAAGGGGGGGGGGGGGGGGTGGGAAGGGAGGTAAAATCGTTTAAAAGGAATAACATCATGTATGGATTACCCTTTTGGCGTGTTTAGATGACACCTGTAGCATAGTCTGATGAAGTAGGTTTGTGACTTGGTGCAAGTACAACATCAATAAGCCCAACTTCGTGTTTCAGGCACTAGATGTGCTTGTCTGTTAGTTACCACAAGGTTATTGGAACTATAACACTACAATCACTGATCCGTGCAGGATATATATATATATATATATATATATATATATATATATATATATATATATATATATATATATATATATATATATATATATATATATATATATATATATATATATACTCTGTGCCCCCGTTAAAACTGAGGTGTATTTTCTGAAGTTATGAAACGTGGTAGTATAAGGAAAATAAATAAATAGCAAACCATTTGAACTGTCGTTTAAACATAGATAGACAATGTTTTGATTACTAAAGTTTATTGATATTAATTCAATGAGCTGATATCCCCCTCCCTTATTAATGTATAATCACATAAATCTATGATTTGTTATATATTTTAGGAATTATTTGATTATGAAAAACTAGAAGATCAAGTGGAGATGACTGTTGAGGGTATGTTTATTATATTACACAGCAATCTCTTTTATCTTTTTACAAAAATGACGAAACACTACAGGAAAGAGGTGTTTGGACTATAGTGACGATGTATGACAATAAAGTGTCAGAAAATTTTGTTAGTGTAGTGTCTAAGTAGAATGCATGCTACAGACAGTCAGACTTAAATACTGTATTCTCGTGCCTAAGACAGAAGCAACAGTATAACATTCCGTATTTTAACCATTTTTATCTTCTCTATTTTCTAGTCTTAAGACGAGATTGCTTTGGTGAGAAACCACTCTTCTACTGTATAGTTGCTGAGCCTGCTCAAAAAGGTAGCCTATTTGACCCACCGTGTAGCATACATAATTTGGTGTTGTTTATTCGGGCTTATACCTAAAGGCAGAATCTGTTTTCTCAGATTCCTCAAAACTTGTCGGCTATGCACTCTATTGTTCCATCTATTCCACATTGGTGGGTGCCTCCGTGTACCTAGAAGATATATATGTAACTCCAGCCTACAGAACTCGAGGTATAGGAAAACAGATGATGAAACATGTAACAAAAGTAAGTTTATTTTTCAAGTATCACAAACAAACAGAAATTATTTGTAATTTTTAGTTCGGGGTAATTTTATTGCAATTTATTTAATGAGGCGGGGGGGGGGGGGGGGAGAAGAAACATGTCATGGCTATATTATAAGGAGCCTTATTATCCGGTCCTTTTTTCGATATCCCGTTAATTGGATCCTTTTTAACGGGTGAAAATATGTAGGGTCCTTTGTGTCACTGATAGTTTTGACTGTGCTGCGCCATCCAATTATCATTTCTATCAATCATCATCATACTGGGGCAGACGAAGTAGAATTTATGTTTCACAGATACCTCGACCTTTGAAGGGATAGTTTAGTCAGCACTATGCCCAGGAGTCTGTGTTTTTTCTAACGTGAGTTAGGTACCCATCAGAGTTGGGTGTTTTCTGGGACTTTCATCCAATAGAAAGTTAAAATTAAAACCCCAATGAATGATTTTAAATTTTCCAGGCAGCTCTTGATATGGGATGTAGTCGCCTGCAGTTATCTGTGTTGGGCTGGAATAAAATGGCGAAAGATTTTTACTCCCGCTATGGCTATGTTGATGTCACGGAAAAACAAGACTGGCATGTTATGAGAATGCAGCGCAAAGCCATGGAGGAATATGTTAAAAACATAAATATTGAATAGATCATTTGTTGTGGAATAAATTGTAAAAAAATGTTTTCTGTTATCAGCCAAGGAGGAATATTACAATGTTTAATTAGCACGTGGAACAGTGGCGTAGCGAGGTCGGTTGTCACCCGGTGCGGCACTTAATGGTGTCACCCCCCCCCCCCCAGAGGCGTAGTGACCCTTCCCGGGGACAAACTTTCAAATTTTCAATTTGCACCCCCCCCCCCTCAAACTTTCGATTTGCACCTCCCCCCCTCAAATTTTTCTCTATATATTTTGTTATTTTTTGCCTCGGTGTCACCCCCCTAAATGGTATCACCCGGTGCGGTCCGCACCCCCCCCGCCCCCCCCCCCCCCCCCCTCGCTACGCCTCTGACGTGGAAAACCAGTAATGGAAGAATATGTAGAAACGCGAAATAAACATTTCTAACGAAAAGCCTTTAGTAATAAAGTAAAAAGTAAAATTGGGTATAGAGTTGCGACATTTATTTTACATTCAGCTCAAACATTTTAATGAACATCAGGTTGTTTATAACTGAGTATAAATATACAGTAAACAATGAACCGCTTTTTAAAAATAGAATCAACCTCATACCCACACTCGACAGTTTCCGGCATTGGTCATGGGAGAGACCCCCATTTCCCACCCTCACAATATCCCTTTTTCTACGCCACTGCCTTGAGCCCATACATTAAATAACAGATATTGATGATAATATTTCGTAACTCTTGTATGTTTATTTATAAGGAATCTATTTGCATATTGTTTGTCACATCTTTCTCTAACTTTACTTAGTTATCGAGCCATTGTGTTACTGATAGATGTACAGAGTGTTTTACTGTTCGCTTTCGGAAAGTATCAAATCTATAGAAGTTATTTGAGGAAAGAAACAGTTCTTACTATATAAAAAACGATATCAGCAAAATTTAAAATACAAGTAACCGAAATAGAAGGTTAGGTCGAAAAGAAAGTTGCATTGGGTCAATTTAATAACACTTACATAACTCATTTGCCAAAAATTCTGAAAGTGAGGAACAAACTTCGTTGGACAGGAATATTTTCAATTCCTGCGTGGGGAAAGTGAGGAAAGCCTTGCGAAAAAAAAAAAAACAGAAGAGAAAAGCAGTGATAAATTTATCAGTACTGGTAAGTGAACGAAGTAAAGCTCCCTCCACCCTGCACTGGCCCTACACCTCCACCAGCATCTTCCGTAAGCTCAAGTAGGCTGATTTTCAAGGTAAATACATTTTATAAAACCAGTTTATTTCTCTGCATTATCCTTTATTATATTATCATACAATATTTATCATGTATACACTTTTTTAAACACGTATAAATACAACTGTGATTGCAATTTCGTGGCTGGAACGGATTAATGGTATTTCAATTAATTTCATTGGAGAAATTGCTTTGAGATACGAGCAGTTCGACATACGATTAATGTTACGAACGATTTACATATATATATATATATATATATATATATATATATATATATATATATATATATATATATATATATATATATATATAAAAGGATGTCTCCATGGTCGAATAGACCAGTGGATGAATACCCATTTAAAGTTCCAGCACAACGACTGGGCAGTAAGATGAGAAGAGCCAGATGGTGCCCATGTAACAGGCTCCTCTCTCTCCACACAGCTGGTGGACCCAAGCGACAGGACGTTACCTGTACAGCTTGGAATCAGCTGTGTCGCTGGAAACTGCTGAAAGGAAACCAATACCAAAGGGACTACAGTCCTGTTTGATTTCAGTGTTTTCTCTCCTAGATGGGTTGCTGTCCCCAGCTGAAGAGTCTCATCTCTATATGTAGACTCTTATATAATAACGCACATACCAGTTGCGACCTTAGACGTGTTCGAAGAGTGGCTGATCGGGTTTTAAGCGAAATTTTAGAAAGAAAAAGTGATATTACAGAATAAAAATCATTGTGTTTTTCTGAATCTAAAACGATTCAAACAACACCTAGAGCTGCTAGCTATGACAAGCGACTGAGTTACTGGTCAGTGAGGTATAGCGAACCTATTCAGTTAAACATACACCATGGAAGTAGTAGACTAAAATCGCAATATTGAGACGAAAATGTTATCGTTATCCCAGTGGCGTAGCGAGGTCGGGTGTCACCCGGTGCGGCACTTAATGGTGTCACCCCCCCAGAGGCATAGAGACCCTTCCCAGGGACAAACTTTCAAATTTTCGATTTGCACCTCCCCCTCGAGTTTTCGATTTGCACCCCCCCCCTCAAGCTTTCGATTTGCACCCCCCCCCCCCTCGAGTTTTCGATTTGCACCCCCCCCCCTCGAGTTTTCGATTTGCACCCCCCCCCCCTCAAGCTTTCGATTTGCACCCCCCCCCTCGAGTTTTTCTCTATATATTTTGCTATTTTTTGCCTTGGTGTCACCCCCCCTAAATGGTGTCACCCGGTGCGGTCCGCACCCCCCCGCCCCCCCCCCCTCGCTACGCCCCTGCGTTATCCAAGAATGTCACTAGGTCGGGAGCCATCTGGTGCTTTAACGTATAAAGGAGTGACCCCTATGCATTACTGCACCAGGTGTCTCCCGATCTTGTGGCGCGACTCCTTTTTTTCTGTGCATGAATACACCCAGTACACGGGATAGACACTCGAGCTTCTTCTAATTTTAAAACACACATCTATGATTTCTCTACAGAGTCCACCGTGTCTCACAGCATGGCTGCTCAGCAGGACATCAACATACGACCAGCTACACCAGCAGACAGTGATGTAATCATCAGGCTTATCAATGTAAGTTTTTTTTAAACAGTATTTACCTGGTGGTACTATCTATAGGATGACAGTCCGTAAACCACAAAAAGCTAGCATGTAAAATTGAGGCTAACTTATTACGACCTATCAAATGCATCCACCCAGAACTCATTTACCTGGACATTCTTACTTTCAGTTAATTTAGGGGTCCTCCATAAATGACGTCACATTTTTGGGACTATTTTTACTTCCCCATCCTCCTCTCCGTCACACATCGTCACAAAAAGCCAGAGCCCCCCCCCCCCCTAAAATGACGTCACACTTCAGCCTACAACCCCCCCCCCCCCCTCAAAATTGCAGTTGAATTTTTCATAAAACATAGATATTTTTCCAAAATCTTGTCTGAACTCTGTCAACATAGAGTATTTTAATCAATTCATATTACACTTTATTGAAACCGTTTTCTAAACGCAAAAGAACGACTAAAACTCATTTTCTAACATCGCTTTTTTATAATGCAAAAGTGTGACGTCACACCACCCGAACCCCCGCCCCCCCTCCCCCTCATCACACACCGTAACAAAACTACGGACCCCCCTCCCCTACAAGTGTGACGTCATTAATGGTCGACCCCTTATCCGCCTGTTATTATAAACGATTTTATAGTTATTTTTAAATTTATTTTAGTTTTAGTAAAGTTCCCTTTTTGAACTTGACGGTCCAATGGGCAAGTGAGAGTTCGCTTGCTTTAGTGACCTTGGCATGTGAAGGTAGGGTGTGATCAGCACTATACCCAGCCGCCTTTACTTTCCCTAACATGAGTTAGGTACCCATCAGAGCTGGATAGAATCAGGGACGTTGTACTGACTTGTACACTGATTCAAAATCGTGACTTTCGCGTTAGCAGTCTAGCGCTCTACCACTAGGCCACACCGTCCATTTTGACTTGTGCTAACACTATTTTTTATAATTAATTTACAAATCATCTTAATATAATTTAGGAGTTAGCTAAGCACATAAAACAAGAAGATGAAGTCAAGATGAACGCTGATGGTATGTTAATTTTATCATTGAATTCTAGTTCACATACAAATTCCTCAGATGTCAGATTTTTTAAAAATTTGTACGGCAAACTCCTGCCCTATATTATGTCAGCTGGTATCACATTTTGTTTGGTCAGTTTGGGGGGGGGGGGGGGACATGCAGCATGGGTAATAACCTCCTCAATACCTGCCTGCCAGTGTTTCTTCCAGACTTTTTTCTCTGGGGGGGGGGGGGGGACTGAAATTTCCGGGGGGGGGGGGTGGACACTGTTAAAAGTATATATTTTCTATATAAATAAATTCTATTTCGTTCGGGAGATGAAGAAACTCTGCTGCCTGTGTCAGTGCCTCCCTCCAACCTCACAATATTAACAAAATACTAAACCACTACTCCTGGATCATTCGTGATGAACCATAGATCTAATATGTGCACGAACTTTAACATTTCAGTTTTTTGTGTAAGCCGATGGTACATACATCGGATAAGCATCAGCTTTAGAAATGTTTAATGCTTGTGTTAAAAATGTGTAAGAAACAGACAATATTATTTTATATTTACCATTTTGATCTTCTGTATTTTCTAGTTTTAAAAAAGGATTGCTTTGGTTGCAAACCACTCTTTTACTGTATAGTTGCTGAGCAATGTCAGAAAGGTACTGAAGATATTTTACTTTTTGTAGCCTGTAGTACCAAAAAAAAAATATACCTATATTTATTAACTATCAAGTATCATACTTTTTAATACTTTTTTCCTAGTGTTTTTAACTAACTATAAGTATATACGAGATATATATATATTTTTTTTAATTATTGTGTTTATTACATATTTGCAGTAGTTCTAATTTTTTTCTCAGATTCGTCTCAACTGGTTGGTTATGCCCTCTACTTTTCCATCTATTCCACATGGGAGGGGGCCTCATTGTACCTCGAAGATATATATGTAACTCCAGCCTACAGGACTCGAGGTATAGGAAAACAGCTGTTGAAACACGTAACGCAGGTAAACCATATTCAATGTCATTTTGCTACCGTCACAACCAAATTATACTTGAGCTGCAATAGATCAGAAAGTTGTTAATTTTCAGGTTTAGTTTTTTTTCCGCTTCCATTAAATGCGGTTTACCAGCATATACAATGAAAAAGCCTTACATATTTATACTGAAATTAGGTCATTGTAAAATGTTTATTTTGAGGTTATTCAATTAAAATATTAGAATACTTTCATTTCCATACAATAAATACAGTAACTATCTCTAACATTTAAACCCAAGTGAATGATTTAAAATTTTCCAGGCAGCTCTTGATATGGGATGTAGTCGCCTGCAGTTGTCTGTGTTGGGCTGGGATAAAATGACGAAAGATTTTTACACCCGCTATGGCTATGTTGATCTGACAGAAAAACAAGACTGGCATGTTATGAGAATGCAGCGCAAAGCCATGGAGGAATTTGTAAGAAATGTTTAATTAATGAATCGATAAACCATGGAAAAAATTGTAAAAAAAAATATTGGATCAAATAGCATCAGATACATGAACATTCTAGCTAAACTGTTGTTTTCTCCAACCAATGAACATCTACTCCATTGACAACACGTGCTCGACTCTTCCCTGATACTTTCCCCCCAAGTTGCCACTCCACGCTCTTTCATCTATATTAGCATCCCCCCCCCCCCCCCCCCACACACACATTTACATAGAAAGAGAACAATACAAAAGTAACAAAGCCTTAGGAGAATATGAATAAATGAGCCATGCTATTTTCAAATTCTTTTTTTTTAAATACCAGATGTCTATGTATAGTATTGATATAGGGGTTGACAGAGGCGTCGCGAGCGCGGGGCGGGGTGCGGACCGCACCGGGTGACACAATTTAGGGGGGGGGGGGGTGACACCAAGGCAAGCAATTGCAAAATATACAGATGAAAAATGTTTTTGTCAGTTCTATTAATGATTAATTAAAGTTAAATAGTCTCTTGTACAAATTGACAAAAATTACAAGGGGGTGCAGCATGGGGGTGACACCATGACGTAAACGTGCTAACTATCGAGAAAACAATGCTACATTCAACTGTATTATTAACAGACTATAAATAAACATTTTTAAAAAAGTGTTTTTAAAATCATTTTTTTTACTTCATTTTAGATTTATACTTTATTATATTTTGTCCGTTTTGAGTTTTATAAAGTACTTGTTTAGCAAATGTTAACATATTTGAGATGTTTATGGCAGTATAATTGGAGATATTTCAGTATAATTTGCATTTCTCAGCCAGAATACTCAGTGGTCTATATCTAGACTACAATTCACGTTCAAATTATGATTTAATATCCTTGCTAACTAAAAACAAATAATTAATGAGAAAACAAAATATTTTTAAAATTTAATTTTTTAAAACATGTATGTCAGTAGATCTATATATATAGATTACCGTCAAACTCTCCTGTATTTTTTATCCGGAACACTCAACTGTTTGGTAATCAATGTCCATCTAGCCATCCTCATAAATCATAGACAGTCAATAGTTACAACCTCTTGTGAAATATCTTCATTTTTCTTCTATTTTTTGTCTTCTGTTTCATTTCTTGGAACTCAATCTTTTTTTCTTTTCTTCTCACTTCCCTATTTATCTTCTGCCTGAGCAGTGTTTCTTCCAGACTTTTTTCTCCGGCGGGGGCACTTGAAATTTTCGGGGTGGGGGCGGTAGACTTTCTTGGGGGGCGGACACTGTTAAAAGTATATATTTTCTATATAAATTATATAAATTTCATTTCGTTCGGGGGGGGGGGGGGGGCGTTAGAATTTTTTCTGGGGGGGGGGGGGGGGGGGCTTCGTTCCCCCCCCCCCCCCCGAAGAGATGCCTGGAAGAAACTCAGTGCCCGAGTGTTATTCTAATTCTATACTCCTCCTGAGTTGTAAAGCTAGGCATTGCTGGTGCGATTATACTTTGTTTTGTCCTTGCTTGTGTTGGCTGACTGCCGTTTGTAGGCTCTAGTTGTCATCCACCATAAGAGTTCTCGTGATTGCTTTAGAGTAAGATGTGGTTCTTGTGCTTTCTTTAGAGTAAAGATGTGGTTTTTTATGCTTTCTTTAGAGTAAAGATGTGGTTTTTTGTGCTTTCTTTAGAGTAGAGATGTGGTTCTTGTGCAAGCCCTCACCCCCTTTTACCCCGCATTACTCTCGTCAAAAAAGTCGTTAAAACATATTTAGCAAAGCTCATCTATACTTTTTTTTATTGCTTTGTATAATAATATAACGTCTCAATCTTTTTTTTCTCTATATATAAATGTATGCGGGTGGATTCCACAAACTACTCACGGACAGGTTGGTAAATCAGGACGTACGGTAAGGGTTAAATTATAAGTTTTGGTAAAGTCTCATCAATCTTTTTTTTTTAACTTGACACTTTCTCTATCTACTAGATCTAGGCCTACTAGATCTAGACTAGTACTAACATCATGTATACCGTGTTAAAAACAACAACAACTTATCCTCTTCTTTATCGTCTTTATCTGCCACACAAGGACTGCCAGGTTTAAAAAAAAAAAGGCAACGTCATTTACTTAGGGATCATCCATTAATGACGTCATGCGTTTTTTGACGATTTTTACCTTCCCCTCCGTCACACGTCGTCACAGAAAACTAGACCCCCCCTTCCCGCCTAAAATGACGTCACACCTTAACCTTAGCCTACAACCACCTCCCCTTCCCCCCCCCCCCCCCCCTCAAAATCGCAGTTGCATTTTTCTTTAAACATCGAAATTTTTCCAAAATATTTTCTGTTTTCTAAAACGCTTAATATTAGTAATAACGGCTAAAATTCGTTTTCTAACATTGCTTTTTTTTATAATGCAAAGGTGTGACGTCACGCCATCTGAAGGACTCCCCCCCCCCCCCCCCCACCAAATTAGGGTCCCCCTCCGAGTGTGACGTCATTTATGGACGGGCCATGAAATTAACTTTAAATAACGGGGTTTGACCGGATAACAAATATTAGGATTTGGCTACTATAATCTAGATCTAGATTCTAGATAGTAGATAGGCTTTAAAAATTGCAGCCTTCTTTCGAAAAAATTACTTTATTAGATCTATTTCTATTCGCGTCTCATTCTGTAGTGAGACTAATCACTCATTGTGTTAAAGATGTATTTAGATCTAATTTAAAATATTTCAAATAGAATTTCAGTAGATAAACACAACGGTCAATAGTAGGACAGGTGTGCAAGAAAAGTCTGTGGGTTGGAGGGGGGGGGAGGTTTTCAGTTAGGTATGCACCAATAATACTAGCTTGCTTTTTAAATTGGATATGCACTGAAAAAACAATAGATCTTTATCTAAATTTCTAGTCCTAATTATTTAAGCTTGCTAGCCTAAGCTAGATCTAGGCCTAACTTAAAATATTTGCGAAACTTAGCCTACAGACTAGACTAGATCTACGGACCATTCAATCAAATAACTTTTAATATAAGGAAACAAGGGAAATCATTCTCTTTTCGATTGTGGCTTCGTCTGCTGCTCTACTAACAATTATAACAATACAAACATACTGGGTTATTTTTATTACTGGGTTATTTTTATTATATTTTATGGTTATAGTTAAGTTATAGATCTAGTTTTCTACAATCTAGATCTAAACTAAAACACATCTTTCTAGAATCTAGATCTGAGTACTTATTTAATATTTAATATTTATTTAATATTAATAGGTCTAGGAGCTAGTGACTGTAATAAATAGTGTTTTATTTATTATTTAGTGTAGGTGTAGCACTGTAGTGAGTAGTGTATCCTGTACTGGTACTGTAGGTAAGCTATCGTTTTAATTAGGCACGTAAAATCGCCCTCGACTAGTAATGTGAAAAACAGGTGACTCCTTAAATTTTAATAATTATTTCACATTTTGAGGAGGATTTATGTTTTGAAAAAATAAAAATGTTTCCTTCACACCTTGTTTCATTCATGTACATGTTTTTAAACAATTGAATTAAAACTTTTCAGTAATAAATGAAGACTAGCGATGTTTCCAACAGATGCAACCATGCTCATTTACTATAGCAACCATCTTGTTTTTTTTTCCTATTGTAAACTTATAGCCCAAGATTCAGGGGAAGCCACTCTAACTTACAGATGGCCGCTTTTTATATAGCAAATCCTGCTCGCAAACATTGCTGTTTAAAGATAATTTCTTGCCTATATTGATATATTTAGCCATTGATTTAGGTTTATTATTCATTTATCTACAATATTTGACAAAAATATATCACAATATAGATTCTACTTCTTCTATTAAAGCCTTGACAATGAGGTAACTTTTTCGTACATTACTATCCGCGGGCGATTTTACGTACCTAAAACGATAGATTACCGTACTGTATACTCACTCTATACTGTGTATAAGGATACTAATAATACTATACAGTATTGAGTATACAGTATGTATGAGTATAATACACTCATACAGTATACACTAGCTAGATCTACTTATTATTTATTATACTAATATTACTATAATAAGAATAGATCTAATTTAATTAATTATTTCAATTAATTATGGCTAGGCCTATATTACTAACTATATTAAACTATATTTGTATATTAATTATTTATTTTAACTCATAACTATACTAGAATTGCCTGAGTATGAGCATGATGGATTCTCAGCAGGATATCACAATTCGCCCAGCAACATCAGCTGACTGTGATGAAATACTGAGGCTTATCATAGTAAGTTATTTTTTAGTTTTTTATTTTGGATGTTATCTAAAATATAACGCTGAAGGTAGTGTCTCAGTCATTCCGTCATCGCTATAGATTTTGGAAGTCTCTCCCTGGGCTCTAAACAATTAGAGGAATAAACCATACTTAGACAGAGTATTTTGCAAAAAAATAAAAAAAAAATTTTTTCCCTTTGTCCATAAAAATTCAATAACAAAAAGCAAACCTACAGTTCTAAAATTGATGAGAATACTCCTGGGAGGGTTTCTGCCAAATAAATTTCAATTTTGGAGGGGCTGCTATTTATAATATTTAATATATAGATCAGTCAAAAATTAGAGAATAGATAGGCCTAGCCTATTATCTTAGTAAACTTGGAAATAACTATTAATTTTATTTCATTGAATTTATGAGTGTTAAGGTCAAATCTTCGATACTGTGTAAACATGAGTTATGCTTTATGAAAATGGTGGCCAAAATTCAACCATTAATATAAAATAATATTTTTTAAAAAGTCCAATAAGTATTATTTAAGAAAAAATATTTTTACATCTTTTTCCAGACTTCAAGTTTTAATCTTTGTGTGTGTTGATAACATTTTTTTGCTGTCTTTAATAAAAATAAGTAGTCCAATATTTTTCCCTTTTTACTATTACTATTAGTAATTACACAAACTTTTAATATTTTCACTTTTTATTTTAGTTTCATTCAAATACATTTTAAAATTAATTTTAGGAATTAGCTGTGTATGAAAAGCTAGAAGATCAAGTGAAGATGACTGCTGACGGTATTTTTTTTTTTAATCACTTTGTTTTAACCTTTAAATAACATTGTAATTCTATTGGTATTATTTTAACCATTTTTATCCTCTGTATTTTCCAGTGTTAAGAAAAGATTGCTTTGGGGATAAACCACTCTTTTACTGCATAGTTGCTGAGCCTTCTCAAAAAGGTACTGCAGCAGTAGTAAAGGAATATAGTTTTTTATCTTTTTATGCTGGTCTCCTGTTTGTAATTCTCACAAATTGCAGAATGAGTTTTCTTAAATCCCTAAATGTAATGATTTCATGTTTTAATGAGTCTAAAAGTTTTATTTTTTATTTTAAAAATATTAATCGCTGTGAGTTTTTTTTTTTGCCACTAATGGTACAAATTTGTATTTTCTCAGATTCGTCTCAACTGGTTGGTTATGCCCTCTACTTTTCCATCTATTCCACATGGGAGGGAGCCTCCTTGTACCTTGAAGATATATATGTAACTCCAGCCTACAGGACTCGAGGTATAGGAAAGCAGCTGTTGAAACATGTAACACAAGTAAATCATTCAATTCTTTTTTAATACTTTTACAACAAGCATCATAACAAATAAGGTAGCCATTAATTATAATAAAAATTATTAAACCCTTAATACTAGAGTTAGTGAATGTGGTGCGGGAGGGTGATGATGTTTATTTATGTCTCTATACATTGAACTTGGGGGCCATAGTGTTCATGATGGATCCTGGGGCTCTAAATGGCACTCTACTGGTGCGCCCCCCTGTCAAATTTTAATTGTTTTCGCAGAAACCTCCCAATAAGTAATCTTAACAACTTCCCAAAAAATAAATAATGCATAAAAAACAAACAAAAACAAACATGTATAGGTAGATAGATTACAAATCACTATATTTAGAAGTGTAACTTTTCTGAAGAAACTCTATATATTATTTAATGTATTACTATTCACTTTTTTTAGCGCAATTTCCATTCTGGAGAATTGCGTTTATTAACTCGTCATTTCTGGGAATGGATGGATGGATGGATGAATGTGTGTCCGGGCTTTAAGTCGTATCTCCTCCTCAACGAAGCAATATTGATGACTAGTTCCAAAAGCAATTATGTTAAGCAAGTTACGAGAATGAGCATAGGCCATAAAAATTCCGGGTTTCTTTCATGTATTTCCCGTAAAAGCTAAAAAACCTCGAAAAAATGCAGTTTTTGGCCCATATCTCGGCAACCAGACCACTTAGCGACTTGAAACATGTACCAATCGATTCCTGCCATAATTTAGAACAATATTGCCGAAGAAAGTTTTCAAAAATATCCTCTCGTTCGGTCACAAATTTTAAAATTACATAAACACCTACAAACCGATCGCTCTTCTAGCTTGAACGCACCCCATCATTATACGTCAGAGCTATTTTTAGATAACATAAGGAAATTGCGCATAAATGTCACTAGACTTTTTTAATTAACTTGCGCGCCTACTGAACGTGATGGCGCAGCCATGGAACGCGATGACGCATCTATTGAACGTGATGACGCGTGTGGTGTGGTTGTATATACATGCCGGAAGTAGAGATCTATCATCTTAATGATTATCATGTTGATAATCAAGTTCAACTAACCAATGGTTTTAATAACCCTGCTCTTGATTTCAAGGTGCTTAGTTTAGTTAGTAGTTAGGTTTATTTAATAAAAAACGTTTTAATAACTAACCAATGGTTTTACTAACCCTGCTCTTGATTTACGCTACGACAGAGCTATTTTTAGATAACATAAGGAAATTGCGCTAAAATTGTCACTAGACTTTTTAATTAACTTGTTTAGAACTGTAGGCCCATTTCAGTTTTTGTTATAGAATGTTAATATGGATAAAGGGAAATAACCAAGTTAATATTTTTTTTTGAAAAATAATCTAAGCATGGCTAATTCTTCTTGATTATTCAAAATTTAATAATATTCCTTATTATTATTATGGAGCTCTTGTGGGCTTCAATTTATTTTTTTGCTTAAAACTTTCCGGTAATATTTTAATCAACTCTCCAAAGCTTCATGACTCAGATGAAAGGTATAGTAATGCATAAAGAAAACACACACACACCTTTCATTGTTTACATATTTGGAAATATAAAAAAACATAGGGGCCTACCAATAAAAATAAAACAGATATTTGGATTTAGAAAAAAACACTGCAGTTAATTTGTTTTTATAAGAAGTTATTTTATAGAGTTAAAAGTAAAAGAGATAGTATTTATTTTTAAAGCTTTGTGTACTTTTTACTGAAACCTGTGCAAAATCATTTTAATTATAATTGTAGAGTGATATTTTTACATTAGAAATTGAATTTAGTAAAACCCAAGTGAATGATTAAAAATTTTGCAGGCAGCTCTTGATATGGGATGTAGTCGCCTACAGTTGTCTGTGTTGGGCTGGAATAAAAGCGCTAAAGATTTTTACACCCGTTATGGCTATGTTGATCTGACAGAAAAAGAAGACTGGCATGTTATGAGAATGCAGCGCAAAGCCATGGAGGAATATGTAAAAAATGTTTAATTAATGAATCGATCATTAGTCATGGAATAATATTTATAAATGTTTAATGAATCATTAAGTCATGGGGAAATATGTAAATAAAAAGTTTAATGGATACATTACTAGCCATGGAAGAATATCCAAAAGAAATGTTATTTAATAATTTTATCAAGATTAAAAAAAAATATTTATCTAATGTAGAACATGTCAAGCCATGTAAAAAAACGTGATTAAAAAAACAATTAGAATAGGGTAAAATAGACTACTAATGGAATTTTATAACTATTTTATTAATATATCCATCAATCATAGAAACAATATAACATGTTTAAACAATATAAAAATAACCAAACTGTTTGTTAAATTCCTTCTCCAGCGTTATCTTTAAAATTGAATAGGTTTAGAAGAGTAATTTGATAGCAGCTGTGTGAGTGACCCAGCAGGATTTGGAATGTGTCACAATCAGTCAAATGTTGATTGGTATTAAATACCTGTGAGGTAGCTGTTTTGATAAGCAATATAACTGAAAAATATAGCTCTATATAAATGCAATATTAACTAGTCACAGAATAAAGGCAGTTTTGATTGTTTACTAATTTATATACAGCTGCCTAATCCATAATTTAAATAAAGACTTCAAAATAAACTCGTACAATTATTTCCTCTAGTTACCTTGACTTAGATTGTGATAACAACACATTTTTTTTTTTAAAAATGCTGAGCTGCTGGTAGTCATTTTACTATTGCAAATTTTGATTGTATTTTATTTACTTTGAAATGAAATAAACATTCAGTCAAGTTATTTCAACATTTATTTTACTCTAATTTGTCAGTTCATGTAGAGCTAGATACAACTCCCTACCCCCACACACTAAAGTGTAAATATCAATTGATGCTCCACCCCCTCCCCCTTTGTGTTTTTGTTTTGTCTTTTTTTCTAACATGGGTTTTTTAATTATGAATATCTACTTTCTGGTAGCTTTGACTTAGTATTTCTAGGCCTATCAAAGAAAAGGCATTTAAGGGGGGGGGGGGGTTGAAATGAGTATATTTTATGACTGAAGTGAGGCACCCTTTGTTGATGAGGTGCCAAGATTTGTTTGTTTTTCAAAGGAGACTTCATAACGAAATATTTTGAAGGTGCTGCCTTAGTGAAGATATGAAGCTTTTTTTTTTTTTTTTTTTTAAATTTCTTTGGGAAAATCACTTTTAGAATGTCGTGTTAAAAATGGATCAAACATGCTTTTTTTTAAAAAACATGTAGGCTATATTGTATAGCATGAACAATAAGTTGAATAACATAGATCATGGACTACATTGCTAACAACAAACCGACAGACGCAAGCTGTCGAAAGAGAGTTAAGTGGTTTTTTAATCGTGGATGGGGAACGATTTCGGTACTACCACTTAAATGAAATGCCTATTCTCTAAAAGTTGACATTTCATCCCATGATTAGCGCCGTTTAATGCACAGCGCACGTCCATGATAGTCTTTGTGAACCAATTGTAGACAGTTAATTTATGAACTAGCGCAGTAATTTTTGTCTATGGCGAAATGTCACGGTGATTTTCTCTTTGCCAGGTTTGAAAAAGCGGGGAGATCATCAAGTGGCAATTAACTCAGGGATGCCCGTGGAATTTTAGATTAGTCATTTTGAGATCTGTAGCGTTATCTCCCGTCGCTAATGGGTTGCTGAAATGTTTAGGGGGTCGTGCTTAAATGACTTCACGCATTTTTTCGACCCCCCCCCCCCCCATCAATTCTCATCGTCAGAGTCAGTCGTATCTCAGATACACCCCTCACCCTCCCTTTCCCCCGTAGCAATATTGTGTTTGTTTGTTTAAACAGCTATTGCTTTCTAAACCATTAAACCAGCTGGTTAAACATCATGTTTTTATATCCTTTTTTACTACGTTTTTTTTAAAGATGCGAAATAATATTTCCTGACATCTCTTTCCGCCTCCTCCAACCCCCCCCCCCCCCCTTTCTCTCCCCCAAAAGCAACATGACGCACGCATGATAGAATTATTTTGTAAAACGGAACTTGACAATAGAGATGAAGATTTTATCCTTTAATTTAACTCTGAAACCTTAATCAGTTTAATTAATAAAAAAAACAGCAAAAATTTAAATGGCAACCGAACAACATTTATTAATAAAACCCAATCAAACAGCGTTTTAACAAGCAAAAAAAATCTAGGCTATCGGAAAATTATCACAGGTATTTATCAAAAGACTATCACAAATACAATAGTTTTTAAAGCTATCACACACGATGCTTTAAAACGGTCACACAATGTTTTATACACTATCACACACTATATGTTAGACACGATCACAGAACGTGTTTGAAACAATGTCACACAAAGCGTGTTTAAACATTTGACAGCATCAGAAAGGGTTCTCATAGCCAGTGTTTGACCTTAAAATTCTGAAAATGAAAGCAGAAAACAAGTTATAGAGCTGCCATTAGTCATCAAAATAACTTTAAAAAATAAATAAACGATAACCCAATCTCCCACACTATTATGAATTAAAAAAAAAACAACACATCGTAACCTGAATGTTGTGTCGTTAAAGAAGACTGTCGTTAGGAACATTATTGTACCAGTAACTTTGCCCCAAGTCATGATGTTACGATATTTGAGCAGCAAGGTGATGATATTCACACATCAGTAGTCCAACTTAGGAATAGTGAGACCCACTGACAAGACCAGGGTCAGGACTTAGGAATCGTGAGACCCACTGACAAGACCAGGGTCAGGACTTAGGAATAGTGAGACCCACTGACAAGACCAGGGTCAGGACTTAGGAATAGTGAGACCCACTGACAAGACCAGGGTCAGGACTTAGGAATAGTGAGACCCACTGACAAGACCAGGGTCAGGACTTAGGAATAGTGAGACCCACTGACAAGACCAGTGTCAGGACTTAGGAATAGTGAGACCCACTGACAAGACCAGGGTCAGGACTTAGGAATAGTGAGACCCACTGACAAGACCAGGGTCAGGACTTAGGAATAGTGAGACCCACTGACAAGACCAGGGTCAGGACTTAGGAATAGTGAGACCCACTGACAAGACCAGGGTCAGGACTTAGGAATAGTGAGACCCACTGACAAGACCAGGGTCAGGACTTAGGAATAGTGAGACCCACTGACAAGACCAGGGTCAGGACTTAGGAATAGTGAGACCCACTGACAAGACCAGGGTCAGGACTTAGGAATAGTGAGACCCACTGACAAGACCAGGGTCAGGACTTAGGAATAGTAAGACCCACTGACAAGACCAGGGTCAGGACTTAGGAATAGTGAGACCCACTGACAAGACCAGGGTCAGGACTTAGGAATAGTGAGACCCACTGACAAGACCAGGGTCAGTAATGAAGAAACGCGATACCCATAGACACAACTAGAGTCAGTTGTCAAGAATCGCGAGACCCACTGGCATGCCCAGGGTCAGGACTTAGGAAGCGTGAGACTCACTGGCATAACCCAGGGGTCGGCAACCTGCGGCTCTTTTGATATCAAGATGCGGCTCTCTAGCTCCTTGAACAAATACTAATAATCTTAATAAAAAAATATGAAATAAAAAAAATGTTAGTGGCTCTTTAAAACCAGGGAAATTTTGAAAATTGTAACTTTTGGCTCTTCCGCTTCAAAAGGTTGCCGACCCCTGGCATAACCGACATATTCAAATTCTCATTCTCTACCCCACAGCTTTCTATCTACAACAGGGTCATTCTCTACTACACTTACCCCTTTTATACAGCAACGCAAGAACTCTGCACAGATGTAACTAAACATTTATCAACTTTCACAGCGGAAAATATGCTACATTTCAAGAAAATACAACCTCGCATTAACTGTAAAAATATAGGATTACTTTTTAAATACTGCGGTTTACATCTCTGCCCTTACCGGGGCCTCTTGAATCGTTGTGGTTTTTCGACATCCTCATCATTGTTCGACTCATTACCTGAGAAGTTTCCCTCTTCGTCAAACAGCGAGCTCAAGAACATCGGCAAAGCTGCACCAATCGACGTGCAGACGACCACGAACGCCGCTGCCTTCCAGCGGTCACGGAACGGAGCACAGTTAGGCTTGGGTTTGATGCAGCCACACCAATTTTTGAACGTGCGTCTGCTTCTAAGGAATATCGTCGCCTTAGTGTGAAAACTGTTCAGCGTAACACGTAGCAGTAGCATCGTTTTATTAACTCTGCTTGGTACAAAAATCCAAGCTACAACAAGGCACGTTTAGTTTCGAAACACAAACATAACTTAAGATATGTACGTTTTTCCTTTCTTACAAAATCTGTAACTGTGCACGCTGTTGTCGGAGGCTAGTGAGTTTTTACATCCTTTCATTTTATTCAACCAATCACTTTTATTATGATATTCAAAACAACATTTCAATCAAGCATTGCTTTGTGACATCTCATGAAAAACGACTTCCGTTTAGCGAATGTTTCTCAGTGCGTTTATTTATTTTAGAAGTGTGTCATTTCTCCACTAGCTAAATGCACATTCACCAATTAGCTAAAGAAAGTTTGTCACAAATGAAAATTGTGTTTCTGTCGTCTATTTGAGTTAAACTTAAAACTATGTGTGTAAATTTGGGAGGGGGGGGGGGGGGTTAAGACGTAGCCTCCTTCATTTGTTGATGGATGGGTCTACTCGCTGATTCAAGTATTCCAATGTTTTCTTTGGTTTCATTTTTTTTAATGATCAGTTGAGTGGGAAAACTTATAACGAATTATTTCAAAATTAGTCAATCTAATTCATAATCTTCACAATAAACTGGAAAACTAAGTTCCATAGCGAAATGAAACAAGTTAATGGAGGTTTTTAATGTTAATGAACTAGTTGAGTTTATAATTAATGAGACTCTGTGGGGCTATAAGTTGTTTTGTTACCTGTTGAATTTTACAGTTTTAGATAGCTTTAAAAATCACCAAAGAACCCATCAGACAAAAGAAAAACGATATTATTCCACATAGTTATGTGTTGACTCTCTGATAAGTTTCACAGTGAAGAAACCAGTAGAATTTTTTAAATGGGAGAGCAGAACAGTTGGACACTTGTGGTAAAATTAGATTTGATACGGTGTTCTACTTATTGACATGTCGACAAATGGTTTTCGTAAAAACACAAATGAATCGGCCAAAGGTAACATCAAAACGCATGAAGTTATTAAAGCCACACTGTTTTTAAAAAGGAAAAGATTTATTGTAATTCTAATAGTTACCATACATTACAAAAGATACCAGAGTAAATTTCTAAAACATTTTTCTACATTGGATAAAAATTACCGCGACGCATAAATGTCACTCTGGGATGTCAACATCAAAGATGAATATCATCACGATTTAGGTATCCAACGCTTGGTATCAACACATTTTGATTATCAACTGATGTTAGGGATCAACCGATGTTGGAAAATCAACATGGTCATCGACGAGTTGATGCAACCAAGGACGACAAACACGCAACATTGAAGGCCAACAGAAACTTGCTCAATTTTAAACCGCTGTTTTTGGTGCTCACCTGGATAATGACAGATCAGTTTCACTTTATTTTTTATATATGACATAATGTGACATTTACATGACATAATGTGACATTTGTGACACCTGACTTAAGATGCATGTAATAACTTTTAAGCGACTTTATTTTTTATATATTTTACATGACATAATGTGACATTTGTGTCACCTGACTTAAGAAACGTGTAATCTTTTAAGCGACTTTATTTTTAGTATATTTTACATGACATAATGTGACATTTGTAACACCTGACTTAAGAAATGTGTAATCTTTTAAGCGACTTTATTTTTAATATATTTTACATGACATAATGAATGATAATGTGACATTTGTAACACCTGACTTAAGAAACGAGTAATCTTTTAAGCGACTTTATTTTTAATATATTTTACATGACATAATGTGACATTTGTAACACCTGACTTAAGAAACGTGTAATCTTTTTTTAAGCGACTTTATTTTTTAGTATATTTTACATTACATAATGTGACATGGAATCCTGTAGTCTTGTGACATCTGACATAACAAACATGTAAGACATGACATTAAAACTATACAATTTGAGCGTTATAATTAATTATAATTAGGATGATCATCAAAAGGGTACACACTGCTATCAAATTACCAATCCCAGCTTATATTTGTGTCAGCAGTATTTTACTAATCACCGTGATTTACGATTAGCTATTGGTAATTTTTTTTTTTTTTTTTTTTTTTGCTTTCTACCACAAAGAGATGCCTAGAAGAAACTCTGCTTTCTACCATAATCTATTGATCCCAAATATGATAAGGGGAAAGCTATCTAAACGCGTGTTTATAATCCACGTCATTCCGAGATAAACTGTTACTAGCTTGGCAGCCAGAACTGTAGTAGCTTACATGAAGGCGGATTTGCCATTTTTGTAGAGTAGGTTATACATTTTCAAATATTTATTTTGGGAGGCCAAGCCTCCTTGTTCTTGCCGACGCCCGTCCATTCAAATGTTCATTAATATTTGATAAACCTAATTTTTCCCCAAATATTTTTTGCAAACTTTGGGGTTGGGTTGGAAGCTATCCCCTCTCACTATTCACCCCCTTGGTATGACTATGAGCTGAGGTAAAATTTAGAAACCAATTTTTAAAATCATCTCTAACTTGTATTCAGCAGCTGGTTGTAATCGGAACATTCATTGAATAAATTAATGATGCAACTTGAAAACAAGCTTGCGCGAACTACATTTTCTTTAGTCTTGGTAGGACGGGATGCGATTCTTAAGCTTTCACCCCCTATCCCCCCCACACACACACACTATGGGGGTGCGGGTACCACACTGTGTGGGTACGGGTACCACACTATGTGGGTAAGGCTACCACACTATGTCGGTACGCCAGTACGGCTACTACACTATACGGATGCGGTTACTACACTATGTGGTTACATGTGGTGCGGCTAAAACACTATATGTGGGTACAGCTACCACACTGTGTGGGTGCGGCTACCACACTGTGTGGGTGCGGCTACCACACTGTGTGGGTGCGGCTACCACACTGTGTGGGTGCGGCTACCACACTATGTGGGTACGGCTACCACATTGTGTGGGTGCGGGTAAAACACTATATGTGGGTACAGCTACCACACTGGGTGCGGCTACCACACTGTGTGGGTGCGGCTACCACACTGTGTGGGTACGGCTACCACATTGTGTGGGTGCGGCTACCACACTGTGTGGGTGCGGGTAAAACACTATATGTGGTTACGGCTACCACAGTGTGTGAGTGCGGCTACCACACTGTGGGGGTGCGGGTAAAACACTACATGTGGGTACGGCTACCACACTGTGGGTGCGGGTAAAACACTATATGTGGGTACGGCTACCACACTGTGGGTGCAGCTACCACACTGTGTGGGTACGGCTACCACACTATGTGGGTACGGCTACCACACTGTGGGGTTACGGCTACCACACTGTGGGTGCAGCTACCACACTATGTGGGTACGGCTACCACTATGTGGGTACGGCTACCACACTGTGGGTACGGCTACCACACTGTGGGTACAGCTACCACACTATGTGGGTACGGCTATTACCTAGACGGGACCACCTCAGCTAATTCTTTGACGACTCGCCGCTTGGGGCCGGGTCTTGTGGCTGCTCCGCCTCCCGTCCCGCCTCAATGAGGGGAATATCCTCCTCCCTTTGTCGACCGTGCGGGATGAGAATGTCATTCCTCCGTGACGGAGCCACCATCTCCAAAACATGGGCCACCTCTTTACCCTTCTCCACGCCACTCACGGCCATTGCTGTGACCACAACGAGAAACTTGACCATGTGCGGGTGGTTTTTGAGAAACTCGATGAGGCCGCTGGCTCGGCCTTGTTTGTATCTGACGGGGATCAAAGGCTTGGCGCTGAACGTGTTCGGTTTGTCTTGCAGTCTGTTTATCACAGAACCCAGTTTTTTAAATACGCTTGACGCCATCTTGGTTATTGTGAGGCGAGGTTACTTTAAAAATTAGAAACACAACTAATGGAACAATTGTTATAACTAAAAAAAAGATGAAGTAGGCTTACATTTTTTAATTGAATGAAAAAAAGTAAGCTTGTTACTAAAAAGTATAACCGTTATTTTTTTAAATTAATTAAAACAAAGTACTGCTTACATTTTAAAAAGAATCAAATTTCATAGTTGTAAAGAATTGCACACTAAATGGAATGCAAAAAAAGTGCGTATAAATAGTGCGGACAGTTATTACCTTACCATCATAATTTTTCCTTCAATACATGAGTCTGTGACATCCGTCACAGAAAGCTCTACACTTTTGCCGGTCTCTGGCAATTTTCTTGGCAGTTTCCCAAGATATTCTGTCTCTTTTCAGTTGTTTTACTCCCAGTGTTTCTTCCAGACTTTTTTCTCCGGGGGGGTGGGGCACTTAAACTTTTCGGGGGGGGGGGGGGGGGGGGGGCGGTAGACTTTCTTTGGGGGGGGGCGGACACTGTTAAAAGTATATATTTTTTATATAAATTTCATTTCGTTCGGGGGGGGGGGGGGGCGGTAGACTTTCTTCGGGGGGGGGGGGGGGGGGGGGGCGAAGAGATGCCTGGAAGAAACTCTGTTTACTGCTGTGTTTCTCCGCGTGTTTCTTGGCTTTTAATATTTTCTTTTTCCTAAGACGTTCAGTTCACGCCATACCTGTGATATCCCCTGACCTCGTTCTTAAAACATTGTCTCTACACATTACTTTATATAACAATCTAATTAAAAAATTAACTAACAAGCAGTGGCGTAGCGCGGTCGGGTGTCACCCGGTGCGGCACTTAATGGTGTCACCCCCTAGAGGCGTAGCGACCCTTCCCGGGGACAAACTTTCAATTTTCGATTTGCACCCCCCTCCTCAAACTTTCGATTTGCACCTCATAAACATTTAACACTCGAATTAATCACTTAATTAAGTGGAATTATAATTTTTCTCTAGATATTTTGCTATTTTTTGCCTTGGTGTCACCCCCTTAAATGATGTCACCCGGTGCGGTCCGCCACCCTCCACCCATCCCCCCCCCCCCGCTACGCATCTGCTAACAAGTCAATTCAACCAAGTTTTATGCCACATTGCATTACCATCGGGTCTTGACCTAGTTGTCAAGTTTAAATGAAATGGGTTTAGTAGGAATGGTTGAAATTTCGCTCGCGAGTTTCAAATCCATGACCAAGACAAAACAATACTAAAGAACGAGGTAATATAAACCTTGTACAAAAAGAAATTAAACCGAGAAATCGTGAATTTCACTATATCTCTTTGTTTGTTAATAGACATGTCTTAAATATTAAAATGATTACAACTCAGCTTTACAAAAGTTTTGGGGTTGGGGCGGCTAATCATAAACATTCCCCTCCTAGATCCGCCCCTGACCCCTATATACGTAGCATGCGATGACGTTGACACGAGGGTGTATAGTATAGTTGATACGCTAATTTGTACTGCGGCATACTGTGTTATTAATTCCATTATCGGCAGTTAAAAGCACGTCTGCCTTCCATTCAACCATAATCACCACTATCGGGTATCATGCACCCACTTTGTGAGGAGCTGATTATCTAAATCCAGTGACGTAAGCAGGGGTTTGCCGTACAAGGAGTGTTTTAAAAAGTTTTTCCCCAGATGTGTATATATATATATATATATATATATATATATATATATATATATATATATATATATATATATATATACACATCTGGGGTTATATATATATATATATATATATATATATATATATATATATATATATATATATATATATACACACATCTGGGGAAAAACTTTTTAAAACACTCCTTGTACGGCAAACCCCTGCCTATATATATAGGTGACTGTGCCACAGACTGACCAAGAAATGGTCTGTCATGTGTTAGCCGGGTACAGCCAGCATTGCGCGCATGCTGTCACATACGCCTGTTGCCCTGATGACCAGCAACCAAAGACCGTTAATGAAATAATAACGCCACCTAGCGGAACTTCTGGTTGGCTGACAGCTGACCCGCCCTGGGTGGAGCGGCCATGATGAGCACGTGATGAGATGAATTATGGGATAATTGAACGAGTCGGGATGAAATTAAATGGTGTCTAGGAGCAGACGATTGTTAACAAGGGGGGTAATTGGGGGAGTGGGGGTTATCTTTCTAATTAGAGGTTGGTGGACATAACCAATGTATTTGACACTTGTAGGCATTTACGCATTACAGGCTGAAAAGACAACTGTTACTTCCAAAATATAAAAAACACTGTTTTGTATTTATCATAGCGTCGATGTTGCCTAAAAGGCCCATGTTGCAGTGCTAAGCCGTCGTGTAGGTACATTGAGGAATACTAAGCCGATATGTCTATGTAGGAATATTAAACCGTATGTAAGTGAACTTTTAATAGGTAGCTACTTTAAAAGCAAAAAAAAAAAAAAAATAATAATAATAATAATAATAATAAAACGTTTCGAAAATAGATTTTCGACTGTAAAATTAATGTAACTACATTATTCGTATGCGTGTGTCTCATCTTTCGTTTAATTACTTACGAAGTCGGTATGAATTGGGAGAGTTGCTTTTAAAAAAAACATTAAATGTGCGTGTAAAAGTTGATAGGTTTTATATGGGATAGTGGCCGTGGATAGATAGGATAGTTGTTGGATAGCGATAATTTATGCAGATTGAAAATATAACTAGAAACCTAATTGGAAAGGTTTACTGATTATAACTCAAGATTTTAAAACATGAAACCTGTCCATTGTTCTATTCAGATTTTAGTGGAATAACTGTTTTATATTGAGACTAAAGAAATCAACATCAAGTAAAAAACATTGAAATGCAACATCAACACAAGCATGGATGTAAACAAACAGAAACTGATTTTTCCAGCAGTTTGGATACAAGTCCAACGAGGATGTTTCAACCAGGTGTTTTGGACCGGAGATTGGGTAACTATTACATCGGTCAGTCGCTGTCGTATTGGTGTGGTCTGAGTCAAATGTCGGCCATACTTGATTCAAAAAGTCACAAACATGGATCCTTGTTTGGTTTCAGCCCTGTATTACGTACGGCAGTTGATTCAAAAAATCCCAGGAAAGGATCTTTGTTTAGTGTTAGTCCTGTGTTCCATACGGCAGTTCATCAAGTTCCAGAAACAATAGATGGAAAATTCTGTGCCAATGGGTGTAAACCTAGCACCCCTATCGACATGGACTGCTCCAGTGAAGCTACGTCACGCTTATTTCCAGTTCGCTCGTCAGATGCGTTGTCTCAAGAAGCAAAGAAAAGTAACGCTGGCTTTCCCTCTACAAATCTTCATTACAGAGCAAGTAAAGAGAATGATCAATTTGGTGCCAACAAACCCAGCAACGAAATAAAACGATATAATTCTACTGTGCATTACCTTCCTTCTGAAGAGCGGAGTGAGCATCAATGTAGACAAGTCGATTTCAGATATGCATCGAAACATTCAGATATCGATATTTCAGCAAAACTTGCTCTTGCCAAAGCCTTCAAGAGACCGAGAAACAGGTAATATTTTTTTTAAACTACACATTATTGGCCTTTAGAGAATAAAATATGAAAATACCAATTAACTACCATTAGGAATCATACGAAAGCTAGCCAGAAAGTCTCGTGTTCGATTCCGTAGATGGTTCCAAACCTGATGGGTGCCTGATTCATGTTACGGAAAGTAAAGGCATTTGAACATAGTGCTGACCTCACTATCCCTTTATATGCCGAGGTCACAGAAACAGGTGAACTCTACTTCCCTTGCCCCATGGACCGTCAGGTTCGAAAGAGAACTTTACCACCAACTCATATAACATGACCCCAGCTTCTTGACCACCAACTCATATAACATGACCCCAGCTTCTTGACCACCAACTCATATAACATGACCCCAGCTTCTTGACCACCAACTCATATAACATGACCCCAGCTTGACCACCAACTCATATAACATGACCCCAGCTTCTTGACCACCAACTCATATAACATGACCCCAGCTTCTTGACCACCAACTCATATAACATGACCCCAGCTTCTTGACCACCAACTCATATAACATGACCCCAGCTTGACCACCAACTCATATAACATGACCCCAGCTTCTTGACCACCAACTCATATAACATGACCCCAGCTTCTTGACCACCAACTCATATAACATGACCCCAGCTTGACCACCAACTCATATAACATGACCCCAGCTTCTTGACCACCAACTCATATAACATGACCCCAGCTTCTGGACCACCAACTCATATAACATGACCCCAGCTTCTTGACCACCAACTCATATAACATGACCCCAGCTTGACCACCAACTCATATAACATGACCCCAGCTTGACCACCAACTCATATAACATGACCCCAGCTTCTTGACCACCAACTCGTATAACATGACCCCATATAACATGACCCCAGCTTCTTGACCACCAACTCATATAACATGACCCCAGCTTCTTGACCACCAACTCATATAACGTGACCCCATATAACATGACCCCAGCTTTTACCTCACAGGACGACCTTTACTGCACACCAGCTGGAGTATCTGGAAATGGCATTTCGCAAAGCTCCGTACCCGGATGTCGTGGCACGCGAGGATCTTGCCCGGAAGTTGTGCCTTCACGAGTCACGTGTTCAGGTCAGACAACAGAATACGTTTTTACACCCAGTAGAGTAGAATCAGAAACAAGGACAATAATATCTGTTTAAAATGTAGCATGTCCGTTATTTTACGGAGGTGGTTGGAATTTAGTGACGTCATATTAGGGAGTGTCTTATTGTGGAGTCAATGACGTTTCATGACAACTTTTAATCATGGGGGTTGGGAGCTTACAAATTGAACTAATACCGTGTGACGTCATGTGCAGAGGCGTTGCGAGGGGGGGGGGGGACATATGTCCCCGGGCGCCGACCTTAGGGGGACGCCAAAATGGGTTTGGAAAAAAAATTGAAAGTTTGAAGTTTGAGGGGGGGGGGGGTGTAAATCGAAAGTTTGAGGGGGGGGGGTGGTGCAAATCGAAAGTTTGTCCCCGGGCGCCGGGAAGGGTCGCTACGCCTCTGGTCATGTGTGTACATATCTTCCTGCTCGCGGTTTAGTAGTGTTTGAATTATCCTGTTTTCTGTCTACCAAAACACCAGGTCTGGTTTCAGAACCGTAGGGCCAAGTGGAGAAAAGGGGCGGAGAAATGCTGCAAGGCGAATAACTCTTACAGTAAGTACTTACACATTTATTTCTTCTTCTTTTTTTTAAAAAATAATTTTCTTTTCGTTTGTGCATATTTTATTCACAAAACTAAATTTTACACAAAAAATGTAAACGCTTTCTTGCAAGCAGAGTTTCTTCCAGGCATCTCTTCTACCACCCCCCTCCCGAACGAAATGTAATTTATATAGAAAAAATATACTTTTAACAGTGACCACCCCCCCCCCCCCCCCCGAAAATTTCAAGTGCCCCCCCCCCCTCCCCCCGGAGAAAAAAGTCTGGAAGAAACACTTCTTGCAAATAGCGATAACTGTATTCCAATATTTTTTTATGATATCAAATATATTTCGAAATAGAAATCACATTTTCTTTATATAGATGACGTATCAGGAAGTGACGTGAAAGATCACGCAGCTGGTCATCTTGTTCACGTGATGCCGTCACTTGATCCACGTGACCCTGAAAGCATAACGTCTGCATCTACTGTGGAGATGAGTCACGGTGCGTTCACATGTAGCTCCTTAGTGTAGACTGACGATGGTCGAGTTGCTAGTGTGTTGGTGACCGATGCTACAACTAACTGGCATCGCGGGTATAGCGGTTGAACTAACCGCCAAATTCCGGCTAATTGGCTAAGAAGATAACCGGTTTCATCACTTCTACAGTTCTACAGGCGTCTTCAGTTTGATGAAGTGACGTCACTCGATGGAATGCTACCCCATTTGTTGGGCTTAGTAATGTCCATAAATGTTTTGAAACGTGTTGAGTCTTATTTTTTTTAGCAATAGGCATTATAGGGTCCTAAATAAAATGTTGGCCTATTTATGTGGAGACGAAATAAAAAATAAAAACTGTGCCAAATAATCACGTGGCATTACAACAGGTTTCAGTGTGTGGCGGGGTGGGGGGGGGGGGGGAATGCAGAGGCGTAGCGACCCTTCCAGGCGCCCGGGGACAAACTTTTCGATTTGCACCCCCCCCCCCCTTAAACTTTCGATTAGCACCTCGAGATTTCGATTTGCACCCCCCTCTTACTTGACTTGACTTAGTCCTCTTTGCTCCTTATGGAGCATAGGGCCTCCAGCATTTCCTTCCATTTCTTCCTATCCTCGGCTATTAATTTTGACATCTCCCAAGACATCCCTATTGGCTTCAGTTCTTCAAGAAGACTCCGCCTCCAGGTCTGTCTTGGGCGCCCTCTCTTCCGCTTTCCCTGGGGGTTCCACTCAAGCGCTTGGCGTGTAACATTTGTGTGAGCCTTTCGCAGTGTGTGACCCACCCAGCGCCACTTCCTCCTTCTTATTTGCACACCTATAGGCTCCTGCCTAGCTTTCCTCCATAGTTCCAAGCTCGGCACTTTGTCCTGCCATCTCAGTTTCAGTATCTGTCTAAGGCATCTATTCATGAAGGTCTGTATCTTTGCTGTGCTTGCCTTGGAGACTCTCCATGTCTCTGCTCCATACAGCAGAACTGCCTTGACATTAGAGTTAAATATCCTAATTTTTGTGGTAATGGAGATGGCTTGCACCCCCCTCAACCTTTCAATTTATTTTTTCAACCCATTTTGGCGCCCCCTAAGGTCGGCGGACATATGTTCACCCCCCCCCCCCTCGCTACGCTACTGGGGGGTTGTTTATGACGTTTAAAATTAAAAGTATGTATTTTGTATGCATGTGAATATTTTGAGTTTATTATAACAAATAAAATGTTGATGTAAAATGCGCGTGGAGGTCCAGATGACCTAAAACACTGACTCCAATTTACAAATGTCGATTTTTAATCCCACCCCCCCCCCCCCTTTCGAGTGATCTAGCGGTAGAGGGCTGGACTGCTAACCCGTAAGTCAGTAGTTCAAGTCAGTAGACCTACCCTGAGTCCACCCAACTCTGATGGGTACCTAACTCACGTTGGGGAAAGTAAAGGCGGCTGGGCATAGTGCTGAAACAAGTGAACTCTACTTCACTTGCCCTATAGACCGTTAGGTTTGAAAAGGGAACTTAACTTTTTTTTTACCTTTAGAGTGGCCGTCTTAAATGTGTGACCACCTAGTAGGAAACTTTATTTTATATCGATGTTTTTATTAATTGAAAACAAAAATGTATGTCTGTGTTTACTGCTGATTATATGACTCATGTTTGGTTAAATTATCCTCAGATAGGGAAAAGTCTCCACAGAAACAGCCACCACGTGACATTTGGGCATTTCCGGTTCATAAGCAGACGACAGTCTCGTTCTCAAACACCCAGTTCCCGTTTGTGCCCAGGACGTGGACAGCGACGCCTACTTTGGGAGGCGTGCCCGATATGACGTCACATCCTTTCACACCACCCCCGCCTCTCTTGACCACAGTGAGATTACAGTGTGGCATATGGCCGCGGATCTGATGGGGAATCCTGATACACATAACGTTTTAGTTCCAGAGATTATAGCCTGCATCACTGTTGAGATTTGAGACGCGTCTCACTAAAAAAATTAAACATCAGATTCTCCTAATCACAGAGTTGTTATCTACTTATCTACCCTATAGGGAATTATTTCATTTATTTCTTAGGAGCATACATAAGAGACGTCACGCTTTAAAAATATTTTTACCCCCCCCCCTTTCCAGATCGTCACAAAAAGCCAGACCCCCGCCCCTAAAATGATGTCACACAATAAAATCACGTAAAAAAGCCTACAAACTTTTTAAAAAAAAGTTTAAAAAGTATGCAAAAAGAAACCCCTGAATCAATATTTGTTAACGTGAAGCGTCCATTGTGGTTATATCGGAAAAGATCGTAGCATTCCTTATGGTTATATCTGAAAAGATCTTAGCATTCCTTGTGGTTATATCGGAAAAGATCGTAGAATTCCTTGTGGTTATATCGGAAAAGATCGTAGAATTCCTTGTGGTTATATCGGAAAAGATCGTTGCAACCCTTGTGGTTATATCATAAAAGATCGTAGCATCCCTTGTGGTTATATCGGAAAAGATCGTAGCATCCCTTGTGGTTATATCGGAAAAGATCGTAGCATTCCTTGTGGTTATATCGGAAAAAGTCGAGAGCAATATCACGATGCATGTACAACCGATAATCTCTTCATCTAATTTCCTGGAACACGCCCCTTTGATTGTATCTCTCTGTGTGCATTTATTGTCTCCCCGTGGCAAATAAGCTATTCATGAGATTATTATTGAATATAATTATATACATTAGTTTCGACACACTCAGAATTTTACTCCGATATTAAAAAACACGAGTAAGGGAGGGGGGACATTAAATCAACAAAGTTACCTCAAAAATGTAGTTAAAACTTCACCGTGATCCAACTACAGATATTCTAATTCTATTGTAAGAGAGCTCACCATGAGCAGTGAGGCGCTCTACTGGTTCAAATATCTCATGATGTCATATATTTGAAGCAGGTAAAAATATGGTACTGCTCCGCGTTACAATAAAAAAAAATGAAATAACTAAAGTAAGTAATCATATATTCCTTTTAAAAAAATAATAGTAAAACAAAAGCAACTGAACGTTACCTTGAAAGCAGAGGCATCGCAAGGTCCGGTGTCACCCGGTGCGGCACCTAATGGTGTCACCCCCCCCCCCCCCCGCTCCAAGAAACAAAGTATATATATATATATATATATATATATATATATATATATATATATATATATATATATATATATATATATATATATATATATATATATAT
Organism: Physella acuta; assembly: GCF_028476545.2. Classification (NCBI taxonomy): domain Eukaryota; kingdom Metazoa; phylum Mollusca; class Gastropoda; family Physidae; genus Physella; species Physella acuta. The sequence continues at coordinate 278,601 of NW_026732445.1, read as the reverse complement.
ATATATATATGTTTGTGTGTGTGTGTTTGTGTGTATCTGCCTACAGAGGCCTATAATTTAAATATATGCCGCATGTATGAGTATACGTTTGAATCAATGCAGACTTAATAATAAAGACGTTTATATTTAGTCTGTTAATAATACTGCTGGATGTAGCATTGTTTTCTCTATAATTAGAACGTTTACGTCATGGTGTCATCCCAACCCCCTGGTAATTGTCGATTTCTACTTAAAAGACAATTTAAATAATACTAATCTTAAATGGAATTGGCAAAAAAGAATTTTTCTTCTGTACATTTTGCAACTTTTTGCTTTGGTGTCACCCCCTAAATGGTGTCACTCGTTGCGGTCCGCACCCCCGCCCTCGCTACACCTCTGCTTGAAAGTAAGACCCGCAACAAAATGGCTATACCAACATCTACTTGTCTACCTGATTCGATCTTCAACCTTGATCGAAGGGTCTTGTATGAGCCATTGAGTTTGATTAAGTTATGTAGAGGTTATGTAGAGGTTGTTGTGATGTATATATTTCCTATATAAATTATAGTTCGTTCGGGGGGGGGGGGGGGGTAGATGCCTGAAAGAAACACTGAGAACAGCGACTGGTATTAAGTGCTTCCAACCTTCCAAAATCCGGGGGCGGGAACATTTTCGCCAATTTGAATAACTAGAAAAAAATCTAGGCGGGGGAGCAAAATGGAAAGTTCGTCCGGGCGCCGGAATGGGGGGCTACACCTCTGTCTGGTGACAGTTCTATACCATTCCTTACTCTGATGTCACCCCGTCTGTTACAGGTGTCACAGTCCCAGTTTGAGCCTAACCAAATCGTAAGTTGACGAAGTTTTAAGATAAGAGATTTGATAATAAAGTTCTGCTCACTAAAGTGGTTTGCATTGCAGGAAAATCTATTTGGCGTTCCCTGCACAATGTTAGTCCGGATACAGATTCGTGTGAATTTATTTGAGTCAGATTACATATTTTATATATCCAACTGTGACTCACAACAGCTATATAATACTGAAAATAGGTTTGATTAACTCCCAAAATTTATAATAATGTAGCAAGTATGTTATTGGTATCAAATATTATATAATATAGCATGAGAGTTGTAAATTTATGAGAGGCATGTGTTTTTGTTAGTTGGTAATGTTAATCTGTATTTATAGTTCACTTCACCACAAATAAATAGGCGGTGGCTGTTTTTACGCCAATTTAAGTTTTAGAACAATGGAGGGGGGGGGGGGGATAGACAGTTGACATTTGTGTTGAGTTTGGTACCGAGTTGTTTAATCTTCGACAGAAATTAAGTACTTTACATTTAATAAGTGAGGCTCTGCCCATACACTTCTTTTTTCAGAATTAAAAGTGAAGTAGTCCCATTTATTTTGTTCTAAAAAGGAATTTCATCTAGATCTAGATCTAATCTAGATCTAGTAAACGCACAATAGCATCACTGGTCATTGGTTATGGGCCCTAGTTTGTGTTCAACAAGGGAAGAAATCATGAAGGCCACTACAGGTTTTGAAAGTTAAATTACCAGGTAGATCTATGACAGTCTATGTTTGATTATACCATCTATATTAAAACAATGTTAATAATTCACTCAATAGTTCATTCCCCCCCCCCCCCCCCCCCCCACCACCGCTTGGTCTATGAAAAAAATTGTGAGACTCGTTCGTATCTCACACTAAAAAGAAAAGTTTAATTTAATTTTAATATTTTTTGTAGTAGTCTACCTTGAATACCGTCAACCGCGAGAACGGGATTTTACTTGCCGATCGATTGTTTATCCATCACTGGGGACGCCACCGGTTGCAGATTCCATTCATTGATTCAATTGTGTGTTGGCTAAAACGCATTTGGGGTGGAAAGCAACATAAACTATATTCGGTTATCATTATGGTAACGATATCATTGCCATTATATTATATTTTCTTCGCGCACTCATACCGTTTTAATAGCAGTTCTTTATTTATTGTCGTTGCTATCCTTTTGACTGGACAAACAAATCCAACAACAACAAACAACACTCGACAGACTCATCATTCTTTTAACATTATTTATGCATAACAAAACATTGAACATAACAAAAGATTGAACATACTACATTACTACAAACCTAACATCAAAACGACAACCATCACTCGTTATTTAATTTTCTGATTTTGAATTTTCAGCAGACTGTAACTGTAAAACTAGGCTGAACAAGTTACTTATATTCTTATAATATCATATGTTTATAACATAGCCATAGAGTAATTCAATAACAGGCTAATAATTTAAAAAAATAAATAAACTGATTGTTTACATGAATGATATTCATATGTACTTCAAGTACAGCTTAACTTTTACTTAACAACACAAGACTTGTTAGTCTTCTGAACTCTTCTCAGTTCTTGTGTCATTTAGTAATTTTAATTAACTGATTAGTCTAGAGAACTAGTTCTAGGTAATCTCAGTTACCGCATAAGTTTAACCTCTTTTTAAAAATAGCATGTTTTAGAACTGTTTAAATGTTGGAAATTTTTATTGTTTAATAAAATACACACGAAAATTATATTATACTGATACATTTATTAAACTTAAACTATCACTATCTTGCAATTGTATCCTCTCATTAACCAAACCCTGACTATTCATAGCTTTTATTATCATTCCCTATTTTTAACATATCGATAAAACTACCAGAAAAACTGCTGTTTTTAGTTATTCACAACAACTCCTATTTTGTTTGTTGCTTTAACAAAATGAGTTTAACATTTTATGCTGAATTTATGATTGATAATCTTAGGTTATTATTAAATTTTCAGTAATTTTATTTAAACGAGTGGATATTTTTCATTCAATAAAAATGTCTGGATTCAACACATCAACTCGTAAAGAAGATATTTCAGTACGACTCCGTGCACAGTAAGTACCTTGTTTCAAATACATGGTAAAAAATTTATTAAAAAAAAAGACCACCATTAAACGCCTAAGGAACCATGCATGTGCATATATTATATAACTCAAAAATGCAACATTTATAATGTACCATCTTACCCTATCAGTGTTACTTAACATATGCTTAGACCACCACCCTTTGTATTATGTAAGATTTCTAAGAGACACCACACCTTTATCCCCAATTATAACAATAAATAAAAACTGATTTTTATATGAGGAAATTAATTTTATATGGGTTAATTTTAACTTAAAACTGCTACTTTTAAAAGCACCACTATTGTGATATCTAATCGTTTCATGCATTAAGTTATTTCAGAAACCAAAATAAAAGTGGATTCCATCAGAATGTTTACTGATAAATCACTGTGTCTCATAACTAAAATGTTGTTTTTTTGTAACTAAAGTATAGGTCTAATCAAAAATAGTTTTAATAAGACTTTAAATTAAAAATTGCTTCATTCTTTTAGAATTTGTTTTTCTTAAAGTTTTAGTTATCATGGCTAATTACCTGACTCTTCTTTTTAAAAATCTTTGATTATATTAACAAGGACTGAGTTTTTGTAAGTAGTTTACTTTGTAAACGCTTATTAGTGTTTAGTTTATCTACTTTGCATTTTGGTCTATACTTTGTAAAAGCTTGCCACATATGTTTTAAGTATACCTAAGCTACATTACTTTTAGATATAAGATGTAAGAAAAAACTTGACTGATGTATTTCTATACAAATCACTGTTTTTGGAACATGTTCTTTAGAGTAGACAAAGTGTCATTTTATAACACAGTGCACATTTTTTTTACCCTGAAGCCTGTGCTTAATTAAGCAGATGTGTTTTCATTATTCCTGTGTTTATGGCGATATTGAAAATTGAAAACATTTATCTAAAATTTGTTTGCCCATTAAGTATTTAAATACTTTCTCAGTGAGAATATTTCACACTCCAACTTGGGTTAAATGAAAGTTATACAAATAATACTCTATATATTAGATAAAGAATAGTGCTGTTCATGCAAAATTTAATTTATGAAGACTAATATCCTATTATTTAAAAAAAGAAATTCCTATTAAAACAGTAGTAACAGCATTGTTTTAAAAAAAAAATTGAACCTATTTCTCATCAATCACATGCCTTTCTTTTACTTCAATTATTTCACAAAATCAACAAAGTTTACCAAATTATAAACTAATTTTTGTTGTTTGCATGATGACGTTTGACATTCTACTTTTTAGCTGTAGGCCTACTTTATAATAAAAACTTTTTGCTATTGTACATGAATTATATTAATGAGAAGGGGGAGGGAATTGTCACTGTTATAGGAATGGGAGGTTCAGTGTGATGTTACACTTATATTTTTGAACTTAGAATTTAGCAGTTATTTTGCATTTAAAAAACATTTTTTTGTAAATTATAATAAAAATGGATCAATAAACCCAATGTTGACCAGTGGAGGGGGGGGGGGGTGTCTGTCATTTTGGGATAATGAGGAGTAAGAGGCAAAAGTCTTTCAAAAGTGATTCAAAGATAAGCCTTTGAAAAAAAAATTTATTCTGCTTGTATGCTTGATAGCATTGTGGGAGTTAGCTATGGAAGCTTGGTAGTACCTCCTTAAATAAAAGTTCCTTTTTCTATTCAAAAAACATTTTTTATTGCATCACATTTTGCTTTTAAAAAAATGTATTTCTTTTTTAAAATACTGCATGTGAAAGCACCACCTGTTATTTAAAAAGTAGTTTGTTTCTGTTGTTTGTGTTTTTTAATTAGAAAGACTCATCTACAGCAATCAATACTGAATAAAGTAATTACTGCAAAGAGTGTATGAAAAAAAAACTCATAACATTCAATGTTAAATACTAAAAATACTTAATTTATCAAAGAGTACAAAAATGTTTAAAATATTTTCTTTCTGATACCTGATGAGTTTAATTTTTAAATGTTGTTTTTTTTTTCAAAGTAGGCTTACTTTTTAAAGATTTACAAAATTTTTTATTTTAGTTGTTTATTTAAATGGTGTTTTGAAAAAGAACAATTACAATGACAGAAGCATTACAAAAGTATACATGTAAAATTTATTTTCCAATTCTTAGAAACCTTAAACATGCAAGAGACCAAACTAAACGCCTAGAAGAAGATAATCGCAAAATGGAGGAGCGACTAAGAGAATTGAAGACTGCAATGAATAGAGAAAAAGAAGACAGAGAGTAAGATAAATAATTATTATTAATTAGTCACAAATTATGTTTGTTTACTTTTGCAATATAAAAATATTTCAGATCCCACATGGCATTCAATTAAAAGTTGTTGTTTAAAACTTGAAGGCTGAGGTTTAAACAATATTCAATAGAATACAAATCTGTTTAATTTTGTTAAATACATTTTCCTGCTGCTCCTTAACAGAAGAAAAGGAGGAGGCTTCTGGAGCAAAGGTCAGACCAATAGTGGATCCCTGACAAACTATGCATCAGAAGTTTTGAAACCTAAAGCTGACAAGCCCGCTGGTGAAGGGAAGAAGAAAAGGGTTGTGAAAATCTTGCAGGATGAACCTATAGGTATATATCACATCAGGCATTACTCATTACAGTTAAACATTTTAACTTTTATATTTAGTTGAATGCTTACAATGGAATTAGAAAGAAGTAGGCTATACAGTTTATTTTAATGTAAAAAGAAATTTCTATGCTTAACATTCTATTTCTATCTATTATTAATCCAGATACATACATTTACTCGTAAATTCTAAATGCAACACCTTTTTAAATAATCCACTCCATTCTTATAACTCTTTAGTAGGGAGAGTTCAATAGATATATCAGTAAAGTTATTGTGATTTGTTCAAAATGAATTGTAATAATTCATAACTCACAAGTTTCTTTGTTCTTTTATTTTACTACATTTTATTTTAAGTTATTAATTATCTAAAACATTTCATGTATTTAATAGTTGGTGCTAAACATGTTTTTCAATGTTGATGTTTTAAGTATTTTATACTATTTAATAGTTGATGTTCAAGATATTTTATGTAACTTGATTCTTGCTTTTCAAGATATACCGAAGAGGCCAAATCACCCTGGAACAATGAATTATATTGCTCAGAGAAAACCTCCCACAAACACAGCAGCAAAAGATAAACTCAAAGGTCCAAAATGTGGCCAGTGTGAAGATAGGACTGCCACTTTAGTGAGTTTTTATTTGTGTGATAATACAATGTGTCTCTCAAGATATACTAAGAAGATTTATTTTAAAATTTTACCATTCTACAAATCATTCTACGTCTAATCTTTAGTAAAGTCTGACAAAAACCACACAACAAACTTTTGTATCTACTTTTATTTTAATGACATCTCACATAATTTTTAAAATAATTAATGGAACATTCAAATTCAATACTAATTCCCTGGGGTCCATTTAAGAAAAAAAATGTAAGAATTACCAAACTTTTTCCTGCAGACTTTACCTCATAGTTACTAGCCTGCAAGTCTTGAGTCCCATTCACTGGCTCAAATCCTGCAATCTCCCTGTCCATGTAGATCTAGTGGGTACATGACTCAAGTCAATCTCCCTGAGTCCATGTAGATCTAGTGGGTGCATGACTCAAGTCAATCTCCCTGAGTCCATGTAGATCTAGTGGGTACATGACTCAAGTCAATCTCCCTGAGTCCATGTAGATCTAGTGGGTACATGACTCAAGTCAAGGGAAGTAAAGGCGACTGACCCTAGATATTACCACTCTATCCCTTCACATCCTGAGGACAGATGATCTAGACCAAATGATCTGAAAGGATAGTCTATTTTCAAACTTTTTCTTGCAGACTTGTGTTCAGTGCTCTGAAATATTCTGCTTTGGATGTTTTTCTGCTTTCCACTTGAAGGGAGCCCTGAAGCAGCATCGCAGTGTTCCACTCAGTGTAAGTGTTCTTTCACTACAACTTAATGACATTAAAATAATGAGCAGCATGTTATTCTACTTAGTTTAAACAAAAAGTAAAATTTCATTAAAATATAAATTATGTAACCAACACTGGTTACAGAGTGCTTGCAAATATTGTTTAAGTAAAATAGATAAACTCAACCTTTAAATAAAATGTTAAAGTAGGCTAATGTAACAAAATTATTATCCAGTAATCAGTAATAACTTTTTAAAACTTTATTTATAAATTTGATTTTTTAATATGTAGGTTGTAACTATCTAAAAAGATAATTTTAAAAATAATTTATTTAACACTGTTCAATACAAAACATAATTGATGTGTGAAGAGAGATGTTTATGATTGCTTGTGATTTCAGGCATCAGGGCCAAGAATTTCAATGTCCCCACGTTTGAATATGGACAGCAGTTCCCAGCAGTAAGTAAATATGCTAGTTTTATAAAACATACTGACACAGTTTTCCAGCTACTAGTTCTGTGGTTCTCAGATATGTTTGAGCTGACTTGTGTGGTTTAGAGAATTTTGTGTAGTCCCTATCTTTTTAATATCTGATAGTCTTCCCTGGAAGTATGCCAATAATTCACATTGCAGCTATTAATATTGCTAGTATCAACATTTTAACCCTACTTAGATGACCCTATTCTTTAACAGTAATCTAAATTCTGACAGTAGCAGGAATACAAAAAAAAATTTCTGCCCCCAAATGTTTAAAAATATTTTTTTTTTATTGAAGAGACACTATTATTAAGTAATTAAGACAATCAGAATAGTTTAACGGTTAAATATGATTATTAAAATTCATCAGAGAATCTGTGCCACCTTTTCTTGTATTACAGAGATCAATTAAAAACTGAACCTAAATGAGGCAGTCCCGTCAGGTCCTAATCTGGCATTGGATCATACTGGAATCCTCATGGTTTAGCTTATTTGTTTGCGTTATTTCGTTCTGACCCCAGTTAGGACCAACATGTGTTACAGTTTTGACAATTGTTGAGAGTTTGAACAATGTTCAGTTTTATTTCTTTTTTTTGTGTTTGAACAGAGGAAGCCATGCAAGTGGTTCCATAGTGTCTTACTCTGTAAGTAAAAATAAGTCACTTTTTATTTTATTCATTGAAAATTGTCTTGGTGTGTATATATATATATATATATATATATATATATATATATATATATATATATATATATACAGTACTTTTTAGTTAAAGTTTAATTTAGAAAGTATCACTTTGGTAGCATTCTTAAATGTTTGCCCCAATTGCCAGGCATCTGTTGCCAACAATGAATCCGGAGCCGCACAGGCTTCAGTCCACATCTCTGACAGCTCACTGCTGCAAGGAAATTATGACGAGTCCCAGAGTGCTGCCTCGTTCCAACAAGCATTGATGGCCTGGAGACAAGGAGAACCATCTAACTCTTACTCCCCTAATGCTAACTCACCTAACCGTGCTGTTTCTCCTGTCATCTTACCAGGTTGTTCTATGGAGGATTTTTGAAACTTGAATTTTAGTTTATTAAATTTATTAAAAGATCTTAATACTACTTAATGCTAGTAAGGTAACATTATTTAGCTAGGCTTACCATTCAATTGAAAATGTAATAAGTCCAAATAATCAGAAAATTAAATTTACAATTCTAGGTTTTAGTTATTAAATCCTGTAGGAGGCTAGGCTACAATTAAATACTTTCACTAGGGAAAATTATTAGAAATGAGTGCGTTACCAACACTATACATTTATTAAACTGTAGCTTTTAATACTTTAGCCACCTAATTTTAAGCTAACTTTATTTATATAATTTGGAAAAAAATGAAATTAAAAATTTTTCATTTTTTTATTGACACACCTGACAATTTTACAGTGAGGACGCTGGATGAGTCAACAGGAACCACACAACAAAACAATGTTCCAGAAATTAAATTCAAATCCACTTTGTCGTACGCTGAGAGACTCATGCTGAAAAAGCACCGGAGGACTGAACTGGCTGAAACGTTTGCACCACAACCTCCCCAGTGGTCTGGAGGCTCTGCTCAACAGTTTCACTCGTCCAGCCCGTCTAGTTCCTCTAGAGCCTTGTCAGCAGGGAGAAACCACAACTCTGCTTCCCTGAGCAGGGAAGGAACCCTCAATGGTAAAATGTTTGTTTTAAGGAATATCATATTACTCACTTGGGAATAGTTTGTGTACCAAAAAATTAGTGCAGAAATAATGTTAAAAAGTTTAGGTAAAAAACAATCAAGTAACTCTTTTAGCCCAGAATTATTTTCAGTTTGCCCCCTAGTTTTTTTTAGTACCCCCGCTGCAAAAACACTCAGATTTTTTTTTCCTGTTTATTTCAAGCCTCATATTTGATATACGAAAATAATGCTGCACACCATGATTTTATTTTTAAGTAATGATTCTTTTTTTTTACTAAATAAAGAAAATATCAATTTTAGACTAGAAAAAAATTAATTTTTCACAATAAAAAGTACAATCTAGTTCAAAACACCATAATACAATTTTTTAGTAATTTTTGTTAATAGAAAATAAAAGCTTCCATTTTCCAAGTAAGCTCATCGATTAGATTAGTATTACGACAAGTAAATTTTGGTAAATTATTTAACCCACCAACATAGCTGTTGACGGGTGGATGCTGAATGGGTTTAGCAATGCTCAGAAATTCCGGTTACAAAAAATACATTTTGCTAAAAAACAAAACCATCAACTATACAGAAAAACTGGAAGAAAAGAACACCTCTTCAAACAGCTGTTCTAGTTATATAGAGACTTAGCAATTAAAAACTTTCTTAGGTTACAGTTTTTAACTCTGTTGACAGATGAGGGAGAAAGAGTAGATTTCCAGTCCCTGTTTGAAGCTGTAGTCCCCTCTCCTGACCCCCCAGTCATGTCCGCATCACCAAATGTCACTGTGACCCCCCTGTCCAGCACTGCAGACAGTATGGTAAGTGAACAACAGTGTCCAATAGCTTGTCAGGTGTTGATGGCTGGTGTTAAACAGTTTCTTGTCATGTGTTAATGGTTCATGTTAAACTGTTTCTTTCATGTGTTGATGTCTGGTATTTAACGGTTTCTTGTCATATGGATGTTAAACTTTTTCTTGTCGTGTGTTAATGGTTCATGTTAAACTGTTTCTTTCATATGTTTATGTCTGGTATTTAACTGTTTCTTGTCATATGGATGTTAAACTTTTTCTTGTCATGTGTTAATGGTTCATGTTAAACTGTTTCTTTCATGTGTTGATGTCTGGTATTTAACGGTTTCTTGTCATATGGATGTTAAACTTTTTCTTGTCGTGTGTTAATGGTCCATGTTAAACTGTTTCTTTCATGTGTTGATGTCTGGTATTTATTAATTGTTTCTTGTCATATGGATGTTAAACTTTTTCTTGTCGTATGTTAATGTCTGGTGTTTGTCAGGTCATGTATTGATGTCTGATGTCACAGTTTCTGTTTTTTCCTTTGTGGTTTTATCATCAGGGATTTCCTTCTTTTACTATCTAAGAACAAAGATCACATAATTATTCCTATATAGATCTATTCCATTTTCAAACTCTTGTATGTTCTTGGCAAACTACTTTTTTCATTGACTGTATTATCATCCTGTCATATCTGAAAATTCTGGTAGGCCTAAACTTGCCAGATTGTTTGTTATAAACTTTGTAATGTCGTTATGATTGAATATATTTTGTAAAATAAAATTCTTATGTCTAGAAGCCAGACAAAAAAACAGCATTAGACTCATCCTACATAGTGAGAGAGGCTTCACCACTGGAATCCTGGCATTTAGAAAACAATATCGCAAGGCATGTACAATCTGCATGAGTTCCTACCCAAAGCCTTTAGGCTTAATTTTTTTTTATTAAGTAGTAGTGATTCATAAGAAATTACTTTTAAAAATTCATAAAACTTAATACATATTTAAAGTTGAAATTTTATATTATTTGAGTAATAAGATTCAGCATGATTGATATTTTTTTAAATGATTTATTTTTCTTTATCAAAATGCTTTATCATATTATTTGAAAAGTTTGTGTCATGACTGTCTCTAATTAGTAATCAAGGCTTCTTTCTGACATTTTTCTCTGGGGAACACTATTTTGTCAGGGGGAGGGGGGGAGGGAATTCCCAAAGAGATGTTAGAAAGAAAAACTGTTAGTAATGCACAAATCATTCACAATAATGTGTCAAAAAACACAAAGCTCCATCCCTGATTTGTTTTAGTTATAACATATATTCTTCAGGTTTAAAGTTCATTAATTTATGTAATTTCCTGTAGGCTGAATTCCTGGTATAATATTGTTTTGAGACCAAATTTTATTGATTTCTATTTTAATAACCACAGAGAATCTAGAGACAGCCATAAAAATTCAAAGCATTTAAAAACATCCCAGACAAAGTCCACACCTCGCAAAAAGCAGGAAAAAATATCACAGCTGTTCCAGTCTGACCCCGAACCAGAGCCGTTTAAAACAACTTCAGTTGAGGAGAGCTCCAAACTTGGGGAGAGTTCTGTGGGGCCCCTGAGTGACAAGAATGATGCCGCAAACGCCTCTGTTGATGGAGCTGAGAAAGATAAAACTAGACTGAAGCCACCAGTGGAACAACAAACTAAACCAAAGCCAGAAAAAACAAAATCTAGACCAGTTTCTAGAGCTCAGAGTCGAGCAGCATCAAAAATAGAGTGAGTCTGCTAATTTATTTTATACTATATATGTGCCTATGGGACGGAGTGGTCTAGCGGTAGAGAGCTGGACTGCTAACCCGTAAGCCTCGAGTTCGAATCCGGGTTCAAGTCAGTAAACCGTCCCTGAGTCCACCCTACTCTGATGGGTACCTAACTCACGTTAGGGAAAGTAAAGGCGGCTGGGCATAGTGCTGACCACACTATCTCTTCATATGCCGAGGTCACAGAAACAAGTGAACTCTACTTCACTTGCCCCATAGACCGTCAGGTTTGAAAGGGAAACTTTACTATATATGTGCCTACAGATACCTAGTGTTTTAGATCAATCAGTTTTAATAAAAAATTAATTATTAATTTGTTTTTTAACTGTTAGGGTTTACTCTAAGTACATCGACAGGCAATACAATATTGTTTTTTTCTCTCCCATTATAGTCTTTAGGGTCCTTCTTAGTTAAGGCTAGTGCATTAAAAAGAGCTATTGTTTTGCCAGGGCTTGTGAAAGCAATACTAGTGAAACATATAGCTTTGATAAGTCCTATCAGTATTCATAGAAGTACGCCTAATCCAGAGTGACCTTATCCTGAGTGAAACATTTTTTATTCAGTTTTTTCTTTTGGTTCTTCAGATTCCATGGTCTGCTCACCAAAGCCCCAAGTGAAGCCCTAAAACACATTTCCCAACTGGCACCGACTCTTGAAGGTTCCAGTGTCTACCAGTCTCCAATGGAAGGCTTTTTCTTAGCTGGAGTTGAGTCCGAAGGACCTCCATCCAGCAGAAAAAGTAGTCCATCAAAAATGGATAAAAATGGGTCACGTCCAGCCAGTAAAATAGGGTCACGGCCTGCAAGTAGAGTAGATAAACCCTCTATCACAGTGAGCAACAGGTGTAAGTAGTCTACTCTTGTCTAATGTCTTTTTTGAGCAGAACACAATGTTTGAAGTCTCAAGAAAAGACAACCCTTAAACAAAAAAAAATCATATTAGAGTAGTCTACCCTTTCTTTGTAAGTGGTAGATTCCAAGTTGTATGGCCATAAGGGAAACAACCCTTGCTTTTTTAACTCACTTGCTAACTTATCAAATTTTGGCACCCAATTTAGTGAAGATCATCTTCTTTAGAAAAATTGTTGGTTGTTTTTGGCCTTACATTACTCTTTGATTTGCTGGCTTATATGTAAGTCTGCTCTTTGGTTAGGACTAGGTTTAAGATGAGATTAGATTATTTTAGAACACCATGTTATTTTAATAATGCTGTATTTAACACAAGGAAAAAACTTCATTTAAATTGCATTGCGTCGTTGATTTTAAAGCAAGGTATTGTTTGCAACAACAGTGAAAATATTTTGAAAAAAAAAATTGAAAAAAAAGAGACTGAACATACATGACAGTTGTTCTAAAAATTAAATAGTTTGACACCCAGTAGTGAACATTAAGTTATTCAGTACATTTAATTTATAAATCACAGTATACCAAATGGCGCCCCGGTCATGGCGACCTGAGAGCAGTCTGGGAGAAACAATTCCATTGAATGAGGTGAAACCCGCCATGTTGGAAGAGATGGTTTTGTCTTACTCCTACAGTGGCCAGATCAGTGGTCAAGCTGTCCAGTGCAGTCCATCTTCTAGTCAAAGCAGGTGATATGTACACAAGTCTTGGTAGTTGTATGCTTGATCTCAAGACATTACTGTATTTCGTCAAGTTTTTAAGGGTTAGAGTTTGGGTCTGGACAAGGGTTCCTAGCTTTGACAGGCTCTGTCGGTGTTCATACAAGTGCCAAAGTCTTATAACTTACAGGAAAATAAGCTATATAATACGATAAAAATTCTATAAATACTCATAAGTTAATGGTTTGATTCTGGAATCATTATGTTGCTGTTTTTTGGTAATTTTTATCAGATGATAGGCATTATATTCTGAAACCAGTTGGCATATTGAATCTAGTTAAAATAGCTTGTCTATCAAACCTAATATTAATTTTTCTTTAGGACTCTAGAAAATTTTGGCTCTTTCTATCCAACCTTGCCATTTAGATCTGGCCTTTGGGTCTGGTCCTAATCAGCCCCTCAAAAATTATGCTAATTTTATTTTTCTCTAAAAAATTATTACATTAAAATTAAATTTTAACATTTATATCATGAATAGTGAATGTCTCTTTGTTTATCTGCAAGACTATTTTTTAAAATGTAAACATTTATCTGCATTTAAAAACACCAAAGTAATGAAGTTTGTATGTCTTGAAAAGTAATAAAGTAATATTTTTATCAAACTGTTTTAATATAACCAGATCTCAGACAGGCCTGGAGAGCCAGTACAATCCTCTGCTAGTTTTTGGAGATGAAATGTTCATTGAAGTAGCTGCCCTGCAAACATCAAAAGAACAGGCCACGCCCAAAACTGATGACAGCCAGCTAGACAGAGGGGATTCAAACAGAATTAAGCCACTCCGACAGAGCAGCGCAACAACTCCAACACTTTCTGCCTCCCGACGAAGTAGAACCCAGCTCACCTCTTCCCCAGCTGGTAGCGTTGACTCTAACACTCCCTCAACCAAATCATCTGTTTTATCGAAATCTAAAAATCAATCTCCGTCTCCAGCACCTCCTCAACCAAAAGATTCAAAAACTAAACTTGTGTCCAAAGACCAGAAAAATTCTGTGAATTCTAAATCTCTGGATAGTAAAGATTCACCTGCATTGATACAGTCAGCTGGTGAAGCTTTGAAGTTAGAATCTAGTAAAATTCAACTCAATAAATCCAAGCAGTCTAAAACTGGAGAAAATGCCACGCAGAAAGAAGCCACATCTTCACGTCAAAATGTTCAGAATTCCAAGTCGGATATCTCCCATGTAAAATCCTTGTCATCCAAAGTGGCAACTAGCAGTTCTGTTAAACAGGAAAACAATGTTTTGAAGCGACAACAGTCTGATGCAGCACCCCAGCGTAGACCAGTGAGTTCAGTTGTTCAACCTCTAGGCCAGTCTAACAAGGGGCCAGTCCGACCTAACAGTACAACAGGTTAGTGTTACATTTCTAACAACATTTGTTTTATTAAGGGAATACAGTAATGGCTTCTGATGCTTCAGGTGTTGAGTCTTCTCATTTGTCTTTTAAATAGACGAGGGTGTAATGATTTTAAATTGATACTATCAGATAAAAAATGAAAAAAATTCCTAAAATGTTATAACAATCAACATGCATTGCAGGCATCAGTAAAACAGATCAAACAGATTATATACAATTCTTCAAATTATTTATAGTATCTGTTCTGTGACCTTGACATTTGTAGAGACTATTTGTTCTATAATCCAGTCAGCTACCTATTAAAGCTAGGTGTAATCTGGGACCTTATATGGTCTTTAGCCCAGGAAGCAAATCTGTAACTTTCAAGTTAGCATGGGCATGTATATCTGTTATATTTGTGGCATTAGAATGGCTTCTACTAATTCAATACTCAGACTGATTTATCAGACACAAATAGACACAACTTTGTCCTAGTAATATTAATGTGCATCAATGGACTCATGTTTGTCCTGTAGATTTCAACTGGTGTCACTAGTTTGTCCTACAGACTCATTAAGATCAAACCAAACCAGCCATTGGCTTTGTCTACCATTCAACATCATCACCCAATAACAAACAATAAACGTTCTACATCCTCAACCAATATTTAGCCCATTTTTCCTCCTCTTATTGTGTTCAGGTACTTCAGGTGCATTGAAGAAAACCCAACAGTCCCTGCAGTCTCTGGACACAGAGGATACGATCATTTCAGACGTCATGATGTCTCGCGTCCAAGAAGACGGCTGGGTGGCTGATGACGACGGTGATGAGAGTGATGTTGGATTTGATTACGATGATGGGGATGACATCACCCCGGTTTACAGGAAGTTTTACCAGAAACAAATGTTTGAAACGGACTCTGAGAAAAACCACCCGGACTGGGAGACCGAAGTCCGACCATTCAGTGGGCTGAGCTCTAGAACTGATCTCACACCAAGCAACGACAACAAGTTGAAGAGGCCTTTCAGTTCTCGAGCCTCAGGGAGGGAGTCCAGAGCAGTTGGTAAGAACTGGTTTCTCAAAACTTAGACTTGTATGAAGTCTAACCATTTTTTTTTTGACAAAACATACTGTATCCCCGACAATATAAAACCTTTTTTACTATTTAAAACTTAAAAAAAAATTTTAACAAGCACAGAAATTACTATAACAGTAACCTTGACCTTAAAAAATAGTACTAATGAATGCTAGATATATTTTTATCCCTCAATAGCTGTAGGGTATTTGTGCTGCCATTTACTTTCTATGTTAAACCATTCAATTCAAACCACAGGGCATCTTGTTTTATAACCTAAATAATTTACTCTTTATGAATTTATGGGATATTAGATCTTGCTTTCAACTTGGTTTCATGTTGTGGATGGTGTGCAATTTTAGGAATAAATAACTGCACTCCAAAACACCCCAGATGAATGTTAGAATGTAAATTGAAAGAATGAACTCTGCTTGTATCCTAGTTGTGGATGGTGTGCAATTTTAGGAATAAAAAACTGCACTCCAAAACACCCCAGATGAATGTTTGAATGTAAATAAAAAGAATGAACTCTGCTTGTATCCTAGTTGTGGATGGTGAGGACTTGAGTTTTTATGATGATGTGGGCTTGGCAGAACAACAAGACATGGAGGATAAACAGGCACTGGACCAGCTTGAGTGGGAACTGGCATCTGATACTGGCAGACTTACAGGTGAGTGGGGGCAGACTTACAGGTGAGTCGGGCAGACTTACAGGTGAGTGGGGTCAGGATTACAGGTGGGTGGGGCAGACTTACAGGTGAGTGGGGGCATGTTTTCAGGTGGGTGGGGGCAGACTTACAGGTGGGTGGGGTCAGGCTTACAGGTGAGTGGGGGGCATGTTTTCAGGTGGGTGGGGGCAGACTTACAGGTGGGTGGGGGCAGACTTACAGGTGGGTGGGGGCAGACTTACAGGTGGGTGGGGGCAGGCTTACAGGTGAGTGGGGGGGATAGCTTACAGGTGAGTGGGGGGGATAGCTTACAGGTGGGTGGGGGCAGACTTACATGTGAGTGGGGGTAGAGTTACATGTGAGTAGGGGCAGGCTTACAGGTGGGTGGGGCATGTTTTCAGGTGGGTGGGGGCAGACTTACATGTGAGTGGGGGTAGAGTTACATGTGAGTGGGGGCAGGCTTACAGGTGAGTGGGGGCATGTTTTCAGGTGGGTGGGGGCAGACTTACAGGTGAGTGGGGGCAGGCTTACAGGTGGGTGGGGCCAGGCTTACAGGTGAGTGGGGGCTGTCTTACAGGTGAGTGGGGCAGACTTACAGGTGAGTAGGGGCAGACTTACAGGTGAGTGGGGGCCAGGCTTACAGGTGGGTGGGGCAGACTTACAGGTGAGTGGGGGCCAGGCTTACAGGTGGGTGGGGCAGACTTACTGGTGGGTGGGGGCAGACTTACAGGTGGGTGGGGGTATGCTTACAGGTGGGTGGGGCCAAGTTTACAGGTGGGTGGGGCAGGCTTATAGGTGAGTGGGGGCATGCTTACAGGTGGGTGGGGGCATCCTTACAGGTGAGTGGGGGCAGGCTTACAGGTGGGTGGGGCAGACTTACAGGTGAGTGGGGGGCAGACTTACAGGTGGGTGGGGGCATGCTTACAGGTGAGTGGGGGCAGGCTTACAGGTGGGTGGGGGCATGCTTACAGGTGGGTGGGGGCAGGTTTACATGTGGGTGGGGCAGACTTACAGGTGAGTGGAAGCATGCTTACAGGTGGGTGGGGGCATCCTTACAGGTGAGTGGGGGCAGGCTTACAGATGGGTGGGGCAGACTTACAGGTGAGTGGGGGGCAGACTTACAGGTGGGTGGGGGCATGCTTACAGGTGAGTGGGGGCAGGCTTACAGGTGGGTGGGGGCATGCTTACAGGTGGGTGGGGCCAGGCTTACAGGTGAGTGGGGGCTGACTTACAGGTGGGTGGGGGGCATGCTTACAGGTGGATGGGGGCAGACTTACAGGTGGGTGGGGGCAGACTTACAGGTGAGTGGGGGCATGCTTACAGGTGAGTGGGGGGCATGTTTTCAGGTGGGTGGGGGCAGACTTACAGGTGGGTGGGGGCAGACTTACAGGTGGGTGGGGGCAGACTTACAGGTGGGTGGGGGCAGGCTTACAGGTGGGTGGGGGCATGCTTACAGGTAGGTGGGAGCCAGGCTTACAGGTGGGTGGGGGCAGGCTTACAGGTGAGTGGGGGCATGTTTTCAGGTGGGTGGGGGCAGACTTACAGGTGGGTGGGGGTATGCTTACAGGTGGGTGGGGCCAAGTTTACAGGTGGGTGGGGCAGGCTTATAGGTGAGTGGGGGCATGCTTACAGGTGAGTGGGGGGGGGATAGCTTACAGGTGGGTGGGGGCAGACTTACATGTGAGGGGATAGAGTTACATGTGAGTAGGGGCAGGCTTACAGGTGGGTGGGGCATGTTTTCAGGTGGGTGGGGGCAGACTTACATGTGAGTGGGGGTAGAGTTACATGTGAGTGGGGGCAGGCTTACAGGTGAGTGGGGGCATGTTTTCAGGTGGGTGGGGGCAGGCTTACAGGTGGGTGGGGGCTGTCTTACAGGTGAGTGGGGCAGACTTACAGGTGAGTGGGGCAGACTTACTGGTGGGTGGGGGCATGCTTACAGGTGGGTGGGGGCAGACTTACATGTGAGTGGGGGCAGGCTTACAGGTGAGTGGGGGCATGTTTTCAGGTGGGTGGGGGTATGCTTACAGGTGGGTGGGGCCAAGTTTACAGGTGGGTGGGGCAGGCTTATAGGTGAGTGGGGGCATGCTTACAGGTGAGTGGGGGGGATAGCTTACAGGTGGGTGGGGGCAGACTTACATGTGAGTGGGGGTAGAGTTACATGTGAGTGGGGGCAGGCTTACAGATGGGTGGGGCAGACTTACTGGTGGGTGGGAGCCGGTTTACAGATGGGTGGGGGAAGACTTACAGGTGGGTGGGGTAGACTTACAGGTAAGTGAGGGCAGGTTTACAGGTGGGTGGGAGCCGGTTTACAGATTGGTGGGGGAAGACTTACAGGTGGGTGGGGTAGACTTACAGGTGAGTGGGGGTATGCTTACAGGTGGGTGGGGGCAGACTTACAGGTAAGTGGGGGCAGGCTTACAGGTAAGTGGGGGCAGGCTTACAGGTAAGTGGGGGCAGAACTGGAAGGCAATTTTTAACTTTTCTATTTCATGTAAAATAATGTTAGCTTATGGACTAAATAAATTATAATTGATTGGCATTACACACTTGTGTCTACAGCTGATGGCAAGGTCTCAAGGATGAGTATAATAGATGACAATGAACCCGTATCAAAACCAAGCAAATACTCAGTGAAGCAAAATGCTGATAAAGACTATGATCTGGCAGAGAAATTAAGGTACCAAAAAAATTGTGGTGTCTTTTATTAGGCCTAAGATTTTTATAGTTTTGACATTAAAGTTTTTGTAATTTACACTAAACTTTATACTATTAGTATTACTGATGTTGAAAAATGCAAGAGAAAAATATTTTCACTACATATTTTTATACTTGTTACTATAATAATCACCATTATTTGTACCTTCACAAGTGTTATTTTTATGTTAGTGGTAAATTTTTCATAGTTTTCTATCAACTGTCTCTTTAGTTCAAAAACAAAATTTTCTAAGTAGTTTTAATTTATTTTTAGTGCCTTAAAACACAGACTCATTCATTTAAAAGCAATGCTCATACTATTCATTTCCCTTATATTCTTTCAGACAAAGTTGTTTTTTGTTTTTTCTTCTTCTTCTGCATTCTTAATTGAATTTATGTTGAAGGATTTATCTTTACTTAATCTATGATAGATACCAATTAAAGCTGGATTACATTATAGTGATTTAAATCCCATGATTGCCAGGCTTCAAAACCAGATTTATGCTGGATGGTAGTCTAGTCCAACAGTATAAAATACTTAACATTAACAACTTACAACTTTTCTCCTCACTTTTTTACTCTGACAGAGAAGATGAAACAAATGCAGAAAGAGAAGTAGATGCACTGTCATTCAGCAGAAACGCTACTGTAGATGAGGATGAAGTTAGGGCATTGAGATAAGGGGCAGCATCTGCCAACTGTGACGGTTGTTTGACAAATATTTCTTAATGTCATCAGTTTTGCTGACTGGGGGGATTTACAGATTTCAGTCACATGTATCTCAGAAATGAATCTTGACAGTTACCATTCAATTATTTTGTTAAATTTCCGCTCTCAGTTTTGTATTGTTATGTAACAAAGTTCTCAAAACATCTAAGAATATTTAGGCATCTGTGCAAAAGTTAAAAAAAAAACAGAATCCACAAGAAAAAAACATTTTTGTGCTATAACTGTCTCAGAGGTTTAAACCATCGACTTTTCATTGTTTTTTTAAGAATTTAATGTTACATATAATTTTTAAAAATTAAAATTTACAACCTTTTATTTGAAATGTTTATTTAAGATAAAAACAATTTATTTTAATGCTCTATACAATAACAATTTATATTATGCTATTTTACTATTTTAAGCAATGTTAATAATTAATTTACCAATAATTTAAATAATTGATTATTTAAAATTTTCAAAAACTCAACCTCACAAAAAATATTAGT
Organism: Physella acuta; assembly: GCF_028476545.2. Lineage (NCBI taxonomy): Eukaryota > Metazoa > Mollusca > Gastropoda > Physidae > Physella > Physella acuta. The sequence goes on along the minus strand of NW_026732445.1, from coordinate 258,399 downwards.
TTGTATCAGACTACATATGTGGTGTAGTAAGGCATCCAATTTTTAAAAGTATTAACATTAAATATAAACATAATATTATATGAATTGATAATAAATATAAAATAATATTTCAATTTATTTTTTGACCTTTAACTGGTATAATTATCTATTAAATAACATAATTAAACTATTTAATACATACCAAGGAAAGGTAGCTCCCAAAATAACAATGTATACATATTTTAATTTATATAACTTTGGTTAAATTCCCAGTATTAAACTTGTAAATAATATTTTATACTTATTGATATATATGTTTACAAACATGTTGTGTCTACTAGACTCCAGCCTCTGTACCTAGTGCTACAAGACAAATTTTTAGAGATGATTTCAATTATAATGCAAACTTGAATTAATTAATTGATAAGCAATTGCAGACTTCAGCACACTTTATCCTTGCTAAGAATGTATAGATGGTATGATTGGGTTTTATATAGTTGGCTTATATAAAATGTGTCAATATGTGTCTCCTGTACACTTTTTATTAAACAAAACACAGGCACATGAGCTACTGCTAGACCATTTTTTATAATCAAAATACCCACCATAACTGGTTGGTAGTACTCTTCTGTGATAAAATACCAGGTTGTTCAGTTTTAGTTAGTTTTATTTTTAAACAAATGTGATAATTTTTTTTACAATAAAACTAGTCCAATACTGTAATTTAAAAACCATTTTGAAACCACAAGTCACACAGGAATAATTGAATGCAAGCATCAAATCTCACAATCTATTGTTAAACAAGAGGTAGATTTGGAATTTTTGGAATCTGCTTATTTTTGACTCAGTAATTCTTATGGGAAAAAGAATGTATTCATCCACAAACAGAAACAATTTCCCCAATATATGTCCACTGTAAAAATAGCCAGAAATGAAAAATGTTTGCTTATATATATATATATATATATATATATATATATATATATATATATATATATATATATATATATATATATATATATATATATATATATATATATATATATATATATATATATACATATATATTTATATACTAATCCTTGTAGTAACACAATAATTTCATCCATTTATATATTTATATATTATTTATATAAAAGACTGTGATTTAATACTTTCCCCTATTTAAGTTTTGAACTACTTGTGTTATGTTGTGCTTACTGATTTAAATTTATCTACATATTTTCCACATTAAAATGGTATTTCGTATCTTTGAGTTCTCTGAACAATTTTAAACAAACAACTGAATTTATAAACATAGTAGGTATAAAATATATTTTCCACCCAAATATTTAAATAACTTAAACCTCACATTTTTATAAGAGAACAGTTTTGATAACGCAGTAATTAATATTTGATAAAGTAATTAAATTCTCATGCTATTTTATTTAATGTGGTCTCTCCTATTAAAATGATACTTTTTTGTTTATCATTCTACTTTATCTTGTCTGACCTTTTTTGATAACACATTTTACATTTGTCTCATCATTGTGAAGATATATCTTTTGAGTTTTGTCTGAAATAAATAAAGAAATAACTTTTTGAATGTATTGGATTTGTTTTAATTGGTTCTGTAAAGCTTTATACATAGAAGGTCAGTATGCTCATTTCAAAATCAGTGCCACATTATTACCATAACTTTATCAATTCTTTAGGTTTATAAAAGAAAAAAGTGCTGAAACAATATTCTTAACATACAGCTTTTAGTTGTTTTTTTTTTAAAAATTAAACATTTTAAAATTCTATTAACTATGACATTAATTGTTGTTGCTGATTTCGTTCTAATTGTAGGCTTTCAATGCTAGAAATATATAAATTGCACTGTTACAGAACTATTACAGAACAATTGTATTGTACAAAAAGAGGTAGAGCTGAAATTTAATTTTAAAAAAACAGCACAATTTGGTGGTCATAGCTCTTCACCAGAATAAATAAAAAAAAAACTGCAAATTGATTAAACACATTATTTATCTCTAATTTTATGAACTGGCCTTTTCAGATTCCGTCACAGTATTAAGATTCAATTTAATTATGTCTTTTCATTTGCCACAATAATTGAGTTATATCCAAACTGTTACTTTGCTCTCTACTCCTAGAGAAATTTTAAAAACTATTTTCATAACTTAGCTACATTTTTTTTAGATTAATTGCAATAATTTTAAGTTTTTAGTGTTGAACAGTGTCTTCTGGTCTCTTGGACACGGTTGGAATATGCTAGATCAATTAAAATAAGCTAATTTTTAAGAAAAAGATTTTCTTTAGCCATGTATTGGAAGTGCAGCTTAAGTAGCCTAACATCTGTCTGCTGTAGGGATCGGTGTGGTCAGGTTTGTAATGCCCATGGCAGCTAAACTGAAAAGGTCTAGAGTTAGAAGCCCCGGACAGATGAGGCTTGATAGCTGTGGACATCAACCCATCTAAGAAGATAACTCTAAAATAAAACAACTGCTGCCTTGTAGTTTGTTCTTGGTTGAACCATCTCTTTATATCTCTTTATATATTGTGCTGAGGTAATTGAAACAGATTGACTCTACTTCATCTGCCCCTTGTGTCTTGGGCACTGAAGGGAAAGATAATGATGATAATGATTGGTGCATTGTATCATCAGACCAAAGGACCCCTTTAAAAACTCGTTCAACAGTCAGAGAAAGTTTTAAACCAAATTAGTTTTATCGTTATACACTACAGTATACTGTACTGTATGTATAGTTAGTAATAATAATAGGCCAATACTATTAATGTCTATTACAGTATAGTTAACTTAGTTCAGTTTGTTGTTTTCAAACTTAAGTGTTATTGCTCCTCCCTTGACAACCCAGAAAATGTTGGCACGTAGATCTATAATATGATTTAATGTGATGTAGATCTATATGTTTTAGAATTTGCACACAATGCATCGAATCTTAGATGTGGACAATTGGGGAGATTTTTTTAATTGCTTTTGGCTTTTAGGGCCTACTGACTGACATTTGGTAATATAAAATTGAAGATTTTTCCGGTGTTAAATGAAGTTGTTGGTATTTGGATAGGTTCTCAAACTACTGTTTAAAAAGTTTATAACTATATATAAAGAAACTATAATTTAGAAAATAATTTAACTTAGGCCTACATATTAGCAATAATTTTAAGAGTAAATTAATAATTATTTTTTAAAATCAAATATTTCTTTTATCAAAAACAATACGTTATTTTTATTTCTTTAAATCTTCGATAAAAAAAATATTTTGATCCTTAAAAAATACCATTCATGCGTAGATCTGTGTTTTGTATGTCCAAGATGGTGTTATTTTCATTATTCACTTTAAAATAGTAATTTTTGCCAAAGAAAATTTTGATTCTTGATCTAGATCTAGATCTAGACTAGATCTAGATCAAAATGACTGACAATATCAATGAAATTTCAAACAGTTCTTCCACTGAATTAACCGTCTTAAGATCCGATTATAAACACTTAAAGTAAAGTAATTTATTGTAATTTTAGAATTCTTTGATAAATTGAATTTGAAATTGATTGTTTTCTTGAGCTAGAAATTTACTAATAGATTCTAATAGATCTAGATCTAGACTAGATCTAATTTAGAATCTAGAGATCTAGAGATAAGGTTTTAGAATATGTTTTGACTTTAATTATCACCATACGTCATTAGCTTGAAAGCCTGGAAGAAACTCTGCTACTAGATCTAGTTCAGAACTAAGTTCGGTAATCTATCGTTTTAGGTACGTAAAATCGCCCGCGACTAGTAATGTGAAAAACAGGTGACTCCTTACATTTTAATAATTATTTCACATTTTGAGGAGGATTTATGTTTTGAAAAATACAAAAATGTTTCCTTGTTTCATTTATGTACCTGTTTTTAAACAATTGAATTAAAACTTTTCAGTAATAAATGAAGACTAGTGATGTTTCCAACAGATGCAACCATGCTCATTTACTATAGCAGCCATCTTGTTAAAGTTTTATTTTTATAGACTAATAGCGCGAGATTCAGGCGGAAGTCACTCTATTTTACAAATGGCTGCTGGTTATATAGCAAATCTTGCTTGCAGACACTGCTGTTTAAAGTTAATTTCTGGCCTATATTATATATTTAGCCATTGATTTAGGTTTATTATTCATTTATCTATAATATTTGACACAAACATATGACAATATACTTCTATTACAGCCTTGGCAATGAGGTAACGTTTTCGTACATTAATAGCCGCTGGCGATTTTACGTACCCAAAACGATAGATTACCCTAAGTTCTAGTCTACTACTACTCTGCCTCTACTCAGGGTGGCGCTTACAATTTTAAACTTCGTTATTGTTCAAGATGACTTTAAACAATTAAAAACTACATTGATTTAGCCTACCTTCAATTATTTTTTAATAATAATATAATTTGATACCAATTTTAATAATTAAAATTAATTATTAGAAAAATCTAATAAATTAGAAAATGACTGATACGGCATACGGTGGGTTAGTTTTTAAGGAGTGTTGTGAGGCGATTGACCATTGCCATCATTACCATGGTGACACTAAAAGTTGGTCAATAGACAGGCGGATGATATTTTGAGTCATTCCTTTGAATCCCGGTCAGAGCACCCCCCCCACCTGCACACAATGCCCCCAAACCCCACACCTATGTGACATGTAGTCCAAGTCCATTGATCCCTTAAAATGCTTCTTTTCATTTGGATTTTGTAACATTTACACAAGTTAAGTTTTCACTTTCAATCTGAGTCCAAAATGATGTTACTGTTTGTCTTTTTTGTCTAGTCTTTTACCATACTGTTGTGTGCTGACAAAGACCTTGGGTCGAAACATCCATTGTACCTGTTTTTGTCTTGAATTTGTGAGGATACTAACACCATCTGTTTTATTCCTAGTGTTGAAGTGTGTTAAAATAAAATTGAAGTCAACTAGAATCCTTAGATGATCCTAAATCTAGAACTAGTAATTTAGTGATATCTAGTTCTAGTCTCTAGATTCTCTGCTCTCTAGACTAGACAACTTAACTACAGTACACACTCCTGAGTTTTTAATTTAGTTAGGCTTTTGGGTCCTAGTGTGTGTTTGAATCTAAAATATCTAAATTATTCTAAATTTAATTTAATTTAGTAGTTGGTAGGCCTATATTTAGAGATCTACTCTACTTAAATAAGCACTTTTTTCATATATAGGCCCAGGTCTACAATATCTATCCTAAATTTTATTTTAATACAATTTTTTCCAGCCACAAACAATGGAAAGCTTTGTTGAAGAAATTGAAAAGAAAAGAAATAAGAACCCTGGCTGCTAAATCTAGAGATGAAGAAAAAGGAGGTCAATTTGTAATAAATATTAAAACTATAATAGTATACTAACTATAGTCTTCTTAGTCATAAAAAGAGAATTTTTAAAGTTTTAGCATATTCTATTTCACCTTTTCCTTTTCTTCCCAATCTTTTTCAGCTTTGTTATTCAGAAGTAAATTGCTAGGGTATTGTTATATTCAGTGTTGTCTTATTACAGATAAAAGTGATGCTCAATCAGAAACTAATTCTGAAGAAGAACGTGAGTGGGAAGAAGAAGAGAAGAACCGCCAGTACCAGCACCAGCTCTGGTTAGAAAGAGAACGACAAGCTGAGCTTGCTTTCAAAGCTAAAAAAGAATGGGAAGAAAAGGAAAAGAAAAGAAAGGAAGAAATAGAGGTTAGGTTTATTTTTTATTCTCTTTTTTTTAAGTTTTCTAATATTCTAAGATGCTTTATGAGTAAGTTAATCAAAAGAGCAACCTATGATTTGTTTTTGTTTATAAGTGCTACTAGATTTTGAAAAAATGAGCAGTGTTTAATTGTTTATTATGAATATTACCCAGAGAAAAATCAAAGAAGAATGGGAGGAGAGAGAACGTCAAGAAAATGAAGAAAGAGAAAAGAAAGAAAAAGAGGATCAAGAAAAACGCCTGAAGCAGGTGATGATGTTGATGGGTTTGATCATATGATATCCTAGAACTGCTGCTGGTTTTATGTGCTCACTTTATTCTTCCGAATGTTTTGTAGCTTTAGATGATAACATACAATAGTAATGATTCTTCTGTATTGAAGAATCTGGATATATACACTTGGGTTGTCATGTGTTTGTTTAATCCTCTTTTTTTATAAAACTTAATACTTCATAAATTTGCTTATACTAAAGAATACTGCAAGAAAAATGCAGGTTAAAATGTAATTATTTGTATGTCCTATTTTAAATGGTGTGGACATTTGCCAGATAGATAAGAATGTTACATATAATATATGTATATATGGAAATTCAGTTCCTTAACCCTCCTGACCAGTCAGTCTCAAGGAAAAGTATTTTACTCACGCACATTTCATGTATCTTTTAAACTTAAGTTACCTTTAGTTAGGCTAGTGAAATTAGTCAAATTTTGATCATATCAGCATTAGAGTTAGAGTGGGAAAAAATTATTAAACAAATGCTTCATGTATTTAAACAACTATTATAGAATTGTATTTGGTATAAATGAATACCTTAACTCAGCATCTAGCTCTTCAAATAGCATACTCATTTCTACATTGATCAATTGATGGGTTTATAGGCACTTATAAAGTTGTATTTAGAAGTTGTATAAATAAGCTCTTTTGGTGAACAACTTAACTCAGCATCTAGCTCTTCAGATATCCAAGAGATTTCTACAAGCCATCTTACACTTGATATATCTTCTTCTATGCATTGTTGGGTTTTTAGGACAAGTTGCTGAAGGAAGCTACCTCTAATGAAAACACTGTAAGTGTACAGCATTGCAATCTTTACTAATAGATACAATCAAATTAACTGTTTATATTTGTTAACAATATTAAACTGCATCATTATGTTCATTTGCTGTAATTTTTAAATAATTAAGTGACTATTAAAGCTTAAATATATTATTTTGTCAAAGAGTGAAATAAATTTTTTGTCTAGAATGCGTGGCATAATCCTATTGCACCAGTCCAGTATGGGAAGGAACGTCAAGTGGACGTTTGCCCCTTCTTCAAGAAAACTGCAGCCTGCAGATTTGGTGATCAGTAAGAGCTTGTTTGTTTCATTCCTTGTTAGCTATATACTCAACTTTTTAATATTTTATATTTGTTCATTGTTTAAAATGTGACATTTGAAGTAATTAACTTTAATTCATACACATTTAAAAAAATATTCTATAATTCAAATTTTTGCAGTTGCTCACGTTATCATGAGTACCCAGAATGCAGCACTACCATACTGATACCCAATATGTTCTCTAGTTTTCAGTTGGAGCAGTCTATTGTGGACAATGTTGACACAGGTAACACTGGCATATACATGATGCAACTGGTATTCAATAGTATTATATTATTGCCATGCAAAAAGCAACTCTACAATATTACTACTCACTATAGGCTTACATGGTTTAAAAATTCCACAAAAGTTAAATGTTTAAGTTCCTGGTTTGATAAAAAAAAATTATCATAGTCCTCCATTGCGTTTTTTGACAAATTTTAAGCTATTGCATTTAAGTTGGGGTTTTTTTTGTTTGTTTTTTGAATAAGGTATTAAATAAGATTTTGAATTAAAGTAAAAATATTTCCCCTATTTATTAAATATTTTTAGTAAAGTTAAATATTAATAGTTGATTATTTAATAATTTCAACCAAAATGTGTTTTTATATCCTTAAAGACTCATTATAGATAGCACTAAGTAGATCAAATTTTTTAAAAATTTGCTGGGGTCTTCCTTGTAAAATGTTTTAAATCTCTATGGGTTAGACTTGTACATGGTTATCTTTTACCTACACTTTCTAAGGGTGCAATTAACATAACGGCCCCTTTTCTTAAATAGATGTGAGTCTTGAATATGATGAGAATGAGCTATATCAAAGTTTTAAGGAGTTTTATGAAGACACAGTTCCTGAATTCAAAACTGTTGGGACTATTGTGCAACTAAAAGTATGCTGCAACTGTGAACCACACTTACGTGGTAATGTGTATGTGCAGTACAAAAGGCAAGTAAATAATTTTAAATATCTATTTTAATAGATCCCTTTCTTTCTGGGAGATCCTTGCCATGATATACAGGTTCTTGTTAAGGTAGCAATAAACTATTTGACATGAATGTATGAAAATGTTAATGAATTAACACAATATTGTATCTGATGCATTCCTTTTGAACCATTATTTTGGAAACTTCTATAATCTGCCTATGTCCAAATAATAAACACAGCAAAAGGCCTACTGAATTTTTTAATATTTTGAGGAACAAAATCCAAATTTTATTTGCTTTACACTGTAAAGATTTATTTAACAAGCAAAAGGTGTATTAACAGTGCATTAAATTTAGATAAATTTTAGTTTTAAGTTTACAATTAGGTAATGTTTCCAGCTTGAACCACTTCTCTCACATTCACTTTTTTGTGTCACTAATAGTCAATTTTATTTTAAAAATTGGATTAAAAAATTATTCATTTATTTTAAGAGTTTCAAACATTTTCAAATGATTTATGTATAACAGATTAAGAAATATTTTCAAATCAGGGAGTCTTCAGCACAGGAAGCATATGGAAAGTTCAACGCTAGGTGGTATGGCGGGCGCCAGTTAACTTGCATTTTTGTCAACATTGAGTCCTGGAAAGCAGCCATTTGTGGTGTGTAAACTAGGTTTTAACAGATATATTAGATATGCGTATAAGTTTTAGAAGAATTTTGAATTTCAGTTTTAGAATTAGATTTTAAAAAATTCCTTTTGACTTATAATTTTCAGGACTTGCTTCTAAGAAGAGATGTCCTAAAGGAAAATCTTGTAATTTTCTGCATGTGTTTCGAAACCCGGGGGGAGAATTTTCTGAAATGGACTATGATCAAAATCTCCAGGATAGATATGAAAATCAAAGAGAAAATAAACATTATTCCAGGCGGGAATATAGAAGCAGATCTAGGCGTTCTAGATCAACCAGCAGATCTAGGCGTTCAAGATCAACCAGCAGATCTAAGAGTTCTAGATCAAGAAGACGGTCCACATCAAAGGCTAGATCTTTAAAATCGAGGCATAGGTCAAGATCACCTTCATCAAACCATTCTAGAAATTATAACAAGACAAGTCGATCATCAAAATCACATAAAAGATCTAGATCAAGATCACCAAGCCGCACATCTAATTCAAACAAACCATCTCCTTCAAAATCACCAAGACGATCCCACAGATCAAAAAGATCGCGATCAAAGTCACATGCATCTATTAGAAATACTTCATCAAAACAACGAAAATCACGCTCTAAGTCACCAAAAGACGTGAAATATATAACCAACCACTATGCTAAAACAAAAGGCAGATCATTATCTGACTCATCATCCTCTTCTGATTCTCCTCCAAGTCCTAAATCACTAAAACAGAAATCTAACAAAAACTTCCATAGTAGTACAAAGGATACATCCACTGAATCAGAAAGTGATTATGAATATGTTGAAAAAACTAAAGAAACAATTACTTGATATGTTAATAAAAGAAATTTATTGTTTGAAATGTTTGCAACATGCATTTTGTTGAATTTGAATCGTATCAACTGAATATATTCTTCCCTGTTCATGGTGAAAAAATGTATTATATAATTTTCAAAATCACATCATGAGACTCAAGCAACACAATGATTAAATCATATATATATATAAATAGGTGATAAATAAGAAATAATTTGTTTTATATACATACATGATACAGTACACAGTTCTTAAAAACATTCATATCTTGAGATGCATCTTTTTAGATGAATATTTTTTAGATAGAGAATAACTTAAAATTTCTTAGTTAATCACAGTCGTATTTAAAGTGCTGTGTACAAGATCACATGAATGATTATACCTGATAAACATTTAGTTAAGACTGCTTTAGATATCTTTTAACAATCAAGTAGTGTTTTAAAACTATATTAAGCTGTAACTTATATTTTTTAAAAAAGAAAACAAAACTGGCAGGTCTCTAAATGTGTTGCTATACCCATCCAACCACAACCATGTTTGGGGTTGGTGGTTCTACTTTAAGTAACACGTGATTTGATCAGTGCTTTGCAAATAAATCTAGCTGTTGGCTATTTACAGAACATCCATTCCAAGAACAGAGGCAATAATAAATTCATTTTCTCATTTTATATATGTTTACAAACTTGTTTAAGAATGAGTAGTAACAAATGCTTTGTTAAGGTGAATTCATCCAACATTTTAGCAACTAAAAGACTTAGCATCTAGCTGCCAACCATAAAGCCTAATTCTTCAAAAAATCCTTTAGGCTCTTCAGATTCCTGAAAAAAAAATCATCAAAATCAATAAGTAAATAGTCAATGTATCATTAAGAAAAAATGTATATTGTTAACTTAATTTTAATAGAAAATATATCCTCTAATTATGTTTTGTCTTCCAACTTGATTAAAATAAGAGTTTGTTAAACTGTTAGCTTCATTATTATATATGGATTTTCATGCAAGCAAAATAAAAATTAGAAGAAAAGCAAGCTACAAATGTAAAAAACAAATGTATGGTTTAATACTAAATGTATTAATTCAGCTAGTCATGTATCTTAATTTCAAAATTTAAATAATTTTATTTTTAATGGAAGATAAATAAAGTGCATTAAATTATATGGTGACTTAGATAAAAAAAAATTTAAAAAGTACATTGCATAGTTGTCAGGTAATGTCTAATATTATTTCAATACATAAACATGTTACAAACAATACAATACTATCCAGTGAATACTTACCTGCAGCCCATGTTAAAAAATTTCTAGTGAACATAAAACTTTTTGAAAAAGGGATGTGAAAAAAATGTGGGTTATGGGAACAAGCAGTATAGGTAGTGTTGCATGCAGTGTACTTAAGTCTTTGAGAAAATTAGTTTAATTTGTCCTGCCACTAGTACATGAAATTTGCAAGTATGTAAAAGCATCACATTAAGTAGCCAAATACACAGGAAGAAAGTCAAGTACATAGCTTTTTAAGAAATAAAAAAAATAAAATAAAACAACAGATTTCTCTCTTTGGAGCAGAACTGAAGCAAAACATTTATAGAAAACAATTATCCAAGGCAGAAGCAAATAAACATTTATTTTTTTATACAAGGGTTATTGGCACAGAGAACTAACTAACCAAATCACAACAAAACTAATCATTTTTTTTTATCTTAATTTTATTTTTTTCAAATAACAAAGCCCTAAAAGGATACACTCATCAGTTTTAAAAAAAAAACAAAAAGCTTGTATTATCTGGATTATTTACTGGCTAATTCACCAATAAGTTGCACTTAAAAAACAAGGTTAATAATAGTAACAAAAACGTAACCATGGATAATAAACTCAAGGAATAAATATTGAAAGAGTATAAATGGAATGAAGAGGTTTTGTGTCAACAAAAGCCTTGTCAACATTGAAGCTTGTTTATTTTGTTAAGCTAACAATGCAAAAAAAAATCTAGTCATTACTTCTAAAATAAGTAATTAATAAATTATAAGTATTAAATATGTTTTAAAAAAAACCCAATGTCATGGAACTATTTAAATAAACCAATATAGAATTCTAAGTGTAAAAAAGTATCTAAATTATGTCAACCGTTAGCTTAAAAAAAAACATGTTTATTTACAATTTAAATACAATAGTTAATCCTAAAATCATTACACAATGATATCACAAAAACTAAAGGATTTAAAAGCTGACAAAAATTATTTCATTATAGAAAATTAAAAATCTTATTAATATGATCAAGTATACACAACCTTTACAACTGTCCATAAGCTTATTTAAATCACAAACACTTAATCAATTATGAAAATAGATAATACAAAGGTTTCTGATACAGCTAAATGAGTAATCAGAATTGCTTTGGTTGGTTTTTTTAAGGTTACTATATTTAAAAATTGAGCAACCGATTAAAAATAATTAAACGAGAGCTGTGGTATTCTACAAAGAAAATCTTGGATTTGATTAATACAATGTCACTTTATATTAAACCCAATCCCACCACACAATTAGAAAATTCGTTAATTTTACTACTGAACAAATAAGGGGAAATCTGTGGACTATACATGTGTAATTTTTAACATACCTGAATAAGATCAAAATTTTTAGGAAAAAATTATTCAGATTGTTTAAATGCCTTCAAAGTTATAGCTTGCTTTAAAAAAATGTATTGACAAAAAAAAAGTTCTGTTTAATTTATCCTTAACCTCCATTAGAATCTTTAAGCCAATCTGCATGCAGTATCAAAAGGGAAGAGAGTTCTCGCTGCAAATTTAGCCTAAGCCATGGTCCTCAAAGAATCCTTGTGGTGTTTCCTCCTGATGAACAAAGTAAAAATGAAAACAATGCACAGACATAGAAGAAGTATAAAGTTAAAGAAAGTCTTGTGTATCTGCAAGCAGACATTGAAGAACCACAAGGTGATAGAAAGTCTTGTTCTGTGACTGAAAAAAGTTTCTGAAAATCTATCTTGTAGCATTGCAGCAACAATTAACAAAATGATGAGTTGGTACAGTTCATAATACAGAAATTTGTTATTATTTATTATAATTATAAAAAAAACATTTACTTTGATAAAAAGTATTTGTGTTATTGTATGGTAAAAAACATGACTGTGTTTAGAGTAAGAAAAGGACTTTGCTCTTCAAGACATCTGAGAATACTGAACAACAATAGTTTAGTTGTCACAAAAAATACATTTGTTTTTATTTATCTGCATTACCAATGATTTCATAACACCACAAGTATTGACAAAAAATAACAATACATCACAGTGGCATAAAACTATTAACATTCCTTTCTTGAAATAAATTTTAAAATATACAAGAGCAAACAATCATTCCATTAAGTGATAAAAAAAAGATAATTAACAAATAAGAGCATACAACAAACATTGGAGTATTTATGTGACAAATCCTTCATTTGAATAATAAGTATTTACATGAGAAACAAAATTTTAAATATGATATAGTTATTTATGGTTATATGCAGCATACTAGAGAAAAAAAAATTCTCAAATTAAAAGAAAATTAATGCAAAACACAATGCAGAAAAAAATATATTTTATTATAATAATGAATAACAAATCGGTTCTAGTTAAGTTGGTGATTATTAATCTCTACTGTCCTGAAACAATACTTTTTTGTTTCTTCAATAATTTCCATCAGTATTTATTATACAATCACGATACAACTTTTTTCATTACTCTAAACCTTGTAGACAAAATAAATGGTTATAAATTCTGCCTTGGAATATATATTATAGTATGCAAAACAATGCGACAAAGAAAAAAGCCAAGATTACATAGAGAAATGTAACAGTACTCTAACAGTGGCGCATTGATTCCTGTGTGTCTTATTAACACTAAATTACACTAAGTAATTTCAAGGCACTCAAACAAGCGTTAACTATATTTACAGTAAGTCACCATATAGCATTGTTTTTTAAATCATTTTAGACTTAAATGATTTTTAAATAAAACAGATTTTCAAATAGGCCTAACATGTTTTATTTTAAAAAAACATTATTATTTATATGCCTAGTAATTTTTATATAATGCACATCTATAAACTTGCATGCAACAGTTTAAAAAAAATTCAATCAGATGGACCCACATGCAAAAATGTTGAAGAGAAATATGCAAGTTACAGAGGAAATTTCTATGAACTTCCCAAAGAAATGAAGCAAGCAAGTCCAACAAATAAGTAGGAACCTGACCTGTATACAAGATTAATGCAAGGGAAAAAGGAAGACAACCAATGCTAGTATAGACCATATTCTTTCAGGGCATTTTCAACAGCTTCGTCCTTTGAAATAAGATACAAAAATCCTTATGTGATGAGCAAACTTTCATGGAGTGGTTTTATGTTAAACAATTTTTGTCAACATTGCTTATTAAAGTGATACTGCTTGATGGTAAAAAATGTTTATATAATTTCAGGCAGAATAATAAATGGAAAATAAACCATTAATGGAACTGTCTAAAGTCAAGGAAAAAAGCTTTAAAACAGTCCATTTCAAATTAAAGTAAAGTAATGCTCTAACAAGTACTATAGAAAATTAGATTGAAATGTGGCAGAATATTTTTAGTTTCTTGTTTTTATTAATCTTTTTTTTTTCAATGGAGAAAATTCGAAACTAAAAAATAAACTAGTTACAATAGCCAGGCGTTCTTAAATATACAAACCTTAAACATACAGTATATTATTTTTCACACAACCACAAAAGATGACATATTCATTTTTTTAATTAGAAACAAAAATACAGGCAATGACCAGAGCAACACACACATAAAAAGGTTCTTGCTCTTACATTTTAGAGTCCATTCTATATGTATTAAAATGATGTATGTATACTGCTTAACACAGCCATTCAAAATGTCTGAATTATAATTCTGAAAACCTGACTTGCAGTTAAAAATAATTCATATAGCAAATTTATTAAACCTGTAGAGAGGAAATATGTATAAAGCCTTGAAAGACTTATGAAGAATGGTAACAAAGCATAGAAAACATAGTATGAAATGACAACACAAAATGTCTAGAGAAACAGTGAGCCAGACAGATACACTATGATCAAACTCTAGTTGTGTGAGTGATACAGGACTAGGGTAAAAATGGCTCACTTTTTAGTGGTTAGAATAACCCGTATTCTATAAGAACATCTTGAAGAGCGTCATCCTTCAAAAATTTTTAGATTAAAAAATAATCTATATAAAAAAGTTAAATTTAAAAGTCTCCTTGGTACTAATGATGTACTGGTTAGAAGTAAACTATTGTCATGAAGATTTATTTAAAATAAAAAAACAATGGCACATTGTAAATAAGCATAAATATTTTGTAATTTAACTAGTTACTAGCATGATGCTTGCGTTTTCATATAAAGATAAATATAAGACAAAGGGAAAAGCAGGGTGAATTTATTCAGCAGATTGATGAGCACACTTCAAGTTAATTTATTTGGTTGGTAACAAGGGTTAATCTACACAGAAATGTTAGCCTGATCCTAAACTATTTTCAATTCTCTGTGTTAAGTAAAAGAGCTGTGAATTCTGGTTTGTTAACCACAATGAAATGCAGTTGGATGAAGGAGGGGTAGAAAAAGGGCAGAAATTATCTTTCAGGGAAAAAACATCAGTGTATTGTGATGCATTTTTTTTATTAAAAAAAGAAAATTCTCAGTTAATTCTTTCTTTGTTACAATTACTTTTATCACAAAATCAAAGGTCAACACTGATATTTTTTTTTACCCAGGTTTGTGATATGTTAAGAATAGCCAAATTTGATTATCATCTTAAACTATCTAGCCCCAATTTAGTAGCCTAATCTATCAATATTTAAATATAAACAATATACTGATATAATTATACGTAGCAACAGAAAGAAAAAGTATAAAGACATTTTACTAAAAGCCAACACCTGAACAGTACCAAAAAAAGAAAACGGACAATGTAGGAGACATCTAGACCTCAGGGCCTAAAAATAACTTTCAAGAAATTCTTGAAATTAAGTTTTCTTTTTACATTTTATTGGTCCATATTTTATAAATTGTTCTTTAACTGACATCGAGCAATAGTCTGCCAATTGCTTTTTTAAACAAAAATCATATTTAGGAAATAAAAACCTTTTTAAACTCCAGGTCCTTCAAAACCTCAAATAATTTCACCAACAAACCAAACAAAAATTCTTTTGAAATAGGAACTACATGGTTAAATTTTGCATTCAACTGCTGTTTCTATTGACTCACCTTATAATTAAGCCTTTAAAAGATAATATTAGACCTCATCATTCAACACAAATAAATACATAGAGCCTTCTAGCTACGCTTAAAAGATTAGCAAGTTAATAAATGCCATTAAAATGAATCCTTCCCTGAATAGTACCCTTAACCAGATTAAAACATCTACATAAACACATATCTCTTGTGTATACTACCAACCTACACCAAAATGTGTTGATTTACTTCAATCTTGGTTATGAAAACATCGAAATTCCCTAGCAGAATCAACTTACGACTCTAAAGTGTATATTCATACTCTTGCTGTAGAAAAATACCGTTCAAGCATCATATGTATGTCTAAAAGAATCAGACTTTTTAAACAAGAAAGGTGATCTAAGCAGTGTTGATAGGATCAAAAGAAGAAACTTCTGATGTTTCCATGTTAACTAATCAAAGTTAAATTTTGAATACTTTTTAAAATCTACACTTACTTTAAATATAATTGTAAACATTTAACCAAAATTTTTAAAAATTCATTCCTTAAAAGTATTTATGGCTTATTAACGTCAGTTTTCAAGACAATGAAGATAAATAACCCATCCAAGTATTAGATTTCTTCCACCTACGCCTAAAATCAACCACCGAGATATTTGTAAGTCAAATTTGGCTAGTGCATGTGGGATTAAACCTTTGTCGTGCATGGTGAAAAAATAAAAATTCCAACAAACCTCTTGTAACAAGTCCTGTGCTGCAATGGCTTTCAAAACATTCTTCTTGCTGGTCTCTTGAACTTCACCTCCAAGCAAAAACTCATCCAGCATGAAATAAGCTTTCTCAAAGTTGAAAATTATGTCTAATTCACACACCTGTAATTAAAAAGAAATAAGTATGTTAAGTACTTTAATGGGGTTTAACTTGAAACCATTTGTAAATTTTAATGGTTTCCAATATTGAACATTAGTGCACATTCGATGGAACTTAAACTTAAAATTTTAAAAACGATGTTAATAATTTTATATACTTACACTTCCAAAATATTTGTCCAGAAGTTCAACATAGCGATGGATTATTTCTAGAGTCAAAAGCTCGTTATCATCATTTTCAATTGCACAGCAAAAATAAAGACTAGCATACCTAGAAACAAATAATTACAATGACCAGCAAATTTATTTTTTAAATTAACACAGTATAAATAACTTTTACTTGAACGTTTTTTAAATTTAGTTTCTATACTTCTTTGGCAGAAAAACATTAAATGGTTTAGTAACTGATGGCTAAGTTCAAAATAATAACCTTTTATAAACAATCTTGAGATCTTTCCACTCCAAAAAACTGCACATTTTTGGTTTTCGTGCCAAAACCAAGGTTATAAGTTCTCTGGTAATTTTCTTTTTTGTTCGATCTGGGTAAGCTGCAAACCATTTTTGAAGCCTTAGTTTACCTTGACGGCTGAACAAAAGCATAAACTGCATCTGTAGATTAATTATAAATTGGCCAGGCATTAGGATATGAATTATAAATTTCGAAGGATTACACTATTTACACCTATATCATCAAGTTTTTGTGTTTTACCAATTATAAATGTATAAACAAAATAAATAAAACAACCATTTTAATTTTTAAACAGGTTTATTTTATTTTAGATTTATCCTAATTGTCTATTCCCAGTCAGAGATGTTATCAATACATTTTAATTCTTAGAATTTTTCTAAAATATTAAACATATTGAAAGTGGCGGGGCATAGCATCATCATATGGTGTAGTGCATGACTGTCAACTCGCTAATGTCATGGGTTTGGATCCACAGAACACATGCTTCGAATTAAGGAATTTCAGCACATCTATCTATGGTAAATACTTCCAAAAAAAGTATCTCTAGTAATTTAATGATAGGCCTATACACTTTTATAGTGTATATAGCAACAATCAGATCAAGCGGTTTTAATTCCTTGTCTGTGACAGGATTGGAAGCATGGTTACAGTAAAAAAAGGGCATTTGACTTTTGCCAGCAAAAAGCTGAGAGGAAATAAACAAGTAAACTAGGCCTAACTGATTGTCACAGTTTTATTTGTTTTATTTATTAAATTTTAAATATCCAAGCTATTTAATTAAAATTATTAAAAAGAATGTTTGAAACAGGCTTGCTTTTCCCTATGACTTTTTTTCTTAATTTAAATATTGTAACTTGAAGGTTGGCTGAGGAAGGTTTGGATGTCTACTCCCAGTTGACTGTAGAAAATGATAACATACTGGGAACAGTTAAGTAGCCTATAGTGAGCCTATATGCCTAATTCCAGCAGACTAAAATTCATTCGTAATAAATAGGCCTAATAGGCCTATAAATAAAAAAAATAGGCCTAACAGGAAACCTTAAGAATAGAAACATTTGATTAAGTTCCCATGCCATAAGACATGTCATATACTATTGATAGACATGCCAGATTTGTAGTTTTTATAATGTTCAGCAGCCATGAATTGAGATAGTTACACAATTTTTATTTTTGAACTCAGTAGTTTCACTTTCTCAGGACTAAGCTAAATCAGTTTGGGCCTTAATTTTTGTGTTTTGTTGTAAGGCCTAATTATAATGGATAGCCTATAGAATACTATAGATTTATAGAATCTTAGATTAGGCCTATAGAAAGCCTGAGTGAAAATGGGGATGGATTGGTGAAAGGTAGGAGATTGATGGCTTACTTTATACTTTTCACTGAAGGCCTGTCAATTAATTTTAAAATAGATTTTTATTAGATTTAGAATCTACTACTTAGTTAGTCAAGTTAGTTAGGCCTAGGCCTACCTGATTTATAATTTAAATTAGTTAAAATTAGGCTTACTCAATTAATTCGGTCACCGGTAGCCGTAGCCTATAGAAATCTAGAATTAGATTCTCTAGATTTGATTTAGATCTAGATTTTAGTTGAAATAAGCCTGATGATACTGATAGATCTCTAGATCTAAATGTAAATCTCTTAACTCTTTATAATAACAACTAATCTTAGTAATCTAGATTCTAGATGAACAGAAGGTCACCCCAAATTCAAAACCCCAGCCTAAGTCAGCTTCTGAGCTTAGTCATGACATTAGTCAAGTCAAGACTGGAGAATGGAGAAGCCAGTGAGTGTCAGTGTAGTAGTTAACTGGGTAATCTATCGTTTTGGGTACGTAAAATCGCCAGCGGCTATTAATGTACGAAAACGTTACGTCATTGTCAAGGCTTTAATAGGAGTATATTGTCATATGCTTGTGTCAAATATTATAGATAAATGAATAATAAACCTAAATCAATGGCTAAATATATCGATATAGGCCAGAAATTAACTTTAAACAGCAGTGTCTGAGAGCAAGATTTGCTATATAAACAGCAGCCATTTGTAAAATATAGTGGCTTGCCCCTGAATCTCCCGCTAAAAGCTTATAAAAATAAAACTTAAACAAGATGGCTGCTATAGTAAATGAGCTTGGTTGCATCTGTTGGAAACATCGCTAGTCTTCATTTATTACGGAAAAGTTTTAATTCAATTGTTTAAAAACAGGTACATAAATGAAACAAGGAAACTATTTTTATTTTAAAAAACATAAATCCTCCTCAAAATGTGAAATAATTATTAAAATTTAAGGAGTCACCTGGTTTTCACATTACAAGTCGCGGGCCATTTTAGTAAATTTTACGTACCCAAAACGATAGATTACCGTGTTAACTGTACCTGTAGCATTTTCTATGTATAGGGCATAGGGCATAGGGCCTACTTAAAACTGAAGTAATATATTTCTTTTAGGCCTAGACAGTCTATATCACACACTAGATTTCTAAGTTCTTACCATTTTCGAACGTAGATCTAATATTAAAATTTAAACACAAACTAAAATCAAATGTTTATCATTTCAAGACCCTTCGAAACTACGTCACAGTGAAAGCTAACTACAGAGGGTTGGCCGGAAGTATAAATTCTAAAATTGTGGATTAGAAATGTTTATCTTTTTTTTTAAACGAAGGCTAGGCTAAATTATATAATAGGGATTTCTCTAGTTATACTAGGCCTAACTAGTACTAACTAGCCTGGTGAAGTAGGCCTACTGATCATTTTGTGACTCAGTGAAACGTGCTCAACTAAGCCTAATGCCAAAAATCTTTAGATGCGTAGGCCCCTATTTCTTGTTCTGAGAAGGCTTATTATAATATTATTTTTGTTACTTAAATTCGTAGTTGTTAGTGATTCTAGATCAATCTATTTAATACTATTCACTATTCACTATACTTTATTATACTGCTAACTATACTATTATACGGCATAGGCCCAATTTTTTTTATAGATTTAGACTGGATCTAGATCTAGATCTATATCTAAAAAAAAAAAACTGAAATAAGAGATCTAGGGATATTAAAATATAAATTTTAGAAATCTACAAAAATGTCACTATACCGCAATGCCGCTTGGCTGATAAAGGGATTTAGAGAATACACAAAGTAAGACTTCATTTCTATAGACTCTAGTATAAGTGTCACTATAGACTTCATAAAAAATAAATTACTAATTTAATTCTAGATCCAAGATCCAGTTATGAGTTTATAATCTTAATGCCGAATAATGGTCTGTTATTTTTAAATTATTAGTTAGTAAGCCGTAATAATAAATATAGGGCCGATGGTAGCCGGAAAAAGATGCGCATGCGCAATGGAGAGGAACTACGACTTGCCATCGCAGCGATGTTTTCGATGGTACTGCGCATGCGTGTGTTTACAACCGCAGAACCCTAACACCAACCCTAATCCTATCCTTAACCCTAACCCTAACCCTAGCCCTAATCCTAACCCTAATCCTAGCCCTAATCCTAACCCTAATCCTATCCCTAAACCTTTCCCTAATCCTAACCCTAATTCTAGCCCTAACCCTAACCATAGGTCACTGCGCATGCGCAGAGCTATCTTTTGCCGACTAAGTGGAGACGTTGGGGAGAAAAATCTTCTTCCGAGTAGTCACTTCGTAAATATAGATCAGATCTAAATACTACTTTAAATAATAGGCATATGCCTAGCCTAATAAAATTTTTATAATTTTATTTTTAAGACATAATGCAAGTTAAGCATAATAATTAATAATCATTTCGCAAACTGCAGGCCCATAAATTGAAAAAATATATAAAATGAGGCAAGAATCTACATATTTGACAGACTCTCAAGACCGCAAAAATTGTAGACCCCTGCACTTGCCGACATATATTAACAGACTTAATTGTTGGCAATAAACCTAACACTTAATCTAATGCAACTAGCCTTTAATTAAAACTAGACCTAACCTTGATGTTAGGACAGCAATTGGCCCAATCCTCTCTACCCCATTAATTTAGGCACTACCTACCTGTCCCAAGATAAATTATTAAATTAATTTCAGGGGTGGATATCAAAGTGCCAGCAAGAACTTTAACCCCCAGGATCTTGATGTTGACATCAGCAAGCGTAGTTTCATGATTACAGGAGCAAACAGTGGTGTTGGAAAAGCTGCTGCCTTGGCATTGGCCAAAAAAGGTTAGAGCTGTTATCATATAAATTACAGGTTCAAATGTCTTTTGCTTACAATATCATATATTTACTCTGCATATTGTCTTTTTAAAACAAAACATGTACAAACTGCAGTTATGTAAGCTTGACAAACCTCTTCCCATAGATCTACAACATCCAGTCATTGTATGTTCTTTTCTTTGGTTACAATTTATTAGGCGGAACTGTCCACATTGTATGTAGAAATAAAGATAAGGGGGAGACTGCTCTGAAAGAAATTCAAGATGAATCTGGTAACCAAGTAAGTATGCCTACCTTGCCATCTGTAAAAGTAAGCTAAAAATGTAAAAAAGGTGACACCATATTAGCAAAATATTATTTTTTCTGTTTATTGCATGTATTGCATCACTTCTTCAGCTATGAGGCTTTGATATGATTGTGCAAACCTACTGAGTGACCAGTTAGAAGGGGAGGTAATCTACCCCAGATCTGCACTTTGTTTTGTTGTTCGATGTATTTAAATACAGCGAAAGCACCAAACCCACTGCCTTGGATTATCCTAGCTGTCAACCTGTTCTAAAATAAACATAACACATTTTCTTTCTTTCCTGATATAACACTTTATGCAAGTTCCAAAATCAGTCACTTTTCCAGGTATCTGTTGTCATTTATGGATGGCCGCTAAAAAAATATTTTTGATCTGTTGTGAATTTTTTTTTTTACAGAAAGTCCATCTTCATCTTCTAGATTTGTCTAAGCCACGAGACATAAAAGCATTTTGTCAGGATTTTAAATCCAGTGGACACTCGCTTAATGTTCTAGTGAGTAAAAAATTCTAAAAAATTATATTTAATTTTTATGTAGCAAATGGGGGCTAAAATAAATTGCTTTTCTATTTATGTGAGTTAACTTAGGCAAAATAATTGAAGAAAAGTAAGGAATGAGATTTTTTTGGCTCCCAACATTGCCATAAAAGTACCAACTTGACTTTCCAAATAAACTGGTTACTTTTTTTTTCACTATATATACATGTTTTTATGCCAGGAAAGCTTTTTCAAGAAATGCATTTTATTTTTTAACAGATTTACAACTCAATGATTAAACTTTTACATAAAAAATTATTTTTTACTCACCATCAGTAGTAGTTAACAGAAATTACACATTTAATTGCTGATATGAAAACAATGAATGAAAATGTCGTTTCTAAAATATTTTGAAGGTGAATAATGCAGGTGTTCTTGTGGGAGGAGACAAACGCCAGCTGACAGATGACGGACTTGAAGTCACGTTTGCTACAAACACTTTAGGCGTTCACATTTTAACTCAGGAACTTCTGTCAGTGCTGGAAAGTTCAGATAACCCAAGAGTTGTGAGTATTTTCAAAGATTTTCTCTTCATGAAAGTGTTAATATTATTTCCTTATCAAATAGACTGAATTTAAGCACCATATGAAAATAGCCATTGAATGAATGACATGCTAAGAATTTATTTTAGAAGTAAATATTTAAGAGAATAAATAAGAAAACAATGTGAATAGGAATATGTTATTTACATAAAACATTAGTTTGACTGTAAAGAAAAAATAACCTTTTTGTCTACAAATGAAAGATCAGCTGTTTAGCCTTTACTGACTCGCCAGGTTTACATAAGAAATCATCTAACTATAATAGTTAGAATAATAATAATAGAACATAATAATAGCTTCATACTTCATACCTTGGCCAAATTCTTCATTTCACAACCACCAGTTTGTTCTTGGAAAGTTATTTGAGCTAACTGCTCACTCTGCCTACACTCATTAAGCAGTTCATCTTATTTTTAATTTTACATTATTTAAAGGTTAAAGCAATATATTGTTTGAATTTTTTTAGATAATTGTATCATCTGGGGGTATGCTGGTCCAAAAGTTAGATCTGAGTGACCTTCAGTTTGAGAAGATGACCAAGTATGATGGCACCCTGGCATATGCCCAGACCAAAAGACAGGAAGTGATCATGACATCAGTGTACGCCAAAGCCCACTCAAAAATTCATTTCTCCAGCATGCACCCAGGATGGGCAGCAACTCCTGGTAGGATGTCATTCTATTCTTGGTGAATAATAGTTTTACTAGTGAAACAATTAACAGTGCCACTACATCTTTACACTGATTGTAATCTAGGATCTTGCTATTGAACTAGAAATCAGCTTTCACTAGTTGATGAAAACAATTTCTAAATTTTCAGGTGTTCAGTCTTCACTGCCTGACTTCTATAACAGAATGAAAGATCGTTTACGAAGTGAAGATGAAGCTGCAGACACCATCTTGTGGCTGGCTATAGCAGAAGCGGCGGGGAAACTCGAAAGTGGACTTTTCTATCAAGGTAGTGTTGGGAAGTAGTTTTGAGAAAATATATTTTTTATTACTTAAACTTTCAAACGTGAGTGGACTTTCTATCACAGTAGCCTTGGGAAATAGTGTTGAGAAATTTATTTTTGTACTTAAACTTTCAAGCATGTTAGTGGACTTTCTATCAAGGTAGCCTTGGGAAATAGTGTTGGAAATTTATTTTTTTTACTTAAACTTTCAACATGTGATTAGAAGGTTGTGTTGGGAAAAAAATATTTTTTACGAATCTTACTTAGCCTGTTAAATAAATTTCTAAAAAATTGTTTACTTAATGACTTAGTAGGCCTACCAGTAAAATTATATGCCTTTTTTAAAGTTTTATCAATGTATCAGTTTTATATAACCTGTTTTGGTTTGCAAATTAAAAAATATATATAAATGAGCAAATGTAAAGCTATTTAAAATTTTTCACTACTTCAGAATTTGATATAGAGTATAATTAATACCTCATCTTGTTTCTTTGCCATATACAGATCGCAAACCTGTTCCCACACACTTACCTTTAGCATGGACCAAATCTTCACCAGAGGAGGACAGAAAACTTGTGGAAAAATTAGATGAAATTGCTAGCAAGTTTTAGCTCTCTTGTTCAAATTTCTTTTCAAATGCTCAAGTCATTTACTTCTGTGATTTACTAAGCAGAAAACTGTACCACTTCAAGGGATGGCACATGAATGTCTAAAAATTTAAGTTTTCCAATAGTTTGTATTTGTTGGTCCAAGAATTTCTAGAACTCAGCAGCCCAGCTAGTAGTACGTTTGAATGATGGAACAGGCAGTTATTACATCGCATGAGCTATACTTGAAAGTGTAATTTGTGGCCACTGTTACATAATTGAATAGTTGCTTTCAGTTGAAAATGTTCTAAGAAACTGATCTTCCTTTGTACAGTACTAGCAACTTGACGTTCCAATGTAATAATCTGAAATGTCTATCATACAATTGTTTAAAATCTGTATAGTTTAGTATTAATGTGTTGGTTTTTATTGTAATTCCAGGTTTCAAGCCTTACTTTGCCATGAAATTATTTTGCTATATCAGTTTCCATTGTATTACTGGACTGGTCTCTACATCTGTAAACACTGTCAAATCTATACATAGCCTGTGACTACACACCTGTAAAACACATGGTCATATCTATCCTCACTTGCAAAACACATGATCATATCTATACATACCCTGTAACTCCACACCTGTAAAACACATGGTCAAATCTATCCTCACTTGCAAAACACATGATCATATCTATACATAGCCTGTGACTCCACACCTATAAAACACATGGTCATATCTATACATACCCTGTAACTCCACACCTATAAAACACATGGTCAAATCTATCCCTCACTTGCAAAACACATGATCAAATCTATACATACCCTGTAACTCCATACCTATAAAACACTGTCATATCTATACATACCCTGTAACTCCACACCTGTATAACAGATTAAGTTTAGCTGGGTATACCTGTGGAAACCCTGTGATTTTACAAATGGAAACACATTGTCATCTATAGAAACCCATGTAAACACATGGTCTAGCTCTTCAGTACAGTTAACTTAAAATTTCATTGGCATTATTTATTTTTCTGTTACCACTTTTATATTTTATTTCAAAACTTCATCCCTGCAATATGATTCACTATTTTTAAGCTGTTTACGCTGATGTGAAGTATAAACTAAGAAACAATTATACACAACAGTAGTTTATTGTTCATTTGTATAGTTTTATACATGTAATAAAGATCCATTTTTACTTGCTTTGACTATTCATTGTTTTGTCTTTATTTTAACCAATGGGGGGAAAAAATTATTCACAAACAAAAAAAATACTGTAGCTTCAATTGCCTACTTTTTATTTTAAATAAACTAAAATCTATTGCTTGATGGATTTTTGGTTTTAAAAAAAAAATGACATTTTGTCAACATTAATGATAATTTCACCACAAAGAAATGACAGCACGTCATAAAGTAACACTTTTAAAAATAAAATGTGATTGTTTGACAATAACAACTATAGAAACACTAAATGTTTTTAGTTTTAGTGGTATTTTGTTTAACAATGCTTTAAGGATTTACAAAAAAGATGTAATGCGATATAAAATTGAATAGATTGATTCTGTTCCAATCATTTCACAAAAATTATTGTTTCAATCATTTCACAAAAATAATTCTGTTCCAATCATTTCACAAACTATGTAACATTTGTACATTTTGAAACATGTCGAATAACATAAAAAAATTGCATGTGAAAACAGAACAAAAGCACATTCATAGATTAGGGAAGATTTGCATTTCACAACAATAGGTTTTAACAATATTTTTAGACAACAATGAGCACGAAATGTAAGTCAATTGTTCCAAACTATTACTCCATTTTGTTTCAAGTACTCTCTTTACCAAGCACATTCTGAAATCTTTTGTCAGAATTAGTACACACTTCACCCATTCACAAACCAATGGCAATTAATCATAACGCCTCTACATCACTTTTTCATGAAGCAGTCAATTTTCAACCATTCAAATGATAAATATTTTTCTTTTAAATAACTAAAAATAAATGTTACAACCTTGTAGCTATTCAAACTTGGAATGCTTACAGCATTTTTGAAATGCTGTTTGTGAGTTGAACTCTAATGAGTATTGATTGTATTAGATGTACCAAAACATTTGTTATATTTTTTAAAACTTTTATAACTGAAAAAAAATAATTCTAAAAATGATTTCAAATTATTCCAAATTATTATAATCCTATAAAATATCCTTTTTAAAAATACCAAACTTTAACAGCTGCAGATGAATAAGACAAGTACATTTTAAAAGATGTATTAAATAAAATCATAGCATGATACATATCAATATCTTTTTTCATTTTAAATGCTATAGTGTAATTAATTTGAAAGCACTTAAACTTTTTGAGTTCAACAATTTTAAGTATGGAAGAAAAACTTTTTAAAATTGTATCTAAAAATTATCATGTAGATATTTTTATATCAGTACATGGAAAAAATCTGCACTCTATGGTGCACATGGTAATCATTGTTTCTATTAAAAATGCAGCAATAATTTTAAGGTTTCAACATGGACAAAAAATATAAGCAATGTTGAGGATGAAAATAACACTAATAAGTGTAACTTTAGGTGTGAAATACATTTCTTAAACTTCAATATAAACAAATTATGATTTTTTAATTTTCATTCACATTGTCTACACATTTGTAGTGAGCTCTTGAAAATAAAAAATAAATCATACACAGGAATTAATTTAAAGCTTTTTTTTGCATGTCATGATACAAATATTATGCAATAGAGGAACATATTTACTAGACAAAGTATCAACACAGCATATGAACTGTTGAGGTGTAGTGATGCCTTTTTTTTTACATTTAAAATTTAAATTAGAATTAAATCACATTCTCATAGTTTTAACAAAGAGTGAGTTATGAAATTTTAACTTTTAGAAAGAAGAACTACAAATTTACTACATTGAACTAACACCAATTTCTATCATTGTGTTACCCAACTAGATCATATTAAAAGCTTTATTCAAATAATCAAAGCAATTTTATCAAAATAATAATAATCTCAAAGAGTAACTCCTTAATCCCTTAACTAAGGTGTATCTATATATACAGAAAATCCAGTCTATCTTGGAAATCAATTAACGTTACAAATCTCCTTAATATTCCAAGAACTAGTTCAACATAAACCATGAGATGAACAGTTACAGTTATCACATGAGATGAAGAGTTACACTAATGTTACACAGCAACAAAGGAATGAAATCCCTGGAAAGAGATGGTATTAAAACATTATTTAATCCAATGCAGAAACTATTACTTTGATTGCATTTCAGAGTGGCAGTTATTTTACAACTAAACAACTAGGCAATAAAAATATTTTCTGTGCTTTTAAATTTATTTAGCTAAAAACTTGTATGACAAGAGTAGAGATGTGCAGAAATTATTCACAAGAGTTTTAAAAAAAAAAGAATAATGATGAAATAAAAGCAATCTTAAAGTATTATTTTTTGTACTGTTTTAACACCTGAATAATGCTAATCACTGAGTAGCAAAGTTATTCCGTTTTTCTCTATCGAAGAGCAGCTTCCTCCCATGTCTCTAGTGTAAAACTAATTTCATGTCCCACAGCTGAAGAATGTTTTAAAAATGAACATTAGTGCATGTATTTTTACTGATTCCATGTGATTTTAAACAAAGTTAAATACAACATATGGAAATTTAATAGACCTAATTAATAATTAATACTACATTTTTATAATTCATGTAGCAAGAATTAACAAATAGTAGCTCTTCATGAAGAAAAGTTTATAATAATTAGAACCATAGGTAAAAACATTCAATGATGGTTTTATTTTTAAACTAAAAAACTTAAATGATTGGCTAAACCCAAATATACCTCAAATTAGTATCATCCTCAAATTAGTATCACTGATTCTGTTGCAGCAAACTATAACTAACCCTCAAACTAATCCTATCCATAATTATTAAGGATAAAGTATTCTCATCAACATTCAAAACTAGTTATACAAATAAGTAGGTACAACTATGTATGAGAACCCAAAGCTTTTAACTAAGTGAACTTAAAGGTAACGTCTGTGGAATTAACATAAAGTAAAAGCATTAGATGCACTCACATTTTAAAAATGTGTTTCTGCATAAGTTCGAATAGTTAAAACTGAAACAAAGAACAAACCTTCATAACTCTATCTTTCCCGGTGGTGAGTAGAATTTTACGAGCCTCATCCAACTGCATGTGGACAATACTGTGCTTCAAGTCATGAAACGTTGCATGGGGTGCTTTGCTGAAGAGGAGAAGATACATCTTAAGATTATAAAAATTACATTTAGTAGCTTTAATATCTTTGGGATATCTTTATTTACTGATGTTTTATGATATGTTAAGTTTCAGTTACTTAATAAAGATTTTAGAAACATTTCAAGTTATTCTTCAAAAAAAGTTAAGATGGAGAAAAAACTGCTTTATTCTTGGATGCAGGTAAAATTTTAAAATAAATTTTCAAGCTAGATTTAGATAAAATGTACACAGTGGCGTAGCCAGGATCGTCTCCAGGGGGGGGGGGGGGGTTCCAATTTTTACCCGGGGACAAACTTTCGATTTGCACCCCCCCCCCCCCTCAGACTTTTGATTTGCACCCCCCCTCAAACTTTCGATTTTGCACCCCCCCTCAAACTTTCGATTTGCACCCCCCTCATACTTTATATATATACCGAGGGGTCTATGGGGGGGGGGTGTTATGACCCCCCCCCTAACCCCCCCCCCCTGCCTACGCCACTGAATGTACATCTAAACCATTCCACCATCTAAAAATCAGTTTTATTTGACAAAATTTTAACATTAAAAAGTTGTCTTCTAAAATGGTAATGTACTTACTCTTCAGGAGTGATAGATTCAAAGCATTCATCACAGACGCGAACTTCATATTCGTAGCCCATCAAGGGTATAGTGGACATTTTGCTGCAGCAAGGGTGACACAGTGCCTTCCCACAGTTGCGACAGTGGTGCTGGTGATACAAGATTAGTGACTACATTGGTACTGGTGATACAAGATTAGTGACTACATTGATGATGGTGATACAAGATTAGCTACTACATTGGTGCTGGTGATACAAGATTAGCTACTACATTGATGACGGTGATACAAGATTAGCTACTACATTGGTGATGGTGATACAAGATTAGCTACTACATTGGTGCTGGTGATACAAGATTAGTGACTACATTGGTGCTGGTGATACAAGATTAGCTACTACATTGGTGCTGGTGATACAAGATTAGTGACTACATTGATGATGGTGATACAAGATTAGCTACTACATTGGTGCTGGTGATACAAGATTAGCTACTACATTGATGACGGTGATACAAGATTAGCTACTACATTGGTGCTGGTGATACAAGATTAGTGACTACATTGGTGCTGGTGATACAAGATTAGCTACTACATTGGTGCTGGTGATACAAGATTAGCTACTACATTGGTGCTGGTGATACAAGATTAGTGACTATATTGATGATGGTGATACAAGATTAGCTACTACATTGGTGCTGGTGATACAAGATTAGTGACTATATTGATGATGGTGATACAAGATTAGTGACTACATTGATGCTGGTGATCCAAGATTAGTGACGACATTGATGACGGTGATACAAGATTAGTGACTACATTGGTGCTGGTGATACAAGATTAGTGACTACATTGGTGCTGGTGATACAAGATTAGGGACTACATTGATGACGGTGATACAAGATTAGTGACTACATTGATGATGGTGATACAAGATTAGTGACGACATTGATGACGGTGATACAAGATTAGCTACTACATTGGTGCTGGTGTTACAAGATTAGTGACTACATTGATGATGGTGATACAAGATTAGTGACTACATTGATGTTGGTGATACAAGATTAGCTACATTGGTGCTGGTGATACAAGATTAGTGACTACATTGATGATGGTGATACAAGATTAGTGACTACATTGATGTTGGTGATACAAGATTAGCTACATTTGTGCTGGTGATACAAGATTAGTGACTACATTGGTGCTGGTGATACAAGATTAGCTACTACATTGGATCTGGTGATACAAGATTAGTGACTACATTGGATCTGGTGATACAAGATTAGTGACTACATTGGTGCTGGTGATACAAGATTAGCTACTACATTGGTGCTGGTGATACAAGATTAGTGACTACATTGATGTTGGTGATACAAGATTAGTGACTACATTGATGTTGGTGATACAAGATTAGCTACTACATTGGTGCTGGTGATACAAGATTAGTGATTACATTGATGTTGGTGATACAAGATTAGTGACTAAATTGGTGATGGTGATACAAGATTAGCTACTACATTGGTGCTGGTGATACAAGATTAGTGACGACATTGATGACGGTGATACAAGATTAGCTACTACATTGGTGCTGGTGATACAAGATTAGCTACTACATTGGTGCTGGTGATACAAGATTAGCTACTACATTGATGTTGGTGATACAAGATTAGTGACTACATTGATGTTGGTGATACAAGATTAGCTACTACATTGGTGCTGGTGATACAAGATTAGCTACTACATTGGTGCTGGTGATACAAGATTAGCTACTACATTGGTGCTGGTGATACAAGATTAGTGACTACATTGATGATGGTGATACAAGATTAGCTACTACATTGGTGCTGGTGATACAAGATTAGCTACTACATTGATGACGGTGATACAAGATTAGCTACTACATTGGTGCTGGTGATACAAGATTAGCTACTACATTGGTGCTGGTGATACAAGATTAGCTACTACATTGGTGCTGGTGATACAAGATTAGTGACTACATTGATGATGGTGATACAAGATTAGCTACTACATTGGTGCTGGTGATACAAGATTAGTGACTACATTGGTGCTGGTGATACAAGATTAGCTACTACATTGGTGCTGGTGATACTAGATTAGCTACTACATTGGTGCTGGTGATACAAGATTAGTGACTACATTGATGATGGTGATACAAGATTAGCTACTACATTGGTGCTGGTGATACAAGATTAG
Organism: Physella acuta; assembly: GCF_028476545.2. Lineage (NCBI taxonomy): Eukaryota > Metazoa > Mollusca > Gastropoda > Physidae > Physella > Physella acuta. Next base: position 227,180 of record NW_026732445.1, on the reverse strand, counting down.
TGACTACATTGGTGCTGGTGATACAAGATTAGCTACTACATTGGTGCTGGTGATACAAGATTAGGGACTACATTGATGATGGTGATACAAGATTAGCTACTACATTGGTGCTGGTGATACAAGATTAGTGACTACATTGGTGCTGGTGATACAAGATTAGCTACTACATTGGTGCTGGTGATACAAGATTAGTGACTACATTGATGACGGTGATACAAGATTAGTGACTACATTGGTGCTGGTGATACAAGATTAGTTACTACATTGGTGCTGGTGATACAAGATTAGTGACTACATTGGTGCTGGTGATACAAGATTAGCTACTACATTGGTGCTGGTGATACAAGATTAGTGACTACATTGGTGCTGGTGATAAAAGATTAGTGACTACATTGATGTTGGTGATACAAGATTAGTGACTACATTGGTGCTGGTGATACAAGATTAGCTACTACATTGGTGCTGGTGATACAAGATTAGTGACTACATTGGTGCTGGTGATACAATATTAGCTACTACATTGGTGCTGGTGATACAAGATTAGTGACTACATTGATGACGGTGATACAAGATTAGTGACTACATTGGTGCTGGTGATACAAGATTAGTTACTACATTGGTGCTGGTGATACAAGATTAGTGACTACATTGGTGCTGGTGATACAAGATTAGCTACTACATTGGTGCTGGTGATACAAGATTAGTGACTACATTGGTGCTGGTGATAAAAGATTAGTGACTACATTGATGTTGGTGATACAAGATTAGTGACTACATTGGTGCTGGTGATACAAGATTAGCTACTACATTGGTGCTGGTGATACAAGATTAGCTACTACATTGATGATGGTGATACAAGATTAGCTACTACATTGGTGCTGGTGATACAAGATTAGCTACTACATTGGTGCTGGTGATACAAGATTAGCTACTACATTGGTGCTGGTGATACAAGATTAGTGACTACATTGGTGCTGGTGATACAAGATTAGTGACTACATTGATGATGGTGATACAAGATTAGTGACTACATTGGTGCTGGTGATACAAGATTAGTGACTACATTGGTGCTGGTGATACAAGATTAGCTACTACATTGGTGCTGGTGATACAAGATTAGCTACTACATTGGTGCTGGTGATACAAGATTAGTGACTACATTGGTGCTGGTGATACAAGATTAGTGACTACATTGGTGCTGGTGATACAAGATTAGCTACTACATTGGTGCTGGTGATACAAGATTAGCTACTACATTGGTGCTGGTGATACAAGATTAGTGACTACATTGGTGATGGTGATACAAGATTAGTGACTACATTGATGATGGTGATACAAGATTAGCTACTACATTGGTGCTGGTGATACAAGATTAGCTACTACATTGATGCTGGTGATACAAGATTAGTGACTACATTGATGATGGTGATACAAGATTAGTGACTATATTGGTGATGGTAATGTGTACAAGGATGATTAGCAACTAGATGGATCGATTTATCAAGTTTTTTGCATATTTTAAAATCTGGTATCGTTAAAATTAATTAATGAATTTTTAATTTAGAAAAAATATTTATTTGTAAGTATTTTAGTAAAATGTAACGATAAAACCTGAGGCCTTTATCTTTCAAAACATAGTGATAAAAAAATTCCTACACTCAATTCTTACCTGTCTTTGTCCAACTTTTTTATCTGACCACATTTTCTTAAAATTCCAGAAAAATGGAGAATCACATTTTTGACATACATCACTCTCTGCCCAATCTGGTGTCTGGTGAAATTAAAAAAAATTTAAATGAAACATTTTTAAATGATATAAAAAAATATCTTTAAAATAGCAGAATATGGGAACATCTCAACCTGTGTTTAAACAATTGAATAAAAAAAATATGCCACACCCAAGTGAGTTTATTTATATACCAATTCAGACTAACAATTTTAAGAGATGTTGTGGTTGAATGGTGGAGAGTACGACTGTTTATCCAAAGTCTAGAGTTCAGATCCTAGGCTTGAATCCATAAGACGTCTTTGAGTCCTCCCAGCTCTAATGGGTAACTGACTCACATTAGGTAAAGTAAAGGCGCTGGGCATAGTACTGACTACTTTCCCTGCATATGCTGAGGTCATTAAAACAGGTTAACTCTACTTCATCAGCCCCATACACTGCAAGTTTTGAAAGGGTGCACACCAGACATCAACATCAGGCGCGTGCAGTGTACATATCATTAGCTGAGTATTCTTCACCCTTAGATCCATGTTCTCAATGGCTGTGTACATATCATTCACTGAGTATTCTTCACCCTTAGATCCATGTTCTCAATGGCTGTGTACATATCATTCACTGAGTATTCTTCACCCTTAGATCCATGTTCTCAATGGCTGTGTACATATCATTCACTGAGTATTCTTCACCCTTAGATCCATGTTCTCAATGGCTGTGTACATATCATTCACTGAGTATTCTTCACCCTTAGATCCATGTTCTCAATGGCTGTGTACATATCATTCACTGAGTATTCTTCACCCTTAGATCCATGTTCTCAATGGCAGTGTACATATCATTCACTGAGTATTCTTCACCCTTAGATCCATGTTCTCAATGGCAGTGTACATATCATTAGCTGAGTATTCTTCACCCTTAGATCCATGTTCTCAATGGCAGTGTACATATCAATCACTGAGTATTCTTCACCCTTAGATCCATGTTCTCAATGACTGTGTACATATCATTCACTGAGTATTCTTCACCCTTAGATCCATGTTCTCAATGGCTGTGTACATATCATTCACTGAGTATTCTTCACCCTTAGATCCATGTTCTCAATGGCAGTGTACATATCAATCACTGAGTATTCTTCACCCTTAGATCCATGTTCTCAATGGCTGTGTACATATCATTCACTGAGTATTCTTCACCCTTAGATCCATGTTCTCAATGGCAGTGTACATATCAATCACTGAGTATTCTTCACCCTTAGATCCATGTTCTCAATGGCAGTGTACATATCAATCACTGAGTATTCTTCACCCTTAGATCCATGTTCTCAATGGCAGTGTACATATCAATCACTGAGTATTCTTCACCCTTAGATCCATGTTCTCAATGGCTGTGTACATATCAATCACTGAGTATTCTTCACCCTTAGATCCATGTTCTCAATGGCAGTGTACATATCAATCACTGAGTATTCTTCACCCTTAGATCCATGTTCTCAATGGCAGTGTACATATCAATCACTGAGTATTCTTCACCCTTAGATCCATGTTCTCAATGGCCAGAACACATAACTCACCTCTAGTCTCTTAACAACCATGTCCCATATTCCAAGGATGCCGTCATCTGAAGCAGACAACAATTGTCTGCACGTCTTGGCATGGACTAGTCCCTGGACTTTGTCTCTGTTGACCATTTCAATTTTTTAATGTAGACAACAAAATGTAGTAGAGCAGGCAACATGTTAACATGTTTTAAACACATGAAAGGAAAGAAGGCAAACTTTTTCAACAAGGCAACACTTAAAAGAAAAGAAGGCAACACACAGAATAAGGAAACACTTAAGGAAACATCAGGCAAACTGTTGAAGGGTATTAAATATACCCCAAAAATATTAAGGGAGTGGCCCAGCTGGCCAACTTCTCATTCAAGTAATAAGTTGGCCATTTTGTTTTCAGCACACTGATTTTATAAACTGGTCTTCAAAATCATTTAATTTTGTACAAAAGTAAATGTTTGGGTAGTCAGTAAACATAAGTTTACACTTATTTTCATATTATTATTACCTAATTTTCTGCTAAATATACTTATCTTAAGGCAAATTACATTTTAAACTGTACATATAGTGTGCTATGATGGTTTGAAATCAGACCAGTATTGCAGCAAAATTGTCCATTAATGTTTTGTCAAAATAGCAAAAAAGTTATGCAAAAATAAAAACATGGCTTGGGAGACGTTTCTAGACAATTTACTATGGCGACTGGAACAAAAAGTGTTGGTAAAGCCACACCCAAATTAAAGTTGACTAGCTAGTACAATTAGAACCTGGCCATTCAAACTTGACTTATACAATTATACTCTTAAATCTGGTCACTTAAATCTGACAACCTGGCAACTTGAACTTAGCTATCCCAACCTGGTCACATACACTGCAGCTGTTACATCCTGGCCACTGAACCAACAACTTACTTGTGTCCTTGCAGCTCAAAGGCTGTTCCCTTCCTGCTTCCAATGTCCCACACAATCACAGACTGGTCAAAACTGCCACTGAACAGCAACTGGTTCTCTGCATCCCAGGACAAACATCGGATGCTCCCTAGGGACAGAACAATTTACTCACGAGATTAGCTATTTCAAATGTGCCACACAATAGCAGTACTAAGAGGAAGAAATAAATTAAAAATAAACACACACTTTGAAAAGACATAAACAAAGTTTCTCAACACATGTATAACCATTCTAAAGAAACGGTACATCATAATGTTAAAACACTGAAACAATATGGACTAGTGCTGTTTGTTAAGCAAAAAAAAAAAAGCTTTATAATAAATAATCACATATGCTTGTGTTGTACTAGTGAGTAACCAATTCAGGCACAAGATAGAAATGAAAGTTACAAAATTGTTACTAAATCTTTTATAATGAGAATTATTGGAAAATAACAGATCAAACTAGGGTTGGGTCACTCCTTGTTTGCTAACTGCTGCTCCATTCATTGTTGTTTAGGAAACAGAAGAGAAAATTTACATTAGTTTTAATGTAGTTTCTGCATTTTTTTCTGTCAAAAGAACTAAGATTTCAGTGCCGCCTGAAAATTTTGTCTTACAAGAAAGTTACTATTGGGGCTGTTTACAAAAAAAGTTTCTATCTGAGCTATATACACAAAAAAGTTTCTGATCCTTCAACTCTCAACCAAACAACAACTTTTATGTAAACTGTAAGGGGACAAGCATTTTTTTTTACATAAAACCTTCAACAGAATAGATAGTTAATAAACTCAACTAAGACTAATACACTAAGTAATCTACTTGGATGACTAATACATTTTAATGACTAATGCACCATTTCAATGACTTTAAATGACTAATGCACCATTTCAATGACTTTAAATGACTAATACACCATTTAAATTAGTTTTGATGGCCAATAAAGCGTATCACTGATTAAACAAGGTCAACCTGTACCTGGTCCTACATGACAAACAGCCACTATTGATGACATCATACCACTATTAACATCTAGTGAAATCTGATTTCACTGACCTACTTTCTATGCATTTGATCAGCTTCATATGAATCTCACTAAAACAGTGCTTTTAAATTTTAATGAAAACAAAATGTCACTTTCAATGATTTAATAATTAAAGGAAGGAAGTACTACTGGATGTTCCTGAGTCCACCCAGCTTAAATTAGTACCTGACCCAAGTCAGACAAAGAAAAGTTGACTGTCACATTTTCTTTGTCTGTGCATATGTCATATGCACAGGCAACAGAAAAAGGAGAACTTAGTGGTATATACAAGGAGGTTAGAATCTGCCACAGACCCCCCCTCCCCAAACTGACAACTGTCTCATGTTAAGTTAAAGTTGTAGGCGTCTGTGCTCTCATGTCCCCCCCCCCCTCCATCTGCCATTACCACCAATAAATTCCTGCCTAGGTGACAGAACCCTATCTAATCTGACCTTTGACCTTTGACAGGCTGCTGTGATCAAGTTCCTATATTTATAAATATTTAGCTGTTTACAGCTTCTATACCCAACTACCATTCTGATCTAAATATTTTATTTTTGTAATACAAATATCAACATAAGAAGACTTTAAGTTTCAACTTTTTAAAATTCCTTAACCAAATTAAAGCCTCTCAAGTTTTGGTCATGTGACTGTTGCTAATCTCCCTATCATGATACACAATTGTTCTGATACATTGTTCACAGATAACAGAACCTTTTTTTTATAACACCAAATGGCCTTAAGGATTTTTTTTCTACCTAGCTTAAAAAATTTAAATAGCTGATCTTGTTTAAAAAGGTGTACTTTTAATACTTATAACTAAAGTTTTGATTTAATAGGGGAAAATACAATGCATTATATTCATACATAAAACAGTGCTAAAGCTAATTACTAATTAAATACTGATCATGCACTGAAAGTACATATGCCACTATAGTAGTAGTACAACTTATAAGTAAATTAAATAATACAAATGGCTCATAAGAATTTTAGTATTGAAAAAAAGTACAGCTAGCAGTACTTTAAAAGGATTGATAAAATTTATGTTTTATTAATCATCAAGAAATTCACTACAACTACATATTTCTGGGGTGATATACCCAATTTATATGACTGTCTCAAAGTACTCTCAGCTTTGATAGATTCATGACTCACAGATGCTGACCACACAATCCTTTCATATACTAAGTTAAAGAACTGTGTCTACTCAAAGCACCACCCAGTCAGAGGCATAGAGACTCTTTCAGGCCCCTGAGACTAATCATCAATTTTACCCCCCACTCACCAATATTATATATAATAAGCAAAAAAGTGCCAACCCCATCCAAGTTGAATGGTTGGTGACACTTTTTACCAGTCACTATCCTTTGTTTTTACTTTGGTGTCATACAAATGATGTAGAAAATGCCTAAATCAGTCTGTAAAACCAAGTAACAGTCTATTTTCTTAACTACGACTGTGTACAATTCAGTAATGCAGCTTAGAATGAGCTTTTTTTTTATTTTTTCACCCCGTTTGTACCCCCCTAAGGAACGGCGCCCGATAACAACAATATGTGAAGGGAAATATTTCATGACTAATTTTCTGGTACTTTTAAATTTGATGGTAGATTAGTTTGAACTTATTTGGAAATGTGAAGAAATAATACTTCATGACAAATTTTGTTTAATGTTGCGCTGGTCCAGTCCAATTAGATTGCGGTCATTATCATGTCTTACAAAAGTTTAAAAAACAACAACAGCTATTAGCTAGATATTCTATTCCATAGAGAAAACATTGAGCAAGTAGTTTTTGCTAACCAAACAAAGCAGGAAGATAACCAGAACATCTGTGGCTGCCAGAATCAATGGCAGCCAACATACCCACATGACCCTCCATTCATCAAAACTGACAACCAACATGCAACAGTAAACATTTACTGAATGAGTGGTGTGCTCTTATGGAAGGAAGTAAATTAAAATAGTATACAGGAAATTAATTTGTTAAAGCTGTAAAGATAATTAAAACAATAATTGACTTAAGTCTAAAGTTGTCTATACATACATTACATTCATTACATTCCTAATAACTATACATGTTCATAAATACAGGTGGATGAAATCTACAAACTTTTATAAATTAAAATAAAGGGCATTAATTTTTTTAAATACATATTTTGTGGGAACATAAATGTTTTCAGAGATATTAGTCGCAAGTGAAAAGGTATTAAGTCATAATATTTTGTCCAACATTCAAAGAAAGCACAAGATCTGAGTAAACAACAGCATTGTGTTTGGATGGATACAAGTAAATAATAAAATTAATTTTAAAATGGTAAGCTTATAGAAACAGCGTAACTGCCATTGGAATGCAAGGATATAAAGCTAGGGAAAGCTTGCTGTTGCAATGGAATATTCAGATAGCTATTCTTAGATTAAACACTTAACAAATGCCCTGGGCTCCTAATAGAAGTAAAAATTTAAATCATCAATGTTTAAAGAACTTGAATTTTTATAAACTTTATATAAAAAAAATGTAATATATACCTTAAAGCAACAAAAAGTGTTATTATTTATTTATTCAAAATAGTAATTTTTTTAATAGACTTTTTTGGTCAATAAATTCTGTAAAAAGGAACCCTTTTCAAACATTAATTAGAAAATCTCGGGTTCTTTAGCTAGTGATGGGCTTAAAAGCAGAGGTGACATTTTGTGAACAAATCTTTAATAATTGAATTCATGAAGCACATGCATCCCAAGGGGTTCTATTTTTAATGCAGAATTTACCATGGCCAAAGGCCATTCTCAATGCAGAGAGTCCAGGGGCCGGTATTTTGGCCAAATCTCTCCGAAAATTGAGGAAGCTCACTGCAAAGAAATGATTGAATTCTTGTTGATATAGAAAACATTGTTCTCAAGACAAAATTCTCAGTAGAAATCCTGAGGGAATATAGTTGACCATTATCATGGGTCCAGTCTAAGGAAGACAGTAATGATGATTTTAAGCAAACTTAAGGCCACTTTACAACTGCTTGTGTCTGGGTGGTGATGCTGAATTGCAACAAAAGCAGGACCAGTGTGAGTGATCATCTGAAGAAGACAGTGTGATGTTTCACAAGTAACATGGTTTAAATTTAAAGCTGAGGTACTGAGTACTTCAGGTACATGCTCCTAAGAATGCAGAGTTAGATCAAGAAAACAATACTGGGCTTGCTACAACCTCTACACAAGAGATTATGAAAGCGTTATAAATATGAATTATTTATGGAGGAGGAAAGCATAAATTTGAGGGGCATATCCTGGTAGACATATCTAGCCTAATGTTAATCAGACAATCTTAACCCACTGTAAACAGGGGAGGTGAATCAGGACAGATGAAATCTTATCTTAAAGGGGGGGTGGGTGGGTTAGGGTATAAATCCTACCCAAGGGTAAACAGGGGGGGAGAGAGAGGTGAATGTCAGACAAACTGAACACTATAGTAAATAAAATATGTAAAAAGGGAGATTGAGGTAGATATAAAAAAGTGTTATTTCAGAATCTCATGACAGGAAATATTTGCCTGTTATAAAATATATAAATAATATAAGCTTAACTAAATAAAAAATAAAAATTTTTGCAATAAACATTATCTAGGGAGATACACATTTCAAATTGTTGTACAAATAACCAAAGCTCTGCCGCTTTAAATATTTAACAATTTTCTTTGCTTTTCTCAATGTCAATTATTAATCATTGGTCTTTAACCTTTAATAATTTCCAATAGTATTTGCTCACTGAGGGCTCTATAAACTATTAATTCCATTTGTTTATGCTTTCAACAATAATTCATCAGAAGTAAAATATAACTTCATTTTAAGTTGAGTAAAACTATTTTTAGGTATTGTCAATCAAAACTTTAAACAGTATTTGTTTTGTGTTTGTTGTACGGACTTTTATTTTTAAATGATGAGACATGGCTTCGTTTTCTGGTCCTACAGTACCACAGATAAAATGTTCTTGAAAGTAGTTGTCCAGGCGAAATCAATTTTGTGTCTTTGAACACTTTTTATCCACCCCACTAGTTAACCCAAGGATTATTATTGCAGTCCTAAAGGAATGTATTCATTACAGTACATTTTTCATTTAAATCTAAACACACATATAGCAGAAAACAGTCCATACATAATAATAATAAAATAATCTTTAGAAAATATTTTAAGTTCCAGGAAGTCATATGTTGTGGTCATTTTGAATATGTCTAAACATAATTAAAAAAACCTTGAGAGAAAACCTTCGTACCCAGAAAGAATGTTTGTTAACTGGGTAGGAGATTAAATAAAGAGACAAAGAATAAACATTGAAAATGAAAGACACAATATATGTGCATGCAATTAGAAGAAGCAAATGGAAAAATATCAGTTTTATACAATATTTATAAAAATCTAAAAAAATACGAGCCCCATTTGACAATAGATATTTCCACAAATGGAAACAAACCATAGATCAATGATAAAAGCAACAAAATGTCACTAATAACATTTGCTCATTAATTTGCATTAGATAAAATCTTAGAATTTTCTACAGCTGGGTGACAAATGTAAAAAATGTGTATTCCACATGCAAATAAATTCTTACCGGTCGCTTAAAGTTTACAAGAAAAAAAAATAATTTTAATATGAAAATACAACATAAGTCTACAAGTTAGAATAGAATAAAAAATAACTACATTTGATTTCTACCATACTAGGAAACAATGGCTGCAATACTGACAGACAAAACCTGGAACTGTTAAAGTAAAATCCAGTAGTGCCTGACTCACCTGCATGTCCTTTTAGGGTAACTACGTGGTCAAAAGATGTGTCCTTCAGTTTCAGGACTGAAATCTGCCCAGAGTAATCACCAACAAAGGCATACTTTGACTGCTCATCAAATCTACACTTAAGTCAAGGTCACATTCATATTTGAATATTAAACTACTTTTAATGTTATATTTGAAATATCTTATAGCAGAATTATAAAAAAATATTTTATGAATCAGTTGCTATACTAATTAGGATCTCTACCATACAATCATATATTTTCCTCAGCAATATTTAATATTTTTTCCTTACAAGGCTATATTACTATGTACCTCAACCATGAATGAACAATCAAAACAACAACTTTAAAATTTCATGTTTTACCATAAAGTTTATGCTGAATGCTGCATATATTGTCCTAAATGTGCACCACAAAAGAAATATAAACTAACCCTGGTATGAAGTAACGACAAGGCAACTGTACTTTTCAATAAATAATTTTACAATATTATTTCCCTAAAATTAACCAAGTTAAAGAATTTTTTATTTTATTTCAGCTATTTATTCTAACTATACAGGCTGTAAGAATATCCACATGTATTACCATTGAAAAATATCCTTTCAAAGAATTCATGGGAGATAAAGTTTATCTTTATCTGAGTACAGAATATTCAGGGATAAATTGGTCAGCAACTTGTGAGCAACATGCCCAACTGTTTTTAATTTCCCTGACTCAGTTACCTCTTTGAGCTGGTTGAACTTAAAGATGTCCTCAAGACTCAAGCCAATGAAAGGAACTAAAGAATACTGAGTTATTTAACTGTGCTCTCTAACTCATAATCCCACATCCCTTACCATGCTAAGAAAAAGTATATGATATTCCAGAGATTTTTTTTAGAAAAAAAATCCACTCACTAAGACCTAAGTCAATTAAAATTTTGGTGAGAAATAAAATTTGAAAAAGGATACTCCAAACACAGACACATAGCGTTCGCTTGGTAGCCACATAACCGCCTGCCAGTCTCTGAACAATGCCACATGAAATATTTGTCTTTACCACAGCTAAGCACCCACTCGCAGGATAAGGAAAATCTCACAGCTGTAACACGGTTTTGATGAGCTGGAAAATAATTGTGATTTGTTTATTCAAGGGATATGTTAATTTAGTCAGTAAATGAGTAATAGCTTGAGATTTCTCTATAATTTTATTAAATACTCACCAATATAGTCTCTGTGGTGTATTAATCTATTATAATCCTCTGTTAACTCAAATTCCTTTTAGAATAAAAAAAAAAATTAAACATCAACTTTATTTTTTATTTGAAGGACCTAACTTTATTTAAAAACTGAAGGAATCGTAACAAAATTTAATTATAAATATATGTTTGCTGTAACATCTATAGGTATTAAAAAAATTAAACTTACAGTAATTGTTCCGTTGTCTTGACCTACAAAAAGTCGTCTTGTTTCTGAATTGTAATTGACAGATGAAGCTTCAGCTGCAATATGATGCAGTTATAATAAGTAAAATAAATTTACTATTGAAAAGTGTAGTAATATCAAGTATAGTAAAGTAGTACACTAATATCCTATTTCGGACTTTATAGTCCATAGGGGAGACGAAAGAGATTTCATCTGTTTCTTGACCAATGCATATGAAGTGTGGTGTGGTCAACACTATGTACTACAGCCTTTACTTAACATGAGTCAAGTTTAGGTGGACGAAGTGTAGTCCTATAGAGCTGAGTTTGAGATAAGAGCTCAAAACATTTGAGTTAGCAGCTGATTACTCAACATCCTGGCCCACTGTCCCCTAAAAAGTAGATGTGTGTAACCAACACAGTAAAAAAAAGTAAAGTAGAAAAGTAACTTACAAGGCATAGAATGACAAATACTTGGCCAGTATTGGCCAGAATCTCGCTTTAGCCATACTCTCAGAGTTCTGAAAAGCAAAAAATGCATATAGTTATTAAAACATAATACTATGTTTTGTTCTATCCATTGTATTTTAGGTAACGTAAATCAAACACATTTCTGTAAGTTTAAGTTAAAGCTTTATGTAGTGATGGTATAAATCAGCTTATTAATGTAAAAGCAGTCTTGATTCAGTAGTTAACTAAATAAAACACTAAATGACTAACCCTATCCCTAATCAAATCTCTAACCTAAGTCCTACCATAGCTATAACCCTTTCTGACCATAACACTTAAGTTAACCTGATATTACAATTCAATACTAATAACAAAATAACATACATATATTTGTAAGAGTCAATACGTTGTTATTGTCAGACATCAGCAAAATTAGCCTCTAATCAAATAAATTAATTTAATACATTAATTTGTATACGCCTAATAAATAATAGGCCCTATAGACCCAATGGCAATAGATAAAGTTTAAATTAAATAACAATAATTTTGACCTATCATAAATAGTATTAAACAGAGAGGTCTAAACCTGTGTAATTCTGAAGCAATTCCAATTCACATGTTTAAGATCAAGGCCTAAATTCTAAATTAAATAACTCCTACTTAAAATAACTAAAAGGGCGCCTAGGCATATGTTATTGATAGTATTAGTATTATAATTAGTCTAACTACTAATTAGGCCCTATTAATTAATAATAAGCTAAAATTAAATTAGATAGGCCTAGTAAATTACTATATAATTACTATTAATTACACCCCCTTTCACCGCCTTCCAGTCATCAGCTGATGAGTCGTAGTTCTTGGTTTTACGCTTCGAAAATATATATTTTTTATGTACACTTACTTGTCGTCGCTGACACTTATTACTCCATCTTCTTTGGGAATCAGTATGGCTTCATTAATTGTGTCTGGGCATCCTTCAATTTTGTTCCATAGAATCGGTTTCCTTACGTTTCCTTGTTTTCTTTCGTCTTGATTTATTTCTGCTGCCATCTTGACTTGTTATTGTCACGTGACAACAAACAACAAAGGGAAAAATAACGCTCGCAAACTGCGAAATTCTAAAAAACAAAGGGTTTTCCCCCTTACATGATGATAACTTAGTAGATCTGTTGTTCATCAAATGTATATCTATTTATTCAATATACCGAAGTGGCATTTTTTTATGCTGAAACGTATCGAAAGTATGTTATTTATATAATTTAAAGTTTAAAAAATTGCTTTGAGATTCGAACAATTTGACATAATACGAGCAATGTTACGAAACAACTTAAATATATTGCCAGCTTTTTTAGTAACAAGTTATAACTGAGTAGAGTACACTTTTTAAATATGAGCTGACACTTTTCGACATGGGCACACCCGAACTAGTCTAACTCTTACTTGTCACACGAAAAATAATTAGGCATACAAAGAGAACTTTACTTTTGAAATTGGAGCTGCCGTTCAGTTTTTGAAAAACGTCTGCCTAAATAATATTCACTGACTTCCAAACACAACGATGTAAATATACCTCAACTCGTAAACATAGCATGTGTATGCCTATTTATATGAGTAGAGTAAATAAAGTGTGAAAATGTTATTTTCAGTGTTTCTTCCAGACTTTTTCTTGATATTTTCGGGGGGGGGGAGGGGGGGCGGTCAACATTTTTCGGGGGGGGGGGGGGGGGTGGACACTAGTCAAAGTGTATGTTTACTATATAAATTCCATCTCGTTCGGTGTGGGGGGGGTAGACTTTCTTCGGGGGGACGACCCCCCCCCCCCCCCCGAAGATATGCCTGGAAGACACTCTGGTTATTTTATGCAGGCATTTGTTTTTCATCACCATTATTAAAAGTCTAAAGATCCACGCCTACTTCAGATGGAAACTTTCACTCAAGACAAATTGCGCAGGTAAAAAAGAAGGAGCTTTGCTTTTTAAACAAATGTCTAGTCTAAATTATACAAGACAGCGCGACAAAAAGTTAAACGTCTGTGAACCACTAGCCTAAACTCACTAAACACAGTTGACGAATAGAGAAAAAAAAGCATGTCTGGCTGTCGATGCAGAAAAACCTGGCATGTGTGTCAACATGTTTGCAGACGGCATCCGAGTTGTTGATTTGAGGTTTTTGTTTTGGAAAGTTTGTAAACACAACTTTTATCAGTAGAAAAAGCAAAATTCTGTCGCGTGCAGCTTCTAGTTCTAGGATAAAAATAGTTCCTATCTCCGCTGATATTTTTCCTCTAATGCTGATGCAGATGATTTATCAAACCGAGCGAACTCTTTTCAGTAGGGCCTAAGAAAAACTACTAAGAAAACGCGCTGTAAACAAGAGACTTTTTGTTATAAATAATTATTAGGTTTTTTAAAATCTGCCTGATGCTTCCCCCCCCCCCTCGCACACACATGTTAATGTTAAGAAATCAACACTCGACACGACCAATATTTCACTCTCTCTGTTGGTGTAAATAAATGTTCTAATTTATGATAGATTTTCTAGATAACCCCTAAGTATGTTTTTTTTTGTGAATAAAAATTGTAAAAAAAAAAACAACTTTGTTTTTCATTTTATAAAGGCCTTTTAAAGCTTAATAACTCAATTTCCGTGATGCGTCCGAGAGAAAATGGTAAACAAGTGCTCCTGCACTAAATTGTGCAGTGTTCGATGTGCACTCATTTCTTGCCAAACAGACTAAAGTAATCAAGAAAGAAAAAGTGTGGTCCATTTTTAACTTGCCGCTTGGTACTCTAGCCCCAACCGTACAACAGTACTGTTATTGTTAAGTAGACGTGCACCGGAGTCTTACCATACGAGACTATTTCAGGCATATCTCTGGGGGGGGGGGGGGGGGGGGGAGGGGAGGAGGAGAAGAAGTGCCCCTTAAACACTTCCACCCCCCTCACCCCCCAGCGAGAAAAGGCTATATAGAAAATATATACCTTATTCTTTAACAAGTGTCGATGGAAATTTTAAAATCTTCACAATCCTACCTACCAATACCCCACCCCCAAATAATAATATGCTAATATGCAGTTCTTTCTTTTTCAGTTACATGTCTCTATGATGATAGCCATCATCCTTACGAAAATTAACGGATTATCATCATATTTTGTAATACCATAAATAGCGTAAACTAGATACATTTCTTCAACCCTTTCTTCCCCACGTAGCACGTAAAGTCAATACACTGATTCCCCGCTCTCCCTATACTATACCACTAAAACCAGGTACACGACGCTATTGTTTGTAAGTTGAACGTTGCCAGAATAGCGCTCGCGTCCCTTTGAATTATTTGATCGATTTATTTTTCTACGTCTCGCGTGGTTTTTCCCCAATGGTAATTTCGATGACACACGAGAATTTTACTTTTGTCTTGAATTAAAAGAAAAAGAAATTATTTTTTAAATATGTGTCTGAAGGTACTTTGTTCTTCTGACGCATAGATCTAAATACATCTTGGCTAAATGAATGCAATTGATTAAAAAAAAGAGATTCCTCTTCGTGAATAAATAGTTTTCAAAATCTTTATAGGAATTAATCCTTCCTAGTAAAATTCACCAAAAATGATGGTATATTATTATGTGATTACACAGGATTAAGAGCTGGTCGTTCAACGATTTAGGACTAGCGCAAATATTATAGCAGTATTTAACATACAAGTTAGACGTTTTTCAATCCCACTCCTACACCTCTACCCGATATAGTTTAATAAAATGATATTATGTAAAATCTCAACAACTTCATATTAATTTGTCAAAATGGCGGGAGGGGGGGGGGGGGGGGCAGAGGTAGTAGAGTCAAGATATCAGACATCATATATATATATATATATATATATATATATATATATATATATATATATATATATATATATATATATATATATATCGTTATTATCTATATGTCTATATCTAGGTGTTCTTTGTAATTTATTTATTCTATTAGACTTTTATTTTATCCCAGACAGGAGAGTGAAAGAAAAAAAAGGGGGGGGGGGAGTCAGATGATCTCTTGACCGGTGCTAGCATTCTTTAACATAGTACCCAATGACTTTGTTTATTAACTCTTTCACAATTATGAACTTCGAAGTGTGTGTGTGTGTGTGTTTGTAATAAATTATAAAAAAAAACACATAAATCTAGTGAAATTAAGTCGCATTGGAATTATATATCGTCGTGCTGCTGTGGATTTTTTTTTAAAAGCTACCATCCCCAACCCACCCCCTTTGGGCTAACATGAAGTATTTGCCAGGTTTGCAGTTGAACAACGCGCAGCACGCGACGTCGACAAATTGCTTGCTTAACTGGCAACTATTGGTAGAAACAACGTCAACATTGCGGTCATTTATAGAGCGACGTCGTTCACGTGTAGTGGATGATTCCCCTTGTATTAGGGGCGACCACTGAGTAAGTAGCTTTGATGGTGTTTTTAAATTCATGTTTTTTAATTTTTATAAAGTTATTTTTATTTTAATAAAATTTTAACTCTTCGTGTTAATTAGTTGGTGTATAAGTTAATAAGATTAGGTCGTTATTATAAAAATGTTACATCAGAGTTACTTTAACTAAAAATAAAAATACAATAGTTTTACTTTCATTATCTTGACGGAATGCCTAGTTAGCTGAAGTGGTGTAACTAGAATTTTTCATTGGGGGTCAGACCTCATCAGGGGTGTTGATTTTTATAATAACAGGCTCAAAACAATGTGGGCATTTGTTTATTTATGATTGTTCAATACTTATAGTATGCCTTACGTATATGTTATACCTGAGGTGGAGTAGTTGAGTAGAAACAGTGATCACAACACATGCGACGCAGTTGTTGTCACTTGGTGTAAGCAAATGTTATGAAAGAAACCTCAAACTCAAAGAGAAATGTTGTGAAATCCTCTAAAGTGTGTCTTTACAAATGCTATTTGGAGAGGAATTGTAATGACTTAATGCATCATAAAGGCTCAAGGGGAAAAATTAGGCTTATTGGCTTAGTTTTTTCTCACACTTGTCGCATTATTATTTTGAAATGATCTTTTACTAAAACAATTTTGTTTAGAGTTATCTATAAATAAATTTACGAATCTTTAATCTAAATTTACCATCAACCCCGCCTTCGCAATATCGTAATACCTAGACCATCGCAAAATAACGTTACAAAATTACATGCTAGTGACTAAAATAAAACCATACTTTTTACAAAAATTAGTTTTCCTTATTTTTTTGTCATTTAAAATACATAATACAATACATCGTGTTTCTAGAAGCCTCTTTTCCTCTAGCAATACAGTCACACAAATCTGAGTGCATTTAAGATAGGTGAAGTCATTTACTCATAACATTCAAAGTAGCTGAAGTTTTTATTTTTTGCTTTTCTTTGCAATATAGTTTAGCTTTAAAATTTCAATGAAACACATTTTCTAAGATGATACCAAGAAACCATATTAATAAAAAAAAACATATATTAAAAAAAACATTTAAAAAGCAAACATCGAAAACAAATTATTAGAAATTAGGATAATCAACATTTGGAAATGAAACTGTGCTATCCTCTTAATTTTGACGAGGTGCGGGATATACAAAAGCTGGTAGTTGGCAGGCCTATCCATCACTTATAAGGTCTAATCCTTCTAATATAACTCATGCTCCCAATGTGTTACGGTACCAGTGGCGTAGGCAGGGGGGGGTTAGGGGGGGTCATAACCCCCCCCATAGACCCCTCGGTATATATAAAAAGTATGAGGGGGGGGTGCAAATCGAAAGTTTGAGGGGGGGTGCAAATCGAAAGTTTGAGGGGGGGGGGGGTACAAATCGAAAGTTTGAGGGGGGGGGGTGCAAATCGAAAGTTTGAGGGGGGGGGGGGTGCAAATCGAAAGTTTGTCCCCCGGCTAAAAATTGGAACCCCCCCCCCCCCCCCCCTTGAGACGATCCTGGCTACGCCACTGTACGGTACGTTCGTTTATTCTCGCCCGCATACAGCGTGAACTGTTTGGCTTTGTATTTTGCGTTCTTATTTGAACACATTTTTGGACAGTTCTGTCTTTACCGGGCCGTTTTTTTTTTTTACCGTATCGTGTTATTTTTTTTTACCTATTTTTTTTTTAAAATTTAACGTGTTTTTTTTTTTGTTTTTTTTTTTTTTTGCCATTACGCTCTTTTTTTTTGCCATTACGCTATTTCTTTTTTCTTTTATCTTATTTCTTATTCGACATTACTGTATTATTTTTGACATCACTGTGTTCTTTTTACCGTAGCATGTTATTTTTGACATTACAATATTACATTTCACAGTAAAATGTTATTTTTGACATTACAATGTTATTTTTTGACATTACAATATTATATTTTCACAGTAAAATGTTATTTTTTGACATTACAATATTACAATGTTATTTTCCTATGCTAAAGGTTGGCGACCCCTGCTCTCATGTATTATTTTAGCATATAACTTGTTCCATGTCTAGTGGTCAATGTTATAATTATTTTAATTATAATTTATTACTATAATCATATGATTCAGGTTGGGTGCTTAAAATTGTTATATTGCAACTGGGCATACCACCGTTTTCTGTTGCTATTGAAATACTATTGAAGCAAACTTAACCTTTTGCTTTCTTTTACAGGTTGGTTTAAAACCCAAAATAACTGTTCCAGATTTTTCAAAAACGACAAACAACTGATGTCCCATTAACAGCCAAAATGTCAACAATGAAAAGTATAAGATAACACACATCTGTATAAAACGTTCAAGAAAAAAAAAGG
Source organism: Physella acuta (assembly GCF_028476545.2). Taxonomy (NCBI): domain Eukaryota; kingdom Metazoa; phylum Mollusca; class Gastropoda; family Physidae; genus Physella; species Physella acuta. The sequence goes on along the minus strand of NW_026732445.1, from coordinate 208,532 downwards.
AGCTTTGAATGTTTTCAAATAACGTGAAATCCCCCGTAAACTATTGTAAAGGGACGTAGAACCTAGTATTTTAAGGAGCTGTTAAAATACCCAACAATGTTTTCTTGGAAGAAGGACAGCGCCCACATCTCAGATGAAGAACCAAACTTCCATGTGCGTTATCTGGGTCACACAGAAACGTATGTCCCTAGCGGAAAAGGTTGTACATTGCAGCCACTAAAGAGACTATGGGACAGTGCACCCACTGAAAGATCCCTCCGCCGCGTCGTAATCAAGCTTGGATTAAACGGTCTCTTCCTACAAGACCTGGAAAAGAAAGAGTCGAAAAATATCACTCGCAATTTCGACATGGAGAATATCTCGTTTTGTGCTGCTGATAGAAGCGTCAACGACCGTTTGTTTTGCTGGATATACAAAAACCCGGAAACGGAAAAACTCGAAGCGCATGCCGTTTTGTGTAACACCAGCGACAAGCCTAAGATCATGGTGGTCGTCTTGTCACGCGCGTTTTATCTCGCGTACAAAGACTGGCGGGCCGAGAAAAAACGAGAGGAAAGAAGAAAAATATACACATTGAGGAATTTTTCTGGGGAGGAAAGTCCACACACATCAGGTTCTCATTTGCCATCTCCGAACCATCACAAATCTCAAACTACGCAAAATAAAACTGCGCGTCACTAAGAACAATGTGCTACTTCTTTGCACTGAGATTTTTAGCTTAAGCTATCAAATTTTACTGCAGTGAACTAAAATTATATTTGGGTTGAATGACGGTCAAAGCTGATTTTTCTGACGGTGTTAAAAAAAATAACCATCTAATAAAATATATATGGAGAATAAAGCAAAAGCCATTTTCATTCAGCTCTGGGCCTTAGCGCATGAATACTCGAATTTTTATATGCCTAAAAAAATAAAAAATAAATCAAATGGCTTTTTTGTTTCTAGTAATAGTTAGCTCTTAGGATACCTCTGTACGAGTAATAGGCGGCGGCAAGAAAGGGATTGGACTATTGGACTCTGTCTCTAGAGTCGAGATTATTCAAACAAGTCTTCAGAATGTGTCAAAAACAATGGAATTAAACGTCGGCCTTCACCTTGGATATAAAATGAACTATAGATAAAAACCTATTTTTTGTTTTGATAATAGGCCTACGTATTTATGCATGTATTTTGAATGACCTCTTTAAAAACGCCATTATAATGTCTTAACAAACCGCCTGCAAAAAATAAAAACTGTTATAGTATCTTGATTGTCTGTTTCATCCATCCCACCCGTTATTTCACCTGGTGGCAGAGGTTCTATCAATAATTCTCATGCAGATAGGTGTAACAAAAGTAAACACACGCATGTTGTACATTGTAATAATTCATCGCCATATCGTTGTGAATGTTCAAGCATTTGGAAAGATCAAAGTAAAGAGTTTTTATGTAGGCCTACAAACGTGTACGACAGACAATGGCATTTTGCTGTTTGTAACAGCTGAACTACTCAAGACATGATCAAAGTCATCAATCAATGTTGACACACGTGATCGCTTTGTCATGTCCAGGCTGTAGTTTTTAACCTTCGAGTGACACGGCCAGTAGCTCTGACAAGGCACACGCAGTAGTTCTCACACGAAACGTGTGTAGTTCACATATAAAACTTGTGATGTCTATACAGTAGTTCTCACAATTTGGGGGTGACAACCAGTGTTTCTTCCAGACTTTTTTTTCCTTGAAATTTAGGGGGGGGGGAGCTGACACTGTTAAAAAGTATATATTTTCTACATAAATTTCATTTCGTTGGGGGGGGGGGGGGGGGTAGTAGACTTTTTTCGGAAGAAATGCCTGGAAGAAACTCTGGTGACTACACCACGAAAATCATACAATTTACTTCAACACAATGTTATCCAGTTTAAATAAAAATAACAGAAGGGGAAGGGTGACACCCTACCTACTAATGCCAGTGACCTGGTGTAACATACCAACACATACTGTCTCTATAATAATGCACCTCATGTAGGATTTTGAAGAAACAAACTTAAAATTTCAAACACACAGAGCAAACAAAATAAAAACTTTCCACTAGTGATTAAAAGTAATAAATAAATATTTAATCCAATTACATCAAATATTTAAATCATTCAAGTCTTAAAGTAACATTAACAGACAGGCATGGCACATCATGGAATCAACTGCTCACCATTGCATAATTCTGGTTTCACCTACTCATCATGACATATGACATCACTTGCTGACAGGATTCTGGTCACACCAAAGACTAGCATGTCATATGACATCACTTGCTGACAGGATTCTGGTCACACATACACACCCAAGACTAGCATGACATATGACATTACTTGCTGACAGGATTCTGGTCACACATACACACCAAAGACTAGCATAAAATCATATGCTAACAACAGCATCTATGAAACCTTTATACCATAACTGTTACAACATCCTTTGCTAACAAACAAGTTGAGTATTCACATCACAAGACATGTAACCATTGTAACTGGCAAGCATCTTTGAATATGCAGATGCAAACACTGAAACATCAAAATAAAAGAAAATCTATCTTAGTGTTGAGTGACAAAACAAGCATTATTTTCTGCACTTAAACTAACCTCAATTACACAAATTAATTTATTATTGCCTTTGATAAAACATTCCAAGTCTAGACACATACAATTATCTAAATTTTAAACAGTTCCTTACAAGTGTCACAACTAGACTACCATCATGAACACACTCAATTCAAGTAATGCCCAACTCAATACACGCATACAGTTATACAAGTACAATAACAATCATTTTTCTATAGTTACTGACTTGTAAAACACAAATAACAACAGTATTACTACAAAGTTAACAACAATACTTGAATTTAATTTTCAAGTTAATTTAACAGAGGTGAATTGACTATTTGAATGAAACTCTAGTCAATTAACTATGTATCCTCATGAGCACTTGTCATCAATTAATTCAATTAGCTGTTTACAGGATCAGATGAGATGTTAAATAGCTGATGGGAGTATGACTAATGGTAAAAAAAAAAAAAAACATGATTACACACACCTACAACATGTCTCAGTCACACTAAAAGTTTTAAGTCTTGATTTTCAAAATAAATCAAAGGCACTTAAAAAGATGTATGCGCATTTCACCTAGTCATATTAAATTATTTGTTCAGCGCATCTAAACTCAAGCAACCCTACAGATCTTATAAAGAACATACAATGTTCAAAAGAAACATACTTAAACTCTCAACGACTAACATACTAACAAAATAAGTGCATAAACAGACAAAAAAATAATTTTTAAAATCAATCAAGGGCAGTAACAGTGTTTCCTCATACTATATGGAATATCAAAAATGTTTAAACACTATCAATGTCCATTGCAGCTAATAAGATCACAAATCAATGGTAAATCTATGCAGTTCGTCTCTGGAATAATGCTTTGCCTCTGTGGTGAAAAATGTTGAAACCCTGTCTGTTTGCAAGCATCTCCCATGTTCTGAAAAAGATAACAAAATTGTGTTATGATCAGTGGAAACATGGGTGCCTAATCTGTTGATTTTTATTAAGTTTTTGTCCTATCAAACCTCTCACACTATTTTTACATATCTGCAATTTGTTTCACATGGGTAGTAAGGTTATAGTTAAGAAGAAAAGAAATGTAATAAAAAATTACCACAGATGTGTCATTTAAAATATCTACTTAAATTGCAGGAAACACCAATCAAACAAAGCACTAATGTATTTTTAAGAAATTATAAATGCCTGATAAACTTAAACAGCCTTGAACATAGGTAACTTTTAACAAAGAAAATAATTCACACTTCCTTACTTTGCTAACAAGTTTATGGTGATTATGATTAAACTAAACATTGGGTTTAACTTTAATGTTTTTGCTGTTAGTGTCGTCATTTTAATTCAAATTAGCTTACTTATTATCTTGCTCTGCACTGGCTTTGATTTCTTTAAAATTCCCAGCAACATTCACAACTCCATAGCAAGTAATCAGTAGTCCAAGGGCACATTGAAGAAATATCTGGAAAAAGAGCAAAATCCAGCATTAGTGTGTTTGCAATGTCATGTGATCACTGACAGCAAAATTTCAATCAATTACATAAACAATTGATAAGTTAATTAACCAGTACGAGTGGTGAACTGATATAAATATGTGTTGATAAATAATAAAGAAATAAAAACTTACATCAGGTGGCAGCATTGTAAATTCCTGTTCTGTGAGTCTAAGGTAAGTGCGATCTGAAACAGACAATTTAATCAAAAGTATAATAGAATATTTCTTTTTATGTTAAAAAAGGTAATGTCTAGTAATTAGTGTAAATTTCACTACCAACTACATCTTACACTACACTCACCAGGCTAACAGGTGGTGTTAATTTACCACAGTGAAAACATAATAATATATTGTAATTGTGATTTTGAATTATTTCCATGTTTAACCTCAGTCATGAATTTTTATCCTTTGTTTAATAATTATGTTTAGGGAAAATAGTTTTGTATGCTATTCAACTGTTACCATTGAAAATTAATAGAGAAAAGGCCTGAATTTCAGGTGAAATAGCACATCAGTTTCAATCAATTATTCATATTTCCATTGCAATTTTCATACATTTTTTTCTCTTAGCATTGCCAGCAAAAATATAGGGTTTGTTACGAGAAATTATAATTAGGCCTTACAATCTAAGCTTTTCATGAATGATGTAAAAAAAAAAAGTTGAGAATTTGAAATGACTGCAAAACTGAAATCTGCAATTATCATCAGTGACATCAGAAATCAGATGGCTTCGAACCCATGACATGACCACACAAAGGAATTTTTTTCAAAATCTTTTCTCTGAACTCTAAATTGAAAACATATGGGCCTATGCCTTACGCCCCAGTGGACTGGTAAGAAGATAAAGAAGAGGCTTTAATAAATATAATTAATAATATTCAAAAGTGAAATGAGCATCAAACTCAAACCAGGCATTAAAAAATGTCTTAGCCATAATCCGCAGCTATTTTCTCATATTTTATCAATACGTGTTTAGCAGTTTGAGAGCTTGATTTAGTAATAGACATAGATCTACTAGAATACTAGATTCTAGATCTAGATAGATCTTCGGGTGTGGGGAAATTGCGAGACGCGAAAAGCGAAATGGCGAGGCAGGAAAATGCGAGAAGGTAATGCGAGACATACCTGCGGAATTAAGGGTAAATAGCGAGACACTTTTTGCGAAAAAAGTTTTTTCCTTTTTTTTTCCATCTTTATTTATTTCAATTATTTTTAAAAATATTTTTAAAATAAACAAGCATTTAACCATACCCTTTAACACGAGTGTTGTATGTTGTTATTTTTTATATAGATACTAAGAAGATAGATAGATCTATATCTAGATCTATCTATTTAAAAATCCTAACATCGTTGCTGTGCTACTGTCATCGCCCGCTCTTGTTAGCGAGAGGAAAATCCCGTCTCAGTCGGCATTAATTTAAAAATCTAGCCCGCTCATGTTTATACAAACGTGAGCTGTGTCTGTGTCATTGTGAATTGGTATAATCTTGTCAGCAGGAGAGATATTTTGCAACATCTATTTATGGATTTTTGTACTTGCAAAAAGTGTAAAAGTATAAACAATTCTAAAAAGTGCAATTTATTTTTTTATTAAGTAATTTTAATTACAAACAAAATTTACAAACAAAATCTTCTGAAACAGTCCTCAAACACACCATCTTTCACACATAGTACACCCAACCCAGTTCATTAGACTCCCATTTATACATTTTTCTTTTTCTTTTTTCTTTTGCTACTTCTTCCAATCCACATTCACAACATTTCACATTCTCATCACAGTTGACCGCCTCGTTCATCCCACAAACAACACTGGCACCCATGTTCTCATCATCATTATCCGCATGCTCAACATCTGTTTTCCGTTTTTTATAATTTGTATTTTTTATCATTTCTGTAATTTTGGCAATGTCTTGCTCATTGTTGTCACCAGCAGTTGAGTTTTTTTAAAACATCGATATTTTCCCAAAATCTTGTCTAATTTCGGTCAAAATAGAGTATTTTACAATGTATTAAAACAGTTTTCTAAAACGCGAAAAAACTTCTAAAATTCTTTTTCTAACATTGCTTTTTTATAGTGTGACTTCACATCTAACCCCCCCCCCTCCTCCCCCTCATCACACATCGTCATAAAATTACAGACCCCCACCCCTACGAGTGTGATGTCATTTATGGAAGACCCCAAATAACACCACCACCAAAACCAAAAAATTCAGATAAGTTCAACTTGGTTTTAAAAATATTTGAAGTAGGCCCATAGCTTACGCTATAGCACGAGCAACTGATAATATCGGTGACGTCATTTTATTTTGTTGTATCCAAATGATGTAGGCATTTCCTTGTGCTTAGATTTATATGGTAAAAAAAGCTAGAAAAAAAATCGTAGGCGGCGGCTATAATACAAAATTTCTATGCAACAATAGAAAATATGTTTGCGGCGGCAGCGGATCCGGGCACGGCGATCTTCAAAGACGGTAAATCAGGCGGCCTCGGCGTTCCACACAAAAGACAGAAGTTGATCTATCGTCGGCGGTATTTCCGTCGGTTTCGAACAAGGTGGTATTCTAAGTCGACACAAAAGATGGGGGGAGTTGACAAATCATCAGTATGTCTAGCAACGGAAAAATCGGAAGTTTTAACAATTTAAACGAAACGTCTTTGAAGTCTGGACCAAATACCACTGAAAATCGGGTGCGGTAAATTTTTCGCAGAAATCTTCGCATTTCAACACCACCCAGCGTAATTATTGGCTTGTGGTAAAATGCGAGACAAAAAGTCACGTGATCGACCGTTTTCGCGCCCTTCTCGCATTTTCCCGCCTCGCCATTTCGCTTTTCGCGTCTCGCAATTTCCCCACACCCTAGATCTTCTAGATCTAGGTCTAGATCTAGATCTAATTTTTATATTTTGACCAACAAGCGGCAGACAACTCGTCGATTTGGATCATCTAGAAAATCTAGATTCTCGGACAAATCAACAACGTCATGAAAATAAACTTACAAAAAATCAGAAAAAAATGTAGGCCTATCCAGAGTTAATAATTGTAATACGAACTTACGTTGAGCAGCGGAATAAGCTGCATGAGCTAGCGCAACTAGTCCCAGGACGACACACATTTTATGCACAGCCATTTTGTTTTGTAAACGACGACTCCAAATACCCAACTAATGCCGAACTTAGTACAACTTTTCCGGCGCCAACGGCTCGATTATAGTTAATGATTTTAATTATTATGTCTAGCCTAATACCTAATTTTGATGACGAAGCAAATAAAAAGCATTTCGCTTTCTTCTAGATCTATATATTAAGTAGATATATATTTTTTGTATTTCGGCCTGTGATGTGCCTTGATGAAATTGAATGTTGTTGATTTAACACATTATTTAACATTAAGAGGGCGCATAACGGGTTTAGCAGGGGGGGGGGGGTATGTGATATACTTAATATGTATTGACTTTGATTTTCTTCATTCTTATTTTCGCCCTTTTTAAAAGAATTGTTGGATAAATAAATTGAAACAAATAGATCAACTATATTTTCTCTTAATTCAGTATGCGTGAAAGCGGTCATATTTTGTGTTTTGTAATTTATAAACTATCCCTTATTTTCAATTATCATTTATCTGTATGGGGTCATCCATAAATTACGTCACGCTTTTTGGACCATTTTTACCACCCCCTCCCCTCCGTCACACATCGTCACAAAAAGCCAGACCCCCTAAAATGACGTCACACTTCAGCCTACAACCCCCCCCCCCTCAAAATTGCAGTTGAATTTTTTAAAAACTACTATTTTGATAAATTCCTATTACAATTTTTTAAAACAGTTTTCTAAAATGCGAAATAACATCTAAAATTCGTTTTCTAGCATTGCTTTTTTATTATGCAAAAGTGTGACGTCGCGCCATCTGGACCCCCCTCCCCCTCATCACACACCGTCACAAAATTACGGACCCCCCTCCTCCCTCCGAGTGTGACGACATTTATGGACGACCCCTATCAGTGTTAAATTGTTAAATATTGCCTAAGTGTCATCCGCCTCTGACATTAAAAATTATTAATAGTTCATAAAAAAAATTGCGGCTAGATGTAGCCATATTAATCAACACTGGTTTTAAAAATAGTATACCAATTTAACTATACTTATGAAATATTTTTTTTGTCAGACAACGCATTTTTCATTATAAATTATATATTAAGATAATATCTATAGGAACATTTTTGCGATAAACCTGGTGCATACTTGTAACGTCATTTCCAATTAAAGTGGGGAAGGAGTGGAGCTCTGAATATTTCTTTTTATTTCCAATATCCAATTTACTCTGAAAATTAGATCATTATAGGCCTATATATATATATATATATATATATATATATATATATTATATATATATATATATATGTGTGTGTGTGTGTGTGTGCGTTTGTGTTTATATAATATATATCATTTATTAATTACAAGGTTCCCCATGGTCATCAAAAAAACCTAACAGAATACCGTGAATTTCAAGTTAGGTTACTGCGGTATTTTGGTTTGACACTGATCTTAGATCACCCACAGGAAATTTGTGACGCATAAAATACCAAAACAAATCTACCAGCTGATGATAGTCTATTTTTAGTTACAGAGAAAGGACAACATTTCTTGTGGGTCTACAATACAAAACATTTATTCTTACAGCACAGCATCAACTCTGTATATTTTATTTTCCATATGTAGTTAGGTAAAGAAATAAAGAACTTTTGTACATTAACTCAAATGAAGAACAATGTTTTTTGTTTTATTGAATTTTTTTTTAAAGTCAGAAGGCTTGAGAAGAGAAGGCTTCTGACTCAGAAGCGAAGGACTCACTGCAGAGCAGACTACTGCAGAGTTCTGATCTGTGACCAGATCTGATCAGAAATCTTGAGTGCTGACGCGAAGAATAAGAAATCTGAAATAGAATCTAGATCTAGAAGCACGATTCTTTATGCCTACAGTACTATCCTATTATTACTTTATTTTTATTAGTTAGTACTAAAAGTTTGAAAAGTACTAGATCTAGATCTAGATCTAGAATCTAGCTAGAGATTAGTATTTCTAGTACCCTATCGGATGATATTTCGAGTCGTCCCTTTGAATCCCGGTCAGAACGTCCCCCGGTCGTGGCCTCAACCAACCGGCGGGCTTGTTGCATTGAGTTAAATATAAACTCAAAACAATAATTTAAACATCTCATTTAAATAGGTCAGGCCACATAACACGCATGCATAGTGTTGAGTCTTGTGTCTTAACAAAGATAAACGATCTCCTTTCATTATTATTAGCGATTAATTAACTAATTGACTAATTAATTAATTAAGAAATGAGATTACCAATATGTTGTATCCATATAATAATTTTTCTTTCTTTAAGCTTGATGGCTCCATAGGGCTAGATGCCGACCACCCCTGTCCCTTACGTCAATCCTACGGCAGTGACCTTCTATCTGGATGAATGTCCAAAACAGAGTTTTGGGATATTTAATCCCTTTCCTCAAGACATCCTATTTAAAGGTAGAAGTAAGACAATGTTGAATACTATGTTGCAACCTTTATTTAAATAAAAAATATTTGTTTTATCAACTTGCTAGCCACCACTAATAAATACTGATTAAAAAACCTCATTCTGCTCAAACAATACAACAGCGTACTACACTGCAATACAGTAGTTCATTACCCGGTGTACAGCATTAAAAAATTGTTTATTACCTGGCCTTTTGCAAAACAAAAAAAATCTTCACATTATCTTTATAGATATTAAAAATTAGCTTGCTATAGAGTGATCTGGAAGTAATTAAATTTGAATAATATAGGCCTAGGCAGAATTATTTGATTTTACTGTTTGATAATTTAAATTATTTCTCTTGTATGATTTGCAGTTGACAATGCACATCCTGAAAAATACAAAATATCCCCTATGCAAGGGGTGGTCAGCAGCAAGCATAAATTCTACATGTGAGTTGATAAAAATGTGTTTTCTTTGAGTTTCATTTATAGCAGTATTGTTTTTTGTTTGTTTGATTATTTTATAATAAAAAATTAAAGTTATGTCTAATAGAGATATTTTCATTAAGTACTTTTTTTTCAAGTGACCTTGAGTGTATGACAAAAAATGTTATTTCAACAAGCGAAGTGCTGGTTAAGTTTTTTAAATGGTCACGTCCAAGACATGGACAAAAGTCACGAGCCCAACAATACTTAGGTAAGTGCTCCCTGTAACATTTCAATAAGTAATACACAACATTGCATATTAGCCTTTTGTTTTCATAATTTGTGTATAACTGTCATAAATATGTATTGTTCATTTAAAACTCTGTAGTGAAATAATTTAAAAACAAAATGTAATAACCTAAATACTTTCACTAATTAAGGGTTTATTATTTTATCCACTTTCTGCAGTTTAATTCAACTCTATAATTTATATAAACAAAATCTATATTAAGATTTGTGCTGTTTGAAACTTATATAAAATAGAATGTGGTATTTTTATGTAGTAACAAACTTATAATACAACCTACCATCAACCATACCATCTTTAAATTGTCGACTGTTTGAAATTCTGAAATAGGATACCGTACAGTGAGGGTCAATGTGTATCAGACTAGAACAGAGGAAGAGAGGGCCCCATCAGAAATAGGGTCAGTCACTTTCTCTGATATGTCTGAGGCACAGTTGAAGCAGGAACAATTAGGCAGCATCTATTCTAGCTACTCATCTGTTGACAGTAGTGCTGGCGCCCTGGAGGCTGATAGAAGTGGTGCAGGTAATAAAGAAGCAAGTATTTGGGCGGTTCATTTTGGTCAATAAAGTATAAGGTGTTGAGTAGATTTTTCATCAGTTTTAAAAATAAATCATGTTTAGTAAATATTAAAAGTTTCAAAAGTAATTGCTTCCTTCCTTGAAAACATTTATTTAGATTTATGCACTGTATTAAAATGTGCTTAGCACCAGAACAGGAGAATTTAGATATTGATTCATTTTTTCAAGAAAAAACAAATTTCTTTATTATTTTTTTCCACATCATGCATTAAAGGTCAAACCATTACTTGTTGATTATTTGTCATGTTAGGTCTGGAGTTCTAAATTTAATGCCCACTTGAGGCTATTTTCATTACATATTATCAAAGGTGTCATGTCATGTCATGTTTGACTGTCGTCCCTACTGGGACATAGGCCGCTGACAAGAGCTTTCCAGACGTCTCTGTCCAGGGCTAGTCTCTCCAACTGTCCCCAGGTGTATCCAATCTTCTTGGTGTCTTCTTCCACTCCAGGTCACGTCTCCAGGTCTTTCTTGGTCTGCCTCTCTTCCTCCTGCCTTGTGGATTCCAGGTGAGGGCCTGTCTTGTTATGCTGGATACAGGCTTCCTGAGTGTGTGGCCAATCCATTTCCATTTTCTCTGGAGGATCTCTACCTCCACTGGCAGTTGATTTGTCCGTTGCCATAGAACATCATTTCTGATGGTTTTAGGCCAGCGAATTCGCAGGATCTTTCTGAGACATGCGTTTATAAATGATTGTATTTTCTTCTTATTTATAGCAGTTATTCTCCATGTCTCTCAAACCATTACTTGTTGATTATTTGTCATGTTAGGTCTGGAGTTCTAAATTTAATGCCCACTTGAGGCTATTTTCATTACATATTATCAAAGGTGCATTAAAAAAAATAATTATAATTTGACCTCCTCAAGTAATATAATTTTAAATTAAGTCACTCTTCAGCTTTTAGAAAAAAAATGCCACTCTGCACAATGTCCCATCTCTATTTTCATACAGAATAAATGTATCAAGCATGAAAAAGAAATTTTAACCTTCTAACCTGTTGTTTTTTGTTTCAGTTATCACCAATGTAATTCTGTCAGTTTTTCTGCTGGTGTTTGGCTTTATCTTAAGTAATACAAGTGAGGATTGGTTCTCTGCCAACTTGTTTGAGAGCATCAAACCTCAGACATTAGCCATAGTTTTTTACAGTAAGCATTTTCTTTATATATTGCGTAATTCAAATCTGCTATTCTTAGTTATTAGGTACCAGGCACCATACTGTTTTTTTTTAAACTGTGAAAACTTTTATGAAGTTGTAGTTGCCTTAAACATTGGCCATATATTTGTACTATATGTATCTCTTTATAAAGTGCTAGTTAAGTCACATTTGCTAAAGCTGGTCAGTCTCGAGTGTATCAAACATTTTACACTAACACTTGCAGCTAACAAATTCAAGATCTATTTAGCAACAAACAAATTGACATCTGTTATGTAGTGGTTCAGAACAGTAAAGCTCATGGTTGCTAAACTGAAAAGTCCAGATTTTGAATTCCCCAGGCAGATGAGGCTTGATAGCTAGGGACAGCAACCCATCTAGGAGAGAAAACTCCAAAATCAAACAACTGTTGCCTTGTAGATAGCAGGCTGAAATAGGAGGAAATCACGCCCAACATTACAATTTAGAATGAAGAAGAATACTGTACAATAATTTATAGTGTTATAATTTTACATGTTATAGTCTTTTCAAAAGTAATGTTCTACAAGCTGGTCATTTACTTGTATGATTGTGTTATGTGTTTCCTCAGCTCTGGCTGGTGTGCTTGTTATAAAGCTGCTGACTTTCAGATGATGAAGGAGATTTTAATGTACAGATCCAATCAATACTTCACCACCTCATTTGACATCATGATGGTTTAAACAGAATTCTGTATTGCAACATTTCTTTACACCCACCATCTTTAAAAAATATAAATAAATTGGTATTTATTGTCACAAAAAAAAAAAGAAAGAATCCAACCCATTGTAGAACATAGAAATGTACAAGAGTAAAAACAAATAACTTAAATAAGTTTTATTGTTTTTTTTTTAAAATTTATACTAGAAAACATGTTGATTATTTTATCTTTGTACTGCAATTTTAAATGTTTACTTTTGAATTTATTCTCATGTAAAATTGTGAATTTTATTTTTGCTTTTGTTGAACAGTTTTGTAACAACAGATTGGTTGTAATTAGCATGAGTTAAAAAAAAACTTTTACAAAGTTATAAAATTATTTTTTTTATACTTGTTGACAGAAGATAATTTCTTTTTTAGTTCGAATATTTCACTGAACTAGTTTGAAATTATTTGTTATCCAGTGTCATTGCAATTTGTGCCAAGAATTTACTTTGCAGCTTGGAATCCTAGTATAAGCTTATATAATAAAACTCTTTCAATATAATGATATAATGTACATGACATTTAAAAAAATAATTTTAGATATAATAGATTTATTTATATTTTAAATAATTTAAATAGCTGAAAGATTCTTAATCAATTTTTAAAAACATGAAATGCATCGGATTCAATCAATAATTTTCTTCTTACAAACTTTATACTGGTGACTTAAATTCCTTTTTGCTCAATTTCATAATTGTTAAAAGGATGTAATCTAATACTTTAAAGATACACATTTCCATCATATTGAATACTTCTTCATTATAAATTTCTATTTGACACCAATTACTGTTACGTTTGTGTGAATTTTTTGTATGGTACAATTTAAATCATTTTTACATAAGCCACATTATAACTGTCTTATTTTTTTTCTTTTAATCCTAATTATCGTTTACTTTCAATTATTTTTTTAATCAAAATGGTAATCATTTTTACTGAACTTTATGAAGTTTGTTAACATTCAAGAATGGATTATGAATAGAATACTATATTTAATGAGATCTATCTGGTGTTACATTAAAATCTATCACCAGTAATTAATATAACAGAAGTAATTTGTAAAAGAAAACATCAAATGTTTGAAATTTTTAAAGTTTATGCTTTCAGTAATCAGTTAAGTTTTATACTGTTGTTTTAACTAAGGCATGCAGTTTAATTCCTAAAATATTTTTGCTTTACTAGTAATTAGTACATTATAAAACCTTAAAAAATAGAAAACAAAAATATCCCTTCTGCTTGTCTCAACATTCACTAGTCAACACAAATTACCAAATAAAGTTGCAATGTAACTTTCACTTTATGATAGATAGAAGTTTGTTTGTGTGCTAAAAAGTAAACTTTAATTGCTGTTGAGGAGTAAGAGATTGTTTATTTAATTATTTTGTTCACTTCTGTTAAACTAGAGACAGAGAAATGCCAGTTTCTCTATCAAGTTTAAATTAGGAAAAGATTAGTGTCAGTTTTTTTTATCAGCATGTGCAAGTTACAAATTACGCTAGTAATTTTTTGGCCTTTGAAATATTTTTCACTTTTATCTTGTAACAACTTTATGACACATTTTTTAACTAGCCAGCCTCAAAATTTATATAGTCTTGTTGAAGTTGGTAATTTTAAAAATTTGTGAAGCATTTATGGTGCTGAGCCTATTTGTAATAGGACATGTATCTCATTTAACTTTACCTCACAATGTTTGTGTCAAATTGCATTATATCCTTTGTAGACTAATGCCTGTTATTATATGGCTGTGTGCAGTAATTTTATGTTTAATATTGGTGTTTCCATTGTCTCCTGTATGGGAATTCTATACAAAAGCTCTTGTTGATAAGTTATTTACAACACTTTAAAACAAATGAATTTTATAAACAACGTAAAGTAATTATAGATATTATGTTTATTTGGAAAATGCATTTTTATTTATTAGTATTTAATGAATATTAGTAAATAATAATCTAGCTTTTACCCATTGTACTATAAACTCCATTACTAAAACACCTGTACTCCTTTATTTAAAATATCAATTACAAACTGTCTCTTTACACTAGTTAAATGGCAGAATACTGGTTTTGATTGGCTGGGAGTTGCTGAGTGTACTTCTAGAGCAGTAAATGACTAAGGAAAATATCAGTTCTACCAGTTGTACTAACAATATTCACATTAGTGTTCAACAAAATGTGAAATCCAAGGTTATATATTTGTAGACTTTTAGACATCCAAACATTTTTTTGACAACTAAACATCTAGGCATGTGTAATTCAAATATTTCCTTTTAAACTTACTACTACTTATTTGATTTGTGTTTAGTTTTAAAACTTTAGTAAACACTAATTAACTTATAATTATTCTTTTTTTTTTTAATTTTCTATCAAGTTGAATCATTTTTTAGTTTGTTTTTAAAGATATATTATTCTGAAACATCAGAATATTATAATTTAACCATGGGTGTTTTTCGTGGTCATTTTTTTTTGTATATCCGACATAAATCTCCAAGGAGAACTCAACATTGCATCTTGTAAATAACAAACATGCCCTGTTTCTACTGCTGTATATTGCTGGTCTGTCCACCTTATGTGATGTTTGGGGATATGGGTTGAACATTAGCAACTATTAGATGTAGATGAAATTTTTTTTTCATTGCATATTTATAAATGTGTGCATTAGTGTGACTGCATTTAGAGACAAATAAATATGTTCTTATACATGTGATTACGGTTTTAGTTTATTGTTTTTTAGGCATGAGGATTCCAAGAGAATTAAATTGAAAATAACTAAATAAATAAAATAAAAAGTACTAGCTGGATGTCACCCACGTAGTAGAAGTGTAAGCATTGACTAAGCAATTACATTTATTTTACCGTGTAATGCCTTATTTATTCCAATCAATGTTATGTGCCTGTTACAATATGGATAGTTACAAGGAATTTAAATGGAACTTTAAAACTCAAACTTAGTTTAGTAGTATTGTACCAAATCAGAGTAGGCCAAATTTAGTGCAGTCGTTTTTCACTTTTTTTATCTTTTGGTATTTAGTCTCAAAAGCAACTGTTTGGCAAGTTTCGGTTTTTATAATGAACTTTCTTCGCTAGAAAAATGGCAACACAACAAAACAAGGCAAATTTGTGAGTAACAAAAGATAGATCTATTTAAAAGCAGTGTTTTTTCATAGTTTTGTGGGGGGGGGGGGGGGTCGGACTTAAATTTCAAGAGGCACTCTGCCCATTATATGAGTAGATCTAAGATCTGTATCATCAGACTCATCAACTCATCAGTCTACTAGATCTAGATCTAGAGATCTAGTAGGCCTACTAAGCTAGACTAGACTCTAGACTCTAGACTAGAGGCCGTCCTCCGACCTCGAGTCTAGAATGTAGAATTAGAATCTAATAAAACAAAATCTAGTAACTAGATCTAGATCTAGAGTCTAGTACTAGATCTAGTAGAAGTAGGTAGTTGAGTTGACTGACATCATAAAATTTGTTCCGAGCGGACAACGGCGTTGAATCTACTATCTATCTAGATTGAACTAGACCCAAATCTAGAATTTAATTATTGTGGCAACACATTTTTTGCTTATAACTTCTAGGCCTGGAAGAAATAACTATGGGTTTTAAATGGGGGACTAATGAATCAATACTGAGTCGTTTGTGTACCCAAAAAAGCAGCACAGAACCGATTCAATAACTGTAAGTCTTAATTGGCAGTGCGGGGAAGCTGATAGTAAATAACCTGGTCATGTGACTGGCAGCCACTCAAATAAAGGTCCATTTTGTGACGGTGTGTGATGAGGGGGGGGTTCAGATAGTGTGACGTCACTTTTTTGCATTATAAAAAAGCAATGTTAGAAAACGAGTTATAGCCATTATTTCCCGTTTTAGAAAAAGGTTTTAATAAATTGTAGGGGAATTGATCAAAATACTGTTTGTTGACAGAGTTCTGACTAGATTTTGGAAAAATATCGATGTTTAAAGAAAAATTCAATAGAAATTTTGAGGTGGGGGGGGGGGGGTTGTAGGCTGAGGTGTGACATCATTTTAGGGGAGGGGGGTAAAAATCGTCCAAAAAAGTGTGACGTCATTTATGGATGACCCCAAATACATAGGCCCTATAGTTAGTGAATAAATGAATAATGAATGAGAATGACAGTACAGTTGGTACGAGTTGTAGCAGCTACTAAATTTAACTTTTAACTAGATCTAGATATCTAGTATTAATAATTTAGTTAGGCACAGTTAGTTATCATAGTAGTAATAAAGTGATTTGGATAGGCCTACTAAAATGAATAGGTCCTAGGCCTAGTCTATTCATTTTAGTATCCACATTTAGTAATTACCACTATGCCTAAATAATGATAATCAGCTGCCAACCAAAACACATAAGAAAGATTTGGTTGGTTGGTGGCTGACTTTATATTTCACTATAAAATCCTCTAGGGACGGCTTGTAATGTATGCCTATCAGGTGATCCTAATAAAATTGCTACTGATATATTTTATGCATTTTAGAGGCCCTAACGTAAAGATTGCAGCTGGTGCTCTAGTCTGTGATGGCTGTGAATTAATAGGAGATATAACCATTGGTAAACAATTACATTATCTTTCTATTAATCCATTATTTTTAAGGACTAAATTTTATTAATGCTGTGTTTGTAGCTTTTCCTCAGAGAATGCATCTTTTATAAACTAGATGTTTTTTATAATTAGCTTATCATTATTATTTTGAGAATCGCTAACAAGACTTAAATATTAATTCTTTATTCTTTATTCGTTATTAGAATTAATTATTAATTATTTTTAAAAATATCTCATTCCAGGATCAAGAACAGTTATTCACCCCAAAGCTAAAATCATAGCTGATGCAGGTCCAATAATAATTGGAGAGTTCAATATAATTGAAGAGCTTGTTACAATAGCCAACAAGTAAATCCTGTTCCTCTTACAGTTACACCATATGTTGTATAATAGTCCCTGTTAATAAAAACAATCTGTATTTATTGAATTACTATACTATATTGTAATTTTATTCATACAAAATTATAATGTTAAAATTTTTTTTTTGATATTTAGTTTGTTCTGAAAAGTCACTTTAAATTCTTCGATAGCTTTCTTCTGATGCTTAATGATGACACAATTTCATTTGTTTTTTTTTAAGGTCATCCACAGATGCAAACAGTGGCAAAGTTCTCATCATTGGCAACAACAACGTATTTGAAGTAGGAGCACGTATCCTTGTTAACATATTCTTAACACTGTTTAGTTTTACATTGTTTAAAATGTTTTAATTTCCTGCCTAATTTTTCACTAAAGAATTGCATAACATTGTCCAACTAATATCTGTAACTAATTAACAAATAATAGGTGGGGCTTGCTCAATACATTTTTCTTAACTTACAAAGATGTTGAGGCTGTAAGAATAGGAGATCACAATGTCTTTGAAAGTAAATGTAAGTACCAATACTTTTTCCACCTACAGTACGTAAGTAAGAGATTTATGTGGGGAGACCCTTTGTAAAATTTGCTACGTCACTTCAGATTGATTCTGTGCAAGTTAACTTTTATAGTTTCTCATTTACTATTTTATATTTTTTTACTGTTAAAATATTGATTTCAAAGTATACCTTTTACAACAGAAATTTGTGTGATACTGTGTTTGACACTCATCAAAATAACTATGGATAACTCATTGTTTTCAAAACATTGACAGCAGATCTTGCAAAAAAGCCAAAAAACAACCATATTGCATATATTAATTTCAAAATTTTAACAGAATTATTTCTAGGATTCCCTTTTTTCCTGATCATAAATGGAATATATATTTACAATGAAATGTCTAATGTACAAATGATATGTTTTTAAACTTTGTTATAAATTATTTGTGTATTAGCCAAAGTTGGAGCTAAGGTTGAGGTCTCCAATGGTTGTATTATTGGCTGTGGGTGTGTGCTTGGCATGAGTGAAGCGTTACCTGATAATACAGTCGTCTATGGAGCCAAGTGTGAACGAAGAATACAGAAAGAAAGACCAGCGGTAAGTCATTCTCAGTCAGTAAATTATACATTTGCTATACGCACACAGTGGTTGTATTTCCAAAAACTATTACTTTTTAATAAATCCAAAATCATATCTTTTTTAAACAAAAACAGCATTTTGATTTTTACAAATTTACTTGGTCAAATAAATATTTCCATTGTTTTTATCAATTATTTTCAGGCACAAACACTTCAGATAGATTTCCTGACCAAGATTTTACCAAACTATCATTATTTAGTGAAGCCAAATATACAGCCAAGGTCCTCGCCTGCCCCAACCAAAAAATAGTTTTAATTTTTCTAACAAATTTCTTGCACTTTGAAATTGTATATTTTGTAGTGTTCTTGGGAAGAGGTGCAATTTTATGTATTTAGTATTTGTTTAGTGTCATTTCTTAATATTCCTTAATTATTATAAAGCTTAATAAATCAATGATCTAAAACGTTTTATTTGCAATTACAGCTTCATATTTCTAATTTATTGTTTTTTTAAGTCAGATACCAGATTTAGTTATTCTGATACTTATTTATATTACTGAAAGTTTCTAAGACAGAATGAGTTTTAATAAAAATAGTGTCTCTACATTTATTATTTTAGCTTATCTCTAAAGAACTTATTCTTAAAAGATGGTAGAAATACATGTTATGGGAATATCCACAAACAATTTATTGCTTTTATCAATGGCCTCATTATTGACTTGTAGATGGGTGAATGCCTCCATTGTATACTTTGGTTTGTATGGACTGATGTCTGTCTTTTGTTTAATTGTGAACAAGTGTACAGGAATTTTTTAGAAATCACACTCTTTCGATTTCATTAACAGATGTCATATCCTGAGATATGACATAAAAAGCTTGCATAAGTATAATTTTCTGTCTACAATAGCTGTAAATTTAATTGAATCGTGTAGACATTGCTTTTATGTTATATCTTTGTCTCTAAATCCTGATTGTACATTATTATTGTAAAAATAGCCTTTTTAATTTATGTTAGCTTTCATGTATTTTATTTGTTCAGACTTTTTTTTTCTGATTTGTAAATTTATTCAAGTTAGTTTTTTTTATAGTGAAAACATTAATCTTCTTTATAGAATAAAAGATTTATTGCACAATACAAGATAACTTGGTTGTATATAAATACAGAAATGTTTGGGAATTCTTTTGCTTTTTAAAAACTGTAACAATAATAAGCATTATTTCAATATAAAATAAACAAGCTACATTTCCTTGATACTTTACTTATGTTGATTGTCATTATTTCAGTAATTTTGGTGCTGGACTTTTCTCTTACAGAATTTGTATCCCACATTTACTCTGCAAATGTGTTAATACTAATATGTGGACTTACAACACATTCCACAGAGGATTATGCTGAGTGAAGCCACTATTAATGCTAGTGACTAGCTGAATGTTTTCTATGATGAAGCAAAATATTGTTTCATATCTAGAACTATTATTCCTGGAATGCATTTTATCCTGTTCCCTTTTATGATGATGCAAGTTTGCCTAGTTATAAATGAGTCAAACAGAAAGGAGATAATGTACAATAGCCAGAGGTTAAGCAAACGAGTTAGGTAAATTAGCTAGAATAGGAAGGAACCAATGAGAAGTGAGATATGAGCTGACTGGTCACATGTGATGGTCAGCTGACAAGGTATCAGGAGTTAGCAGTTAGGCAGTTGGTCGAATATAGCGCAGTTGATAGGTCTAGCGTTTTTAGGAGAAAAGGTCAACCCCCGAGACAATCAATATATACACATTCCCATGTAGAGATATATAATGTAAAATGTCATCAACATCCCTCAATACATCTCTCTAGTCTACATCATTTGCAACCACTGAAGCCAAAATTTCATACTAATGAAGATCAAAGTTTGATGATGTCAGTGCAAATAACAGCTTTGTTTTTTATTCACTTTTTTAGATAAATACTTTTGATAAAAATATTTCAACATTTTTTTTTTACATAAAAGTTAATTCATTTATAATAATGTTGTAATATATTTTTAAACAAAATGATACCATTACCTAATGTGTAGATATACATCAATTAAAAAACAATGTACAACATGTGAATTTATAACATACAATACTGTCGAATTAGAAAGCATTTGGTTTCGTTTTCAATGGTTGAGTTTCAAGTCTGTTTTCTAATTAAATAGACTTACAGAACTGCTGGAACAAAAAATTAGAGCAAAAATCTCTCAATCTTGCTACTCTGATAGTGATACTTTGAAAATTGTGCAATGTTGTTTTCCTTTAATAAATTACACAGATGTGTATAAATACAAATGTTAACACACAACAGAAAAAAGTTGAAGTATGTAAATTAGAATTATCAAAGACATTTCATTGGTTAAAACTCTAACGAGGGTTGTGTTGCCTGGAGGTAGCAAGCTTGTGTATCCAACAGTCACAAGTTCAGTATCTGAACAAACTCCCTATCTCACCTCACCCCCCCCCCCCCCCCACGGAGGTTAAATGCAGCAGGAGAAGAAGCAAATGTTTCTGGATGTGATAAATGCTTGATTCTTATTCCTGATCCAGTCTGACCAATATGAAAGAGAGTTCTAATCCAGTATACTAGTACTTTTCTTGATATTTCAATCTAGTAACATAGTTCACAAATTAAATCTCATTCAATCTGAGCTAAGCTAACTCTTTCTTTGCAGGTGATATGATAGCAATCCTTAATGCTTAACTGCAATGACGATACTTGGAAGTTCATACTAACAAAACATGAAATTCTCAATATCACTTCATTCATATCACTGAATTCAAATGTTCAGTGAAATGTGTAAATACAAATTCTAACAAAGGGGTTTTGTAACACAGTTGTCTTGATCACACAAAGTACAATTTGAATGTGCTCATATTTCATGGATAAATATATATTTAACTATTTTAAACATGGCACATAGTTTTAAAGCTTGTCACGAAAAATGGGGTGAATGTTCTCCAATCAAAAATCATCTTCTTCAAAGAATTCTGGGTGCCCTCTCATGTATAAAAATCTAAAAAATCTCAAGCCTTGGTCTAAGCTAGTAATTCTGTTGTAGTCTTTAGTGGTCATTGTGAAATTTAGCGTATCTAAATTTTCTTTGATTCTTTCTTTCTTTGAGCTTTTAGGTAAAGCAACAAACCCAGCACGCAGTAAAAAGTTCAGCAGTACTTGCGCAGGAGTTTTCCTGTAGCTTTTAGCTATTTCCACAATGAGTGGGTCGGTTAGTAAATTCTCAGCGCTAGAAACATGTCGGCTTGGCCTGTTTGGTGCCCCCAACGGGGCATACGCAGACACCACTATGTGATTTTGGTCACAGAAAGTTTTAAGTCTTTGTTGTAAAAAATAAGCGTGACATTCCAGCTGAACATTAGCAGGGGGAACATCAGAGGAGGAAAGAATTCTTTCAATCTGCCTGACCGTAAAATTTGAAACCCCAATACTAGCAGCTTGCCCGCATTTAAACAGTGCAGACAGTGCTTGCCAAGTTTCAAGAATATCAACATGCTCAAATTTTAATTCAGTCTCTTCTGTTTTGCTAACTGCCCAAGGATGGTGTATGAGCAGCATGTCTATATAGCTTATACTCATGTTTTCCATTGATTTGTGCGCACTCTCAATAGCATCAGCTTTTCTCATGTGTGTGCTGGGGACTTTGGTTGTGATAAATACATCTTTTCTATTCATTTTCCCTGCTTTAACTCTATCATTTAGAACTTGTCCAATTTCTTTTTCGTTATCATATGAACTTGCTGTATCGATGTGCCGATAACCCAAAAACAAAGCATAATCTAGTGCTTCTTTTAGTGGGTCTCCTTTTAATGTAAATGTACCAAACCCTGGAGATAAAGAGTTGAAACTGCTGATTAATTAAATTAATGAAATCTTACATAAAAAAAATTTTTTTAAGGAAAAAAGCTTTAAATAAAAGTTTTATTATATTCACAAATCACACAACAAAATACAAATGAAAAAAATGTAACAAAACATAAAAAATAAAAATTTAGTTGGTGTAAACTTACTAAAGCTATATGCTGGTATAACTAAAAATAAAAGCCAGGGCGCTCAATGATGAAAATTGAACATAAGTCTTATGTTATGTTATAGAATTAATTAGAATGTAAACTTATTATTGAACTCCCATTAAAAGGGAATAAATTTTCCATAGTATATTATTTATACATTATTTTAAGTATGTTCTTTATACTAGTAATATTTTATTTACTTGTTTGAAACTAGTCTTTAAAGTTCTAATAATAACATATGCACGTATATAGGTATATAGTTATGTGGAACATACACAAAAAATGTATGTATATTAAAAATTAGAACACAACACTACTTCACTGCTTTATATGGCCTATAATTATATTATAGGCAATACACATTCAACTGGGAACAGCTACTTTGTAATTATTGTTAAATCATTGTTATTAATAAATCGACTAGGCCTTACATTAAAGACTAAAAGTAATTTAAAAGACAAAAAGACTTAAAAAATAAAAGACTAAAAGACTAAAAGAGCAGCGAGCATATCAATACATTCATTAATTCCCTCTTACCCACATTACTAGTTTTTGACGAATTTACGACGCTAAACTAAGGTTTTACCTAGATATCTAACAACTTTATCATTCTATCATATGTTATGATGATGTCATCCGCTGATGAATGATGTTGAGTTGATTGTTGTAGTCATTGTAGTTTGTAGTCAATGTAGTGAGTACAAACAAGTTCGATGGAGTTTCTTTTTTTTTTCGCCAGTCACAACATTTTAGAATGTTACATAACAAATACAAATAAATTATTTACATTACTTACCTAAGGTTGGCATTCTGAATCCAGTATTCAACCTTAAGTATCGAGATATTGTCATTTTAAGAAGAAGAATTTGATTAGAATGAGGATAAGGAGGATTGATCAGAAATAAGGATATGAAAATTTCGTGGTTCGTTAAATGATAAACATACATCAACTTTTTGATGTTCCCGTGTTTATCTTTTTGGGCACAAAACATTAACTTAATTCAAATTTATTCCATCAATTTTATTGTCCATTTTTCATTGCAGATAATAAATTATTTTTAATTTTGCTTATAATTAAAACGAATTCATATTGTCTGCCATCACATCATTTTTAACACTTTTCTCATTTAAAAGAAATCCTATGTGTAGGCATAGTGTTGGGCAGTGCCAGTGATGAGCTATGCTTACAAAACAAGTTAATTAAAAAGTCTAGTGACATTTAAGCGCAATTTCCTTATGTTATCTAAAAATAGCTCTGTCGTAGCGTAAATCAAGAGCAGGGTTAGTAAAACCATTGGTTAGTTATTAAAACGTTTTTTATTAATTTTTTTCAGTATTTTACATGTTTTATTTACAATAGAGTTACATAACTAAAAACCATTGCGCGCCTAGCTACTGAACGTGATGACGCAGCCATTGAACGTGATGGCGCAGCTATTGAACGTGATGACGCGTGTGGTGTGGTTGGAAAAAATGCCTACTAATTCGGTCCAAATTTTAATTAATTCAAAAAATTTTTTGTGACCGAAAGAAAGGATATTTTTGAAAACTTTCTTCGGCAATATTGTTCTAAATTATGGCAGGAATCGATTGGTACATGTTTCAATTCGCTAAGTGGTCTGGTTGCCGAGATATGGGCCAAAAACTGCTTTTTTTTCGAGTTTTTTTTGGCTTTTCCGGGAAATCCATGAAAGAAACCCGTAATTTTTATGGCCTATGTTCATCCTCGTAACTTGCTTAACATAATTGCTTTTGGAACTAGTCATCGATATTGCTTCGTTGAGGAGGAGATACGACTTAAAGCTGCGGACACACATCCATCCATCCATCCATACATCCAGAAATGACGGGTTAATAAACGCAATTCTCCAGAATGGAAATTGCGCTAAAAATGTGCAGACAATATACATTCAATATACAAGAGTGGTGAGTTCTGATCTGTCAAGTTTTCTATCACATCAAATATCCAATCAACACTATCATGTCAGCCAGTTCAGTACACAATCATTTCAATAGTGCTAAGTCAACTTTAAAACAACAACCAAGTTTAGACAAATAAATGCACAAGTTTACCAGTGTTATAAAAATTTATTATCAAAGCTTTCTTGAAACAATATTTAAATCCTTATGCACTTTCCCCCATAACTAACAAAATTTAGTGGCCAAACGAACAAATGTGGTATGGTATCTTGGCTCCAATTAGTTTGATATTTAGTCAGAAGATAAATTAAACAACAAATTAATAAGTAAAAATACAACGATTATAAAAGTTCCCCAGAAACACATTTTACCCAATTTAAAAAATTTAAACAAGTATACACTTCATCCTTAAGTCTGTTTTGTTTATAAATTCAAGATTGGGTTTTTAAATACATGTTTGAAAAAGAAAGCTCAAGCTTTATATATATATATATATATATATATATATATATATATATATATATATATATATATATATATATATATATATATATATATACATACATACATAAATATATATACTAGCTGCATACCCGTGCTCCGCCACAATGAGTCTTTTTTAAATGTATTAACTTGGGAACAGAACAAAACTAAACACAACAAAAACGAACGAAAATAAAAACACAGACGAAAAAACAAACACAACACTCATAACATAAACACAATTTAAATGCAATCATAAAGGCATAGTGCATTGTCCGCAAACCGAAATATAGAATAATAATTAGTAAACAGTACGTTCTGTGTATAAAAGAAATAAAAGGCAGTATTTAAAATACACGTTATATAACGTTATATAAACAATCCCTACTCTATCATTTATAATTAGATAATGCGATGCTTTGAAAAGCACTGCATGGTGCGATGTTTACTTAAATGGTTCCATTATCTAGGCGATGACTGACTGACACACTATTAGCCCGCTTACATTATAAATATATATATATATATATATATATATATATATATATATATATATATATATATATATATATATATATATATATATATGAAGATTTTGACCCCCCCCCCCCCCCCCCACGGCTAACAATATCTGTCTCCGTGTGCAAGAAATTATATAAAGGAAACAATTTCTCCTCATAACTTCAAAAATCGATACGGCATACATGTAAATGATATGTTATGCATGAGCATCAAATTAACGGCTCATTGTTTGTTTTTTTAAACCATTGTCTGGATGCTCCCAAAGTTATTTTTAACCACGAATTTATTCAACACGAGCTCGTCTTGTTTCTGGGTCAGTGAGCATCCAACAACGGCCCTGGAGAGATGTCAGACAGGTGCTGGTCAAAGACGGAAGGCCAGCGGTTATTAAATCACCGCATTAGCAAGGGTCAGACCGGACTCATTGATAAAGATGTTGCTGAGTATAAAGCAGAAATCAGATGCAGCGAACAAACAATCGAATATAAATCAAATACAAATTATGGAAACAAAAATTGATGCGTTGCTGGGGTTTATAAGACAGTATCAGTGTGTCGTGTTGTCCATCGTAGGGTGAGCGTCACAGTGAAGCAGTTATGGTAAGCAAAGTCATTTTATATATATGCATCGAATCATTATGTATATATATGTTACGGTCAAAGCCCGAAGTCGGCCAATGCGCGGATTAGCCAATATCGCC
The DNA here is from genome assembly GCF_028476545.2 of Physella acuta. Taxonomy (NCBI): domain Eukaryota; kingdom Metazoa; phylum Mollusca; class Gastropoda; family Physidae; genus Physella; species Physella acuta. The sequence continues at coordinate 182,071 of NW_026732445.1, read as the reverse complement.
TCCCATAGGTCGGTCAAAGTCCGAAACTTTGCTTGATTTCGCCCTTTTGCCGGCCAATCCACGCTTTAGCCGCACTTCGGGCTTTTACCGTAACACACACACACACACACACACACACACATATATATATATATATATATATATATATATATATATATATATATATATATATATATATATATATATATATATATATATATATATATATATATTAGTCATTCTTGTTATTCTACGTATTTCCCCCGAAAAGTGTAATAGTTAACTGTTTAGATAAATCAATACCAAAACCAGCTAGATTGTATGAACTAAAACGACGAAGAAAAAGATATCATTCGATAATACTTAAAATAACATACGTAAATTTTCTTCTAGTTTTTTAATCTCGGCCCGGGCATGAGTCTGTATGACATCACTGAGTCCACCCAGCTCTGTTAGGCACCTGACCACACCGTCCTGTCATATGCCGAGGTCATGAAACACGAACTATACCCCACCTGCTTTATGGATATTTAGGTCTGAAACAGGAAGTTTACTAATATATCCCCCCCCCCCCCCACCCTCCATCCGCACTGTTGTTTTGTCAACGAATGAACGTGTCCTGGGCAGTTCGAGTATTCAAGCAATATCTCAAGGAAAAAAAAAGCAGAAGGTTTGCCAATCTTTTACAGTACAGATTGTGTAGTGGTTTTTAATATGTTTACACAACAGAATGGGCTAGTGACTGTAGAGCTCAATCACAGTTACAGTAGCCTACTTTTTTTTACAAGACAAAGATATAGGATAATAAATTATAAAATAAATTTGTGTTATGTTGTTTATGGTCGGTTTTTAGCTTCCCAAGCGTTCACAATCCGGTATCAGTGGCGTAGCCAGGATCGTCTCAAGGGGGTGGGGGGTTCCAATTTTTACCCGGGGACAAACTTTCGATTTGCACCCCCCCCCCTCAAACTAACTTACGATTTACACCCCCCCCCCCATCAAACTTTCGATTTGCACCCCCCATCAAACTTTCGATTTGCACCCCCCTCATACTTTTTATATATATACCGAGGGGTGTATGGGGGGTTATGACCCCCCCCTAACCCCCCCCCCCCTGCCTACGCTACTGTCCTGCATAGAGAGGTTCGGCGGCACGGTACTTCTGACACTGTACTGAAATTTCTCTTCAACACCACGATGGTTCAATGAGAACGTCAACATCATAATGTTTCACACAGAACGTCAAAATCACGAAGGTTCAGTATTATATTCAGCGTAATTAATAATCAAGAAATCATTTTTTTCCTTCTTCTTAGAATCGTCTTCCTTTATTTGTGCTGGTTGTGGCGGCCATCATTGAGAACACCAGCGCATCCAGCAGCCATCCTGACTTGATCAAAAGGAATCGAGGCTCCAGTAAGTGAGTGACTCGAATCGTGGTTATTATCGAACTAGCGGATTCGATCTGCAGTGTCACACTTACCGTAAAAAGAGGTGCGATTTATTAAGTGGGCGACTCGCACGTGAAACTTCGGGAAGTGGGGGGGGGGGGGGGGGGGGGGGAGTGGCGGCAAGGGGTCTCTTGAAGTTTTCGGGACGGACATTGTTGTTTAGCATACTTGTACATAAATAATACATTTTTCTAGTAAGCCAGAGAGGAATGCCCGAAAGAATTCACTTCTCACCCGGCTAGATGTCTTTTGTGTTGCATTGTTTCATTTTATCGTTTGCCTTGCTTAGGCCTTTATCCAAAGCTTTGTCTGAGCGGTGCGTGTTCTTGGAAGTGGATTTGAGAGCAGTGGCCAGCATTACTCGACAAGAGAGTTTTTTCAGCCCCCCCCCCCCCCAGCCCCACCGAAACACGTTACTATCCCACTCTTCGCCCTTGGAAAGTTTAGTGCGCCCCCCCCCCACGCTTTTTTTTGTCTTATCTTTTTAGTTATTTGAACAGTGGTGCAATTTTTACATTCATTAAAAAAATATTTTACTTGCTTCTTTTTATTGCATAGGCCTATATCAAATCTTGTTATTGAAAAAATGTATTTAATACTTCTTAATTTTGTAATAGATCTAAACAATCGAACAGTGTGACTAAAAACTTTATGCCCAAATAAAATAAAAGATTTTAAATTCTTGTAAAAATCAAGAGACCGCAGTTACATTAGCATAAATAAAGTTCTATTCAGACTTGGGAGAAGTATGGCTAATTACCTCCACATACGGTTATTAACTATTGCCCAAATTGTTCCAGATCATTGCGTGTACTACAATAGAAACTACCGGGACCAAGCCATCTTCACCTCGCTTGACACTCAATGTTTGACACTTCGGTGTATTGATGGTGTGGTCAGGCATTTTAATCAAGGTAATTTTGGTGCAAGGGTAGCGGTGATGATGTATATATATATATATATATATATATATATATATATATATATATATATATATATATATATATATATATATATATATATATATATATATATATATCGACAGTGGCGGAACTAGAAAAAAAGGCCACCCCGCAAAAACAATTTCTGGCCCCCCCCCCGTATATATATATATATATATATATATATATATATATATATATATATATATATATATATATATATATATATATATATATATATATATATATGTATGTATATATGTATATATATATATATATATGTATATATGTATATATATATATATATATATATATATATATATATATATATATATATATAATAAACACAAAATTCGGACATAGGATACTCATTTCTAGCCTGATCGGGTTTTGAAAAAGATATCATTGTTTTGGGTTGTTTTTTTTTTTTTTTCAATTAAATTAATTACAACAATATGTGTTTGAGTGCATTAGTCTGTTTTTTAAATTTAGGTTTATTTTATGTTTGTCGTAATATTTCCAATCCATTAACCGGTCAAAAGAATATAAAACGTGATAGCTTTGTATGTGAAATGGTTTCTCGTGTCATGTTTATTTTGTTACGTTTTTTCGTTATTTATATTATTAATTATAAATACATTTCCTTTTTATACTATGTCATCTTTAGTATGTATTTTTAAAAAATAAGATTTAAGAGAAGTAATTGCTTTTTTAACTTGTTTAGTACAAATCCATTAAAAGGAGCTCCTGAGCACCCTTATTTAAAACTATTTAAAAAAGGGAAGTAAGTCATGGAAGTGTTTTAAACGTTAGCTTATCTTTCACACTACAGCTTATGGTTTAAAAACAAAGGGAAAAAGAACCGGCGCCCGGGGGACAAACTTTTCGATTTGCACCCCCCCCCCCCCTCGAGATTTTGATTTGCACCCCCCCCCCCTCAAACTTTCGATTTGCACCACCCCCCCTCGAGATTTTGATTTGCACCCCCCCCCCTCAAACTTTCGATTTGCACCCCCCTCAACCTTTCAATTTTGTTTTTCCAACCCATTTTGGCGCCCCCTAAGCTCGGCGCCCGGGGACATATGTCCCCCCCCCCCGCCCCCCCCCCTCGCTACGCTACTGGTCCCCCCGCATTGCGGGGTCTGGCGGCACTGTAGTTCCGCCCCTGTATATAGATATATATATATAGATATAGATAGATATACATATCTTAATCTTATCTGAGATTACTTTTCCACTCTAGCATGCCAGATCAAAGGTCAATGTGTGAACGCCAACCAAACGTTGGTCCATCATTGTGTGACGTACAAATGCCGGGTCAGCCACCAAAACAACAACCCGGAAGATTACATGGCACAGTATTACATCGAGAGCTCAGGTAAGTCTGAATGATGATGGTGAGAGCCCCGACATTATCTCAGACAACACGAATTGAACAGTAACTAGTTTTAGGATAGCAGATCTAGTGGAATCGGGATTTAGAAAAGGTAGATAAATTAGTTAAAAAAACGCTCTTTTCACTAGAATACACGGAGGCAAAAAACTTATTGGAAAACGCTGCTTTTTAGAATATGATACAAAATTATCTAATTCTGAAGGTTTTTTGAAAAAATCCAGTGTCCCCGCCCCCCTCGTGGAGAAAATGTCTAAACGATACTCTGTCCCTCGGTAGGAAGGAGTGGAGCCTTAAGCAGACGGTGTTGCAGTGTCAATAAACGTTACACAGCGAAGTTTGAATTCAATGTGATGATGGCTGAACATTAATATACCCGGCACAGTAAACGGTTTGGTTTATTAAGATTTGCTCTATGCCTGGGTCGGCACGTGATGAACCTTGCGCACGAAGTAAAAGTAATTTCTATTTTCAGAGTGTGAAGACATTAACGGACAATGTCACCCTCCCAACACGCAGATAACACGGGATAACGGCTACGGTCGTGTGTTCGACCACTGTTATTGTGTGACAACCGACGGGATGGAACCAAGCTACGTCTGTCCATGATCAAACCCCTGTGACGCCGACTAGGGGTGTGTACTGTCAATGTCGCCATTTTTGATGCCCAGAATGTGGAACTTTGTGTGGCGTTAGGTTGTGCCAACAGGCGGTGGAGGGTTAAAAAAAAAATTGACATTTATTGACGATCCCTAGTCGTGATTGTCTTCCAAGTTTAAAGGACCTTGTTTAGTAACGATAAAAATAAACACTTGCTAAAAGTTTAAAAAAAAGTTTTGTTATCTTTTTAATCTATTTAATATTTTAATTTTATTTGGAATCAAGATTTAGTATCGTTTTTGGACGCCTCTTCTAGGAAAGACAACTCCAAAATTAAACAACTGCTGCCTTGTAGTTTGTTATTGGTTGGACAAAGGATATGGAAGCAAATCCAAAAAGAAAAGCAGGCTGAAATCGGAGTCAATGGCCTCAATGGCGCATAACCAGTTGACACGTATCCTTAATTGTGATGAAGGCGTGGTCGAGTCGGCAAAAAGCTCATGGTTGATAAATTCGAAAAAAGTCTCGAGTTCAAACCCTCTGGCAGATAAGGCTCGATCCCTTCCAACACTAAAAATTAAGAACGAAGAAGAAGAAGGCTGACAGAGCAAAGCAGAACATAGTGAAATAACACATGGTCACTGAATCTGATAAACATTTTATTATGGACAGATGGGGAAAGAATGAATGCAAGGCGTCTAGCCTTGCTAATGACATGTAAATAATTTGATTTCAATATACAGCGTGTGAAACCAATATAAAATATTCACATCTTTCGTTCATGGGCAGACATGGAGATAAAATCGTATGAATCAGTCAATCCATTGTTTTACTGATCCGTTCTAATCAACATATGGATGAAAGAGATCTGTGAAAATGTCTGTCACCCCCCTGACCAGTTTGACTCTATGCTAATGTGACCAGTCTGATTTTGATCAGAAGCTAATGTAAAACGTCACTAGAGGCTTGAGCAGTGACGAGTTACTGTCGAATTCTTATTTAACTACAGCTCTCAAAAGTTTACTGCGTTTGTATGGCACTGACCAGTCAATGGTGTAGCTACAACACTGACCAGTCAATGGTGTAGCTACAGCACTGACCAGTCAATGGTGTAGCTCTAGCACTGACCACTCAATGGTGTAGCTACAACACTGACCAGTCAATGGTGTAGCTACAGCACTGACCAGTCAATGGTGCAGCTCTAGCACTGAACAGTCAATGGTGTGGCTACAACACTGACCACTCAATGGTGTGGCTACAACACTGACCACTCAATGGTGTAGCTACAACACTGACCACACAATTCGTGTAAGACCTAAACCATGCTAACCCCCAGGATAGCTCAATGTTTTAACCACACAGTTAACTGCTCTACAAATCAATGTAAATTTATAAAAAATATTTTTCATACCTCCAGAATGACCAATGCTGCCCTAAAGGTTATGTTAACAACAAAAATTTCAAACTGCTGTTTACACAACCCGGTTGAAAAACTTTTAGTTAATAAGCTAAGATGGAAATAAAATGAAGCACTGGCTATAGTTAAAGATAAGCAACTTTTAACATTGAACTGACCATTTTAGAGGTGAAAGACAATATACCAGTACATTCTTGAGCCTTTTGTTAATCAGGCATGAGCAACCTTTGACCAGTCTATCATCTACTTGTACAATATGACATAAAAACAATACATGATACTGACTAGCTTCGTATTGAATTGTCAATATATATATATATATATATATAATAATATAGGGGGGGGCCTATATTTATAAACATGGATGTTAAATAGCTGAACCAGGTGTAGAGCTGGATTTCTAAAATATTGCTATATAATATATTTAATACCACAACAGTAGGACTTTTTCATCTACAATATGCAATCATTGTGTTCATAAAAAAAGATATTTTAAATATAAAATATGAAACAAATTTAGTAAGGCTTATTCAGAAGGTTGCACATGCCTGCTAGAAACAGTTTTTAATATTTGTTTAAAAATTACTTTATCTAATTACTTTAAAAATTGTGATTTCATTATTTAAAAAAAATCATGTTATCTTGAATGAGGAAACAATTTAAAAAAAAAAATGGAATTAGAAGCTCTACATACAAGCATTATTGTTAACTAAATAAATTGATGTATTATGGCCACATCAATTGAACTAACAAGCCATCCACATGACTGGATTTCTTGACAAAAAAATGTGCAGACAATATACATTCAATATACAAGAGTGGTGAATTCTGATCTGTCAAGTTTTCTATCACATCAAATATCCAATCAACGCTCAATTATGTCAGCCAGTTCAGTACACAATCATATCAAAAGTGCTAAGTCAACTTTAAAACAACAACCAAGTTTAGACAAATAAATGCACAAGTTTACCAGTGTTATAAAAATTTATTATCAAAGCTTTCTTGAAACAATATTTAAATCCTTATGCACTTTCCTCCATAACTAACAAAATTTAGTGGCCAAACGAACAAATGTGGTATGGTATCTTGGCTCCAATTAGTTTGACATAGTCAGAAGATAAATTAAACAACAAATTAATAAGTAAAAATACAACGATAATAAAAGTTCCTCACAAAGACAGTTTTAGCACATATACCAAAAAATGGTTCACTTGTATTCATCAAAGCAAGGAAACTATGGTAAGTATCCCAGATAACAATCAATTAAGGAAACATTCCACAAATAACTTTACACTGCAGTCAGTCAAGCAAACACATTTTTACCCAATTTAAAAAATTAAAACAAGTATACACTCCATCCTTAAGTCTGTTTTGTTTTTTTAAAAGCATGATTAAGTTTTTAAATACATGTTTGAAAAAGAAAGCTCAAGCATATTTTCTCACAGAACAAGGTCATGGATAATGGCTGGCACACAATGTGACATTAACAAACAGATCTTAAAGAACAAACCCAAGATAAAATAACTAAAACACTCCAGTTTCAGAGTATATATATACTTACACCCCATATAGAAAAACAAAGTTCAAAGCCAAAATAATCGTGACAGATCAACACATGATTTGAGAGTACCTTCTAATATTGAACACTTTTCTCCTTGTACACTAGATAAAGCAAGAGCATCCAGAATACAACTTTCACCCAACATGGCTCTAGCATCAGTTACATGATGGCTACAGCTCCATTCAATCTCAAACAACAGCATACATTCCTGGTCAATGTGATACACATAGGTGAGCAATAGCTTATGCCTTAATCACATCCTAGCTTGATTGTAGAACAATGACGCGCTGACACATGGAGACGACAAAATCACAGAAGAACTGACGTGTCACTGATAGTGTAGGCTGACAGAGAAAACTGATATGAACAGGTAAATAATGGTATCAATAATGCAGGTGATGGTGGCAGGTGGTCTCAGAGCTTGTCTTTAGCTGGCACCCAGATGTGAGGACCTGATTGATCACTTATCACCTCTTTGATTTTAGAGTAAATTTCTTCAGCTGTGTCTCCTTGCACCACAGCTGGGGAGACAAGTATGAAATGTTTCAGTCTTATACAGGGAAAGTCTGTGCTATACAGGGTTGGTCAAGTGTTTATAGAGAATAAGCGTAATAAAGCAGTGCAGGATTGCAAAAAAAAAAATTTCAGTAACAGAAACTTTTTTTTTAATAAATAATACATATAAAATATTTTAGTATGCATTTAAGTTTTAACATTTTAACCAGCATCTTCAGTTATTTTGACATTAAATATAAAAGTGACACTGTGATTACAAAAAAATATTTCAAATTATTGAAACAAAATTTTAATTTTACATTGAAATATTCCTAATTTTGATGATCATATTTCATGGAAAATAAAATTTAAATATATCAGCAACTGTGATCGCAAAGGAATGAAAAGGGATATTAAGTACCAAACACTCCAAAAGATTAATATAAAAAGTACAAAGTTTATAGTTCTTCATACCAGTGAAATACTCCCCAAATTCTGCCTCCAATTTTAAAGCCCTTTCATATGTTTTTCTGGCCTGTTCTTCTGTTATTCTTTTATTCATTTCCCTGAAATAAAGATTTCAAAACTGATTGTTAAAATTCAATGGAAAGGAGAGTTAAAATGCTAAACATACATGACTGATTCTGCTGACTTTAACCCCATACAGACACTGTACTCACATTATTGATTCTGCTGACTTTGGTTTAATAAAAATAGCAATGGGATATAGGCCAGCAACTTGAAGCCTCTTAATTGCATTGCCACTAACATCTAAAATGCAATGTTTTCCCTTTGAGATAAAAAAAGTTGATAATTTTAACACTTAAAAAAACAAACAACTGTACAGGCTGAAATGGTATAATGCTCAACATTCTTTTAATAGCTAACTATTGCTTTCATCATGAAAATAGATGAGTTTCCTACTTGTTCTGCAACTTCCTTGACTGAAGCCACACTAGTTCCATAAAGGTTATCATTGTATACACCAGCTTCAATAAATAAATGGTTCTGAATATCTTTCTCCATCTGTTCTCTAGATGATACAAAGTGATAATCTCTCCCATCTTCTTCATGAGGTCGCCTTTCTCTTGTTGTATCTTGGAGAAAAAATAGCAACATTTCATTTATTTCATCTCTACAAATTGTGGACACAACTGTTTTTTTTCTCTTCTAGATCTAACTATCTTAGGCTGAAATTTTGAAAAATATTAAATTATTACGTGGAACACAGCTGCCAAATTTGTCAGGAAACTCAGAAATAAGATCATCATTAATTCTGTCTTTTTGAGGACCTAGAATAATTACTGGTCGGGTATACTTCACTGTAGAAAAAGAAAACAAGGACAATATTATCTAACTAACTATATTGTAAAGATTAAGGTATAAACTAGCAGTAATTAAAACAAAATTTCTAAAAAAAAAAAAAAAAAAAAAATGAAGACAATAAAAAGGTAGAAAAATAAATAGAGACTTGTACTTACATTCTTGCTGAATTACAGTTTCATATGACAAGATAGGTTCATCTCCCCCTGATAATAAAACAAAACATTGTACATAAGATTTGGCATAACTTTAACAGGTTTCCTAAAAGAACAAATTATTATAAACAAAGAAGTTTTAAAGTTTTAGTTTTACAAAAACACATGGAGGCAAAACAAGTACACTAAGGCAACAGCATACAACACCATGCTCATATATAAGCACAACATATTTCATAAAGTAGCCTTTAAACATTGCCTGGTTGTGTTTCAGTCTAGTTTCATTTACATCCTACTATTCATAACTTGTTTTTTTTAACATCTTGTGGTCTAATTTAGCAATAAAAGCCATCAATATTGATTTCTAACATAATAATTAAAGCCAGTGGCATGATACAATGATCTAGTAAGTAAAGATTTAAAATACATTTTTAAAATAATAAAAAAAAAAATAATAGTTTAAACATTCCTAAACAATTACAGAAATACATTATTTCTAGTTTGTCTATCCCACCCCCCCTATACTTTCAGAGAACAAAGTGCTTTTATGAGAGACTTTTTTTCTATTTAATTTTCTGATGAGTAAAATAACTGTTATAGTCTTGTTCATTCCAAGACAATTGTTAATAAAAACAGCTCTCTTATTATACAACACTAATAATTTTAAACTAGCAGGAGCATACATTCAAAGGGGAATTCTAACCAAGGCTAATGTCATTCCTTATCAGAACTATTAGTTGAAAAGGTTTACTAATACTCACTATAGCTTGCTTCACTATCACTGTGTGGATTGCCTGCATGGACAGGGAAAAGAGAAAACAAGAAAAGGTTTGGCTCATGCAGGACAAACAGGCATACCAGAGTCAAAGTTTGATGCCAGTGACCAGCACAATATAAACAAATTAACCAAGTATCACATTGTACTGCACACAAGGGTTCAGGTGGAAGGGGGAAACTTTGACTATGATACTTGGGTTTTTTTTTAGAATGACACAAGGATTAAAATTAGATTAAACAGGGTTACCAATAGTGAAATTGACAACCAAGAACTGATACTTATCGTTTACGGTAATGCTGTTAAAACTATCTAAAATCCTATTAATAATAAATGTATTTAATGCTTATATGAGGTACATTTAGTAACATCTTTAAAAATCAATTTGGTTAACTATGAATGAAGTAAAAATTTTGATACACAAAAACCTGCAACCATTATAACACTGAAGATAAATATGTATAATATTACCCATCTCAAACTAATAAATACACTATAGTTAGTATCCTTAAATCCTGCTGCCTATATGGCCTTACCTATGGCAAACTATTATAAAAAAAAACAGTTCTTAGAATTCCAAAAGGCCTTCTGATTGAAAATTTACATTGTATTACCAATATCAAACTATTAAAAAAACACTATTGGATGCAGCAGTTTAAACATGTCAAAATGGAAGTGCCTATGTCATATTTATTAGAAAACCCTCTTCAATAATTTAAGTTTAGAATACAATGAATAATATACTTAAACATCTAAGAAATTAAATTAGTAAAACAACCATATTTAAAAAAAAAACAACTATATTGTTGATAAATTAGTAACATTTGTAAATGAAAAAAACCCAAAAACCATTTGCTTCCAAATTATCATATTAAGTTTTAATAGCTGGGACTCTAAAATAGGATAAATAAGTATGCAAAGTCTATTGTGTTAGTTATGCGAGCATATATCCGTTACATTTAGCAAGCACATAAAAACCCAGAAAAACAGCATTTATGGCTTTAAATGAATGCTCCAAGATTAAACAGCAGAGCCTAACAAAGCAGTAAAGGCAGAACCATACTGCACACAAGCAGCTTAGAAATGATTTCTGATAAAGAATTATAAGAATATGTATGAGAATTATTGCTTTCTTATTGTGTCCAGGAATGGATTTTAAAATCTACAAAGGATATGTACAGGATAGATAACTAAAGCATAAAAATTCTACAAGCAAATTGAAAATACCACAGAAAATAAAAGTTTATATATATGGGCAAGACGTTATTTGAGAAAGTTTTACCTTCTGTAGATGTTGGGAATAGATTTAAAAAAATAAATTATATACATTACTATTTCTTATGTATTTTGTTAAAATTATATTCAACAAATAGAACTATCACATTTTGTTGACAAATGTATGATTAATTCTTTGTCACATAATATACTGCAATGATATAGATCAGCTATAATCATGATGATTTAAAACTTAATCAGGGCAAAAACTAGAAATTTTTTTTTTACCTTCTTAAAGATCCAGAGTTGAATGAAAAAGAAATTTAAAAATAATTGTTTAGAAAAAAAGGAAGAAATAAAACTACTTATATTGCATCAATTATATGGTTGAGCATTTAATTTCTGTAAGATGCATTAAGTAGATTCAATTAAAATATTGTGAATATAATTGACATGCTGCCATGACATTTGTATGTCAGGACTGAGACAAAACTTATGCAGTACTAGTGATAACAAGAAAAAGTGGTTATTTACCTTCTATGAAATCCAACCAGCCAGATCAAAATGCAGTAAGATGCGTGAGAGGGAGAAAAGAACAATCAGTTGACATGCAAAAACATGCACACATTGTTATATATGACAAGTGAGAAATACTTAAGGTTTCTTCTAACAAATCAGATCATAACAGCCTAAAGAAGTGTGTTAGGTGGTTCCAATAAAGAGAACTGATAACCTAGTCTATGGTGGTATGGGGTAAAAAATGTCAAACTAGAAAAAGAATAATGACTAACACAATTTATGTTGACCACTTCAAGTTGCAATAAGTTTTAACAGCCTAGAAAAAATATACTTACAGGATTTTTTTATTACCCTGATGTAAAATATCCAAATGAGTATTAAGTAGTTTGGCTACTTCCCAAAATAGTTAATAATGAGCAGAAATAACTTACGTTCATCTGCACTGACATCTTCACTCCCGCTTTGATCTTTGCTCTTCATGAAAGGGAAACGACGTGAAAAAGAGAAGTTCTTTTTCTTTCTATCATTGGCAGCAGCTGATGCAGAGGATGTTTGCTAGAAACAGAATAAGAATAATTTCTTTAGTGCACTGAAGCGATTCATCGCAACTCAGAGGGAGCAGAATAAGAATAGTTTCTTTAGTGCACTGAAGCAATTCAATGCAACTCAAAGGGAACAGGATAAGAACTGTAACTTTGCCTAATGACTTAACACAATTAACAAGTAAAAAAAAAAGAGAAACCTTTTCTGTGTTGGTACTATTTTTTCCAGTGAATTTTACATTTTTTAATCTTGCTCGTTCTTTTCTTTCAACCCTGAAAACAGTTATACAAAAACATTATAAGGAATGAAGTATATCTACCTATGCATATAAAAGATGTTGGTTAACATTTCTGCAGCTTTTATCTGCCAAGAAAAGTAAAGCTCTGTGTAGAAATGGAATCTGCATACATTTCTAGAGTGAATTTCTATTAGAATACCTAGCAGCAACAGCTTTCCTATTTACTTGTTATATAGGATTTTGTTTATATTGTCCACAAAAAAAAAAAAAAAAAAAAAAAAAAAAAAAAAAAAAAAAATAAATCCAGAAATCTAACAGAACTCAGAAAGGGATTTGTTGTAAGCATTTTGTGATGATGTATGACAAGAATATTATAGTCGAATTTTCCCAAACAGTGTTCAAGTTATATTCATGATTCAATTCAAGCTATATTTAGGATTTTTCAGACACTTTTAGACATTTCAAATAAGTATAAAAATTTTGAATTTAAAAACAAATGGTCCTTTATCAACCAGTTATTAATCATACATAAAAAATGTCTTAAAGACCCCCTTTAACCTTGATAAAAAATATGCTGACCCAAGCAATAACAAAATTAGAAATATAATTTAAAATAAGAGGATTGTCCATGAATTTATTTTTTTAAAACCCTTTCCTCCCACAACATGCAATGTTTTTTGAAAAAAAAAATTCTTGCAAAAAATTTAACTGAGCTAAGGTTTATTAATCAATTTTTATTACAATTAACACATGTCTTTAAAAAATAACTTAAATTCAAGGCCTCACTAATAAAATGAGCACAGATAAACTTTACCTTTGTTTACTAGGAATAATTCCCATGCCCTCTTCATCGCCATCTGCGAGAATTCTCTTGGCCTGCCACCATTCATCATCACTTGCATTTGTTACATGTATAATGTCTCCATAATGGAATGCCAAACCTTTGCTAGGTAGGCCAGAATCTTTGGATGGATCATAATCAAACAGAGCTCTGGAAGTTTTAAAATTTGACATTAGTTTGGCATACTCACAACTTATTTCTTATTACTGGTTATATAAGACTAGCCGTCTCTACCGGTTACACATGAATAATAGGCCTATATATTTAAATGTTATACATGTTTGAGAAAAATATTTTATAAAATAGTTATTGGTCAAAACGCAATGTGCTTTACTACATGTTGAACAATATTCGTGATAAAGCAAACAAATAGCTAAATAGCTAAAAAAAAACGACATTTAAAATAACATAGGCTACCAATAACTATTAGAAAAATTAAAACCAAATTATATACATTAATAGTCAATAGAACACCATAATAAATGCACACACTGATTAAGAGACTAAAATGATTCTGTTAAAAACCTGGCCATTCAATGGTCATTATGCTTTATAAAGTCATTTGTATTAGTTTGACAGAGAAAATTGTATACATTTCATAGCGTACGTCTTGATACTCAGATTTATAGAATCTAGATCTAAATCAGATTTAAATGAAATAGTTGATTTCTTCATATTCTAAAATCGGAAGATGACGCCATTAGTGTTGTGTTCTTTCCATATTAAACATGTGGCATGTGACATCATTGTTTATTGCATTCTTGGCACAACTGTAAACACTTTTCTGGTTGCATAATTAAAAATGTGTTTCTCCATTTGAATATGCCTTTATTTTTCTTCTTTAAATAAAATTGGTTTATACGTTTAAAACATCCAAAAGTCCGTATTGAGTTCTCCATATATCACTGAAGATACTGATATCATAGCCACTGAAAAGTTTTTGCAGAGAGAGAGAGAGAGAGAGAGAGAGAGAGAGAGAGAGAGACGTTTTATATATTACGGCTTTTATATATTAGGATAAATAATAAGTTCTAACCGGATAAATAAATCAGGGGGGGGGGGGGGGGGGGGGGGGGAAGAGAGAAAGACATGTAAAAAATTTCACATCACTCAATCTTTGGAAAGTATATTTTAACAATAGTAGCAAAGGCAGAAAAGAAAAAGAAATAAAGTTTTATGTCCCACTAAATGCTAACAGCTATTTAGTTACTTTTATACTTGTGTAGAACAGTTTTCCTCGTAGAGTTTTACTTCAACGGCTGAATTTCAAATTTTTTTTTGGACTAAGCACTTTCAACATATTTTTTAAAATACCTAGCACAGGTAATAAGGCAGTTAAGTTTAAATTTGCAGGTCACAAAAGGCAACTTACCTTACAAACAGTGTTTTTTTGGGGGTTGTTCGCAAGCTACCTGTGCTTGTATTCATCATCTGTTCTCTGAGGTCTTGAATTTTTGCTTCAAACCTATTGTAATCTGATAGAATAAAACATCACCTTTTATAACAATAGGTCGCATGTAACAAACACATCTCCAGAAAAAAATGCACTGATGCATAAATTAACTACACATTTAAAAAAAAATATTTTCATTATAGCAAAAACATGATACTTTATTACCTTCAAAAGCAGCTAAGGCAACTATGTTGAAGGCACTATGTTAAGAACAATGATTGTAAATTCTATTTCCTTGGGGCACATTTTAGGCTTAGTTGTTCAGCACATGACCAGGCCTTTTCACCTGCAGCACACTGTCATGTAAGTCCTGACATATATCAAGCTACAAATATGCATAAAACAGACAGCCATCCCTGCTGGCAAACAGTCACCAGTCTAAGGTTACGACCTTCCAGCTTATGTGTCATGTGGTGTGTATGTCTAACTACACACACACACTTGTCAAAGGTTTAACCTACTTATGCAAGGTTATGCTCTACACATAAGCTGAATTTAAAAGCCAAATATTTTAAAGGGGATCAAAGGATAGCTTTTGGACCATTTTATGTCTACACTTTTATGACTGCCTTAATAACAGTGCTATTTTATTTATTTACCTTACTTAGAATAGCAGTCTTATCTGCTCAATTTATCAAAGAATTTTATGTGTGTATACATTTATACAAACATGCTTATCTTTAATATAGAAATTACTTATCAAGGAGGAAATACAAAGAGAATACTGCAACAAAAAGAAGGAATATTGTGAATAGGCATTTGAAATTTTATTGTAACTAAGACATCATGCCCAATGTGCAGTTATTCATCTCATAAAGATACCAACAGAACAATTACGGATTTAACAAGCTTTTGTTTTCAATTTAAAAGATTTTTTACTTTATTAAATGGTAATTTTATAGACTGCAATGACCCAAGCTTAAAGAACCATAAAATCTACCATTAAACAAAAATGAAGTATCAAACATGTGTTATAGATTTGGTTATTGATAAACTTTTTACTTTTTGTGTAAGCTTTCACACATTCAGACTTATTGCTAGATTATAGCTATCTATGTGTACTAAGGGTATCAAAACCTAAATACATTAAGTTGTTTAAAAAAAAAAAAGAACAATGCAAAATTGCTTTCATGCCACTTAAAGGCTTGGAAACATTTTAACAATTAAATTTGTAAGGAACTAAATAAAAACACAAGTGTATTAAACTTGAATGGCCACACTGGTAATAGACTGTTGTACAGCAAAGAATTATGAAGGATGATTTTGTTTCTGATAGCTCCAACTTGATCAATGGCAAGCAGTTTACTGCCTTCTTTAATTGATTTAAGCACCGGCACCACTCACCAGACCAAGAAGTGAGGATAAAGCTTTGTATTGATTTGAAAAAATGTCTGACAAAAACATAATCATCCGCTAAAAAGGGGTTTGTAATGTCACAGAGAATAAGAAACAACATATATGGACAAAAAGAGTAAAAATGACACAACGCCAGATTTAGTCTGAATATAAAATGACAAGTTTATTGGCTTGCTTTAATTATATACCAATTTTAATTGCAAAGATTTTTAGCCAATGTGAAAAATGATACACCAAGAATATACAAGATGCTTTTATCTTCTTCAAAAAGTGTTATTAATGGTTATATATATAAAACTAATGATATGTAACTTCTACTCACTTCTTGGTTAGAGATGGCAGAGCACTAGTCACTGGCCCATTGGATTGTGCCAGCCATTATGTTAGTAGAAAAACAAAACCCACCACTGAAAATGCTAACTGATAACAAAATACAAGTCTTCTCATTCCTGCTCATCTAAACCAGTAGCAGCATTTGTCCACCCCTTTTATTACCAAACATAATATCAAAAGTGATATGTAATGGGAAAAAAAATTTCCCACTCCAAACTTCAACAACAAAGGTAGTTATTGAATAAAAATATGTAAATTATGCTTAAAATATGGAAAGCATGTCAAGAATTTGAAGAGGGGAAAAGCAGAAGGGTACAGGAAGATGTAAAAATACAACTTGTAGATTAGAAAACCTTTCTTACAGCTGATAAAAAAATTATTCTGTTTAGGTAACTATGGCTAGAGAGATCACTATATGGGTAAAGTTTATTATGCTTCAAAAAAGTGATAGGAAAAAAGGAATGTCTTTGACAAAAATAAAATAGTTGATAAAGTTCTCACCTGAATAAACACAATATTTTCAAAAAAAATCAACTACAACTGGAATGTATCACTAAAAACAGAGCATTTTAAAATCCATGCCTAACCCTGATAATCTGATAAACAATTGGTGTTTGAGATTCTAAGTGCTGGGTAAATGTGTATTAAAATCAATAAAATATTGAGTTCTCATGAATTAACATTTGATGGCAGCATACCTCATGCTACAGCCATACTCTGGTGTAATTAGAGAAAAAAAAATCTCTTCTGTTGTCATAGTGAATGCTTTGGTTGACATACTGGAAGAAACCAAGACTTGCACCATTCTCAGCACAAGGGAGTAGTGAGGTGAACAAAAAAATCAATGTAAATATCTACTGTGACAGCGGAGGATGTACATGCTGCTTGTAGGAAATATTGATTTTTTAAAACTTGGCAACATTACTGATGCTCTCACATAAACAGCCTTTGGAATTTTAAGCTACACCCAAAATTAAAAGTTAAGAAAATTTGCTACAACTTTAAGAAAAAATAAAATTTACTGTTAAGCAAATAAACCTTAAGTCAGATCTGACCAATTATTTATATGCATTAAAAATCAACTGATTTTCCCCCCAACAAATACCATGAAAGTATTGGCAAAAGAATAATCTTAAAAACTAAATATGGAATGCTATCAGCTATAAAATAGGAACCTTTAAAAAAAATACAGATTAAAATGTAATATAATGGTTTTAATGAAAAATATGTAATCTTTTTTACAGATTATGTTGATATTAAACTATCAATGAAGATATATTTCACTTACAAATATGAAAATTTGAAATGGAAAAGTACATGTTTGTAAAATAAAAGTCATCAATGATACAACCATTTATCAACAACCTAACACATATATGTGAATTATAATTGAACAATATGGACAATCATTCTATTTTTATTCATCTAAAATATAAATGATTATTTACCAAAGATTAAAGGCAATAAAAAAATGACACCAAACCAGTTTATTAATAAATCTGATAACTAGCTCCACGTCAGACAAAAGGAAATAGAAAAGTATGTTCAGATGATAAATGGCGCTTCCTAGTTAATATTTAAAACGTTTTAGAAAAAAATATAAATTTCTTTATAAATTACCATAATGGTACTTGCCAAACTGAGTAAATAAATTTTAAATTTACCACTTTTCAAAATGAATATTTGTTAAGACTTAACAAAGTTGGTAAACGAATGTGAGAAATTTTTTTTTATATGACTGAAATTCTAATCCATTTTCTCTACAAAGTTCAAAATTTAGAAATTTTGCAGTTATGTTGAAAAGTGTTTACCATACATACTATAACCATTAGCATATTTACTACTTTTAACCCAGTGCCTAAAAAAATTTAAAATTAATTTTTTTTTTACAACATCGATTAAAGCACCAGCTAAATGGAGATTACTACAGATTACTAAGCAAATTATCATGAATTATTTACAACTATTAAGCAGCCATTTAAGATCTTAGTAAAAGACAGATGAAGCCCTTTTGTATAACTGACACTTCCGCAACAAAACCACTGAGTCACAAAAAGAAATCATGCTGTAACATTTCATGCAATTCTTATTACAATGTTTAAACAATTATTTTAAACTTTTTTTTTGTCTCTAAAAATATTTCACACACATGGGTACATACAATTGACATTGGGGGTGCAAGATAACTATATATTTAAATGATATTAGGTAAAACACAATTTTGAATGGTACACACTATACTAATGTTTATTGCCCATTACAACTACTGGAATAGAAACTATAAATGAATATAAAATTATGAAATTAAATTGTGAGAATTATTACCTTTGGATAAAAGTATTAGAAAGTTTGATTAAAATTTCTTTAAAAAATAATAGCCATGCACATTTGATCTAATAAAAAAAGTTCAAGTGTATTTAAGATGTCTGAAAACTAGAAATGAACATTTGGTTTACTTATAAAAAAGTAAACAGAGGTACTTAAAAAATAAAAAGAGGAAAACTTGCAGTTATTTAGTTTTTACTATTGTTAACGATCAGGCATAAGCATCCACTTTAAAAATTAACAAACATCTTAAGACAAAAATTTAGTTAAGAATAGTCTTTATAAGACTGATAAGTGGTAGCATTACCATACAGTTAACATAATAAAAACTTGAGGGAAAACTGACAAGCTGAAAGGTTGGTGGGAAAAAAAGCGGCACCCCAGGATGTCAATTGTTATGTTTATGAATAGTAATCTGCTGCATACCTTCTGGTCTATATTGTGCTATGATCTCCACAGTGTCTCCAGCTCGTTTGAGGGCCTGTGCAGCCTCTTCATGGGTGGCCAGCTTTAAATCTGTACCATTTACCTAATGATGGAAACAAATTTCGTTTATTTCAAGTGACAGTAATAAATTGGTATGTCGAAATTAAAAGCAACAGAAAGTAACTTTTTCCATTTTAATATTTAAATTCTGAAAGAAGCAGAATAACATAATACACTGCTTTATAATTAGCATTCACTTTTTTTGCTAGATATATTTTAAAAATAAAAATAATGAAAATTTACAACTGACTTAATTTTTAAAAATACTTACAGAAATAATCTGGTCCCCACGCCGTAATTCCCCAGAGAGGTCTGCAGGCCCTCCTGCTAAAATGAAGGATACAAATATTCCCTCGCCATCTTCCCCTCCTACTATATTAAACCCTAACCCTGTCGAACCCTTCTTTAATACAATCCTCCGTGGATCCCTGTGAACAAGAAATACAAAATAATTTTAGAAACGCTTTATTCTAACAATAACTTAAAAAATGTCAATAGTACGTCTTGCCGCAATAATAACTTAATTGATTTAACTGACCATTGCGTTTAATATATATTTTCTAGCAGTACGATACAGTATCATAACAAAGTATTTTTTTCTGCCAGTATTTCTGTTTTGGTCGAGGTAGTGTAAAAAGCCCTACTGGAGAACACACAAGTACACCAAAATGTAAAAAAATTGTAGCCAAAACTACCTTAAGCATACAATTTTTAAAATGTAAATAAACATTATTCGTTATATGATACAACGTTGTAACCAAACAAGCAGACAATTTGGTGTCAAGAAATAAAGAGATTTTTTATTAGCCCAGTACTAGGTTCTTTCAGTTGGTGTTTTGTTTACTTGTAATGTATTAATGTAGATAACCTAATTATGTTTGTTTAATTCAACACACAGACTTTCCCTGCCCCACTCAGTGTAGATGTAATAAACTGATGACCCCATAAATAAATTTATAAAATTAGCCTTATTTAATCAGGAATAAGTTTATAATTTGTGAGTAAAACATCTGGCTTCAATAAATAATTCTTTGCCCAACCAAGAAACTAAAATGTCATTCATTCTCATTATAGCTTTCAATATAAGAATAATAACTACTATTCTGTAACAAACTATCAAGTTACTATCAAATTTGAGCCGGTTGTTCATTTTTAAAGAGAAAAATAAAATTTTATTAAAATTTGAGTTTTTTAATTGTAAACTGAACTTGAGTAATTTTACATGGCATAGAAAGGCAGATAATTCAACTAAAAAGAACAAGGCTTCATTCAAATTATAACTTTATTTAGTGAGATGAGCATGAGGAGTGTTTTCATTAATCAAAACCCTTAAAAAAAATCTATATTGAGCACTGGGGCATGACATTTCGGGGTACAAGGTCACCATTGCATTGGTTAGCAGATAGACAACAGACTAAATCTACAGACATAGTGAAGTTAGTATATTTAATCAGTTTGTAATTGGTACTAACAAGATATATGTGAAATGTATGTTATCAGGTAAATAGAATGGGTTTTATATCACTACCTAAATCACTATATTTAATAGCCCAATTTTAAATCTGTCTAAGTGATGCTTAATTAAACATGAGACACATTCAGAATGGTAGGCTGTTTGGTTTATTTAATCCACCTTTGAAAAAATGGCATCAATTTTCTTTTTTATCAATATATTTAAAGTCTGTCAGTAAGTGTGAGGTTTTAATGCAAAGAAATCACAGGGGTAAATGGTTAGAGGACTGGATTTATATCAACGAGTGAATAGTAATAACTCTTAGTCTCATTCTACTTTAATATAATAATAATTAAAATGTTTGACAAAATTTAAAATTAAATTATTTCTTAATATAATTTTTTTTGCAAAACTTTTATTTAAGTTCAAAGAACGCTGAATTTTAAAGTCATATCATTGTTTGGTGTATATTATTATTTGAATAAAAATGCAAAGAACCAATCTTTTTTCACTTCATTCTTTACGAAGATATATATATATAACAAAGGAAAAATGTGTACCCAATCTAAAAATAGATTTCTAACCATGCACATCCAGACATGCCTACCCCGCCAACCAAAAGTAGGAACAGTCATACCTAAAACAATTCTGCTTATCTGTACCTCAACCTCACAATAGCCGATTTAAAAAAAAATAGCACTTCTCAATAAATGCAATTCTTTCATTGGATATATTTGTGACAACTGGGAGATCATTGATTAAAGAAGGCTATTCAAGTTTTAATTACCTAAAATAATGTTGATCAAGAAAGCTTCATGGAAAAACCAGTAATTCTTAATTAAAACCAAAAAGTTGCATTTTTTTCTGGCATAGACCAAAAAGTTAAAAAAGCATTCATATCTTTGTAGTCTCACACTAAATTTCAGTTACCATGATAACTATATTAAGCAGAAGTCATTTGTCCACAATGGACGAAAGAGAAACTAAAACCAGAAGCTTCTATTGACGTTGCTAAGCCGTCTAGAGTCATGAGACATTCTATCTAGAGTCATGAGACATTCTATTATACTCCGAATCCATTCATGTATGTAGACAGATTTCAAGTGAATGACAACCTTAAAGTTCATTTATTAGGCCTACAAAATAAAAATAATCAATCTGGAAAGTGTAAAAGTACTGAAAGGGTGAGGATGGACATAGTCGCCGACGAGATTTGACTATAGGCAAAATCATTTAAAGTATGCATACAGTTAGGTTGCAGTGTTTTAATATGATTGAATTTTAAAAAATTGTTCATAAATCAGGTTAACTTTTAGCTATCATACAGTGAAATAGTCAACATTCAATCACAATTTTTTGAGATATGATTCTGTCAAGTTTTATAAAAAGTGAAAAAAAAAATGAAAATATTAAATCAGGTCACAGACCTTGTAGATCTAGTTTTTTTAAAACCATTTAGAGGAATTGTGAAATCCTTCCCCCCCCCCCCCCCCCCCCCATAATTCTAGTGAAAATGTCTAGGCTTAACCAAAAGGTAATGTGGTAAATTTAAATTGACTAGGGAGGTCATCCAATATTATATTAGGCCTAGATCTATATTTTAAACAGTCACTAGATCTAGATCTACGCCTAATTGATTTTGGATTGGGCCTAGGCCAATTTTTATTATTTTTATTATTGTAAACTGCTTCTGATATTTTCATCAATAGATTAAGTTTCGATCTAGAAATCTAGATCTAGACTAGAGATTCTAATTCACAGGGCCCTGTCCTAAGCCCGACACTCCAGAATCACAGTGAACAGGAAATAACTTTTTCATTCGATTCTATTTGAATGGTAGGTCCTAGATCTCTAGATCTACTAATTAAAAAAAAGTATAACAGGTTACGATTAAAGTTACTGATAGGGATAAATCTACATTCCAGTCGATATTTTAGTCTAGATCTAGATCTTTTAAATAGTCTACCAAACAGTCAAAAGTAAGTTGGTTGCGTTGTTTTTTTTTGTCTTGACTTAGGACAGCTTGGGCAACTCACCTACGAACCCGAGGATCATAAAAGTAGGGTTCTTTTCGTCCGTCTATTCTATGCATTCTATCAAACCTAATTTACTAAATAAAATATGCTATCATTGTAAGTTAAAACAGGGTTCTTAAATTATGTAAAGTCCTTGAAATTTTCACATTGTAATACTAATTTTTCTGAGTGAAGCCATCTTGAATGTTAACATCTCGCCGTAACATTTGCGTCGTTAATTCTGATTGGTCGGGCAAGGCGGAACTGAGCTTCACATCTTCCATTGAAAAACACTCTTTCATGACCTAGCTAACGCAGTTACCTTACTCCCAATAAGAATTTAGCCGGCGAATTTTTTGAAGGGCCGACAGTCCGTATAACATTTACTTTACTTTAAAGATTATCTAGTGGTATCATTTATAAAATATAATTTACTATCTAGCGATTTGTGTTTAATGATTTTTTTCTAGCTTATTAGTATTATTAGATATAGATTCAAGTACTAAATCACATAGGCCTTGTCGTCAAAAGTGTGCGATGGGCTATTGGGGGGGGGGGGGGGGGTTCAATAAGTGTAATTATATATTTTTATATAACAATTTCAGTAAACATAATTTTAGTAAGGAAGTATACTAATTTTAATGGCAGTGGTAGCGTTGCTTTTTATGGCGGCGATTAAGGTCAGAGAGGGGGTACTGAATAATCGATGATACGCCATTTACGAACCACTTGAAAAGAAATTAATTGATACAGTGTAGAAAATATTAACCAACGCAACATGCCAAAGCTGTAAGTAGGTGGTTCTACATCATGAAAAGATAGGAGTGATGTTTACTAGAAGGGTGAGGTGGACACTATGTAGATGGGTGGGACCACATCAGGGGGGGGGGATGACTAGACGGGTGAGGTGGACGCTATATAGATGGGTGGGACCACTTCAGGGGGGGGGGATGACTAGACGGGTGAGGTGGACGCTATATAGATGGGTGGGACCACTTCAGGAAATGATGGGGGGGATTACTAGAATGGTGAGGTTGACCAAATTTAGGTGAATGGGCCCACATTAGGAAGATTTAGAAGAGATTAGAAGGTTGAGGTTTAAACTTTTCTAAATTAAGTTACATATGGTATGCTAGAGCTAGGATTAATGATAGCTTATGACATTTCAAGTTCGAATACCAACCATCAGTTGTGTTTCAAATTATCATTTTTGTGTTATGCTTATAGCTTACAGGCTTTAACCCATAACAATCCCTCAACCCAAACAGCAATACAGGCAGAAAAGAGACCTGAAACTTGTAGTACTTGTGTTTTTATAAGAACTCTTTCTAATTTGATCTGGTGATGGTGGCTTATCATTGTTGTACTTTTAAAACTTAAATCTTAACTTCATGTTTCTCTTTGAGAAGACTACTACAAGCCTGCCTGAAACAAGCACTATAAAGTTGACTTGAGAATAAGTTGTTTGAAAGTAAATTACATATTTCACAGCCAAACATGATTACAAATAAAAAATTAACAATTTGGGTAATTGTGTGTGTTGAAGCATGATCCTGAAATTCTTTCAAATATTATTACATTAAGCTTTAAAATATTGTAATATTGATGATGAATGGTGATATAATAAAGGTGGATTAATTTAACTTAAATAATAATACACATTTTTTAAATATATAGTAAGTATATATCTGATTTGTTTGGTTGTGCCCCCTTTTAAAGAAAATGACAGGCAAAAAACAGGTCAAATAAAATAAGGCAATAAACAGTCACAAAAATGTAATAAAAAATACAGCAAATAACTTCATTTCAAATAACAACTTACACAACAGTCAGGCTCTTCTAACTTGACTGCCTGAGCAAACTGCTTTTCAATTTCTAGTTCTTTGCTAGAGCAATTAGATACACATTTATTGCTATGATATTTATAGTGTTTAGTGTGGAAGCTTAGATAGTTTAATCATCATTATTACTAAGTGAAAAAGTAGAAATAACTGAAGAAATTTAGGTGTTCTTATAAAAACACAGGCAGGATAATTAGTAACCTGTAGAGGTTTTATTTCTGCTGGTATCACTGATGAGGGCTCTGGTCAGCAATATATAGTTCGGATTGGGGTTTAGGGGTAGGACTACATCTAAGCTTAGGGTTGTGATACAAGCAAAAAAAAATCCGCAATGCTTTCTGCATATTACTAAGCACGAAATTAGGATGCGGTTGATTACATCTTTTGCAGCAACTGCTAAGAAATGACACATTGTGGTCAAAAGGGCAAATGATTCATCAGTTTCTGTTATAGAGCTGACTGATAATAGACAGTCAATATAGCAGAAATAATCAATTACTGTTTTAGAGCTGACTGATACAACAAACAACATTCTCCTATTGCTCAGTGCAAGGACCTCAGTCCATGAGATGACTTCATGTAATGTTGATTAGACCTTTAATATCAAGCAACACTTAGAAGATGCTTTTAATACAAAAATACCATTATGTGAAATAGATAGAATTCAGGTAGAAGAACGGAAGGAATTCATAAAACTCAGGTCATGGAAACACTTTCAATACAGCATATTTTATGTACAACATGTAAAGCAGTTGCACCTTAAGTTTTAGATGTTTAAAAAATGCCATGTTTACAAGTAAATATTTCAATTCATGAACAGAGAGCTGAACTTATACAAGCAGCTATTTTCAGGCAATGGCATGACTTCAAAGCTGTAGCAACATTCACAGATGCTTTAATTCCAAGTAATGTGGATAGAAGTTGTAGAAATGTCAATTTTTCTTTACCTTGGTGGCTCATCCTCCGTTAGGCTGGCTTTAGGTGCAGGTGGTGTTGGAGGTCTGAAAGTTGACATTGAGTGTGAAACGGAATGCGGGATGCTAGATGTTCCATGCTCTGAAACCATTTAAAAGAAATTTATTTCAAATATTTTATTGGAAATTATAGAAAAAAGAACAAAGTATTAAGATTAAAGTAAGCAGAAGACAAGTAATGATGTTGACCAATGTAAACACTTTTGCTCATTATATTTTGACTACAAACCTAGTAAGTCACTGAGGTTGTCTGCCGCAAAAGTTGGTTTAGCAATGGTTAGGCGAACAACTTCCTGAGTGTTTTTGAGAGCTTGAACGGCTTCTTCATGTGTTACATCCTCCAAGTTGATGTCATTGACCTGGAGAGATACAAACAATAACAGTTGCTTGGCTAAACCACAAGTTATTTGTTTGTTTACATGTTGGATTTTCCTAACAACAGGCTTAGCTAGGATTATTTTTTTTCAGGTTTATAATTTCCTATAAAGAGACAGAATACTGTTAGATCTTGCTTCATATCTAATTCTACCTTGATTCAATACTAAACTATATGATAACGTACTGTATGTGTAGTTTACTGTTTTATTTAGATAGAACTTACAGCAAGAAGTCTGTCCATAACAGCCAGTCTGCCATCAAGCTCTGATGCTCCACCTTCAATAATTTTGGTAACAAAAATACCATTGTCTCCTGGAATGTGTTGGTTGCCTTTACCCCCAGCAATGCTAAAACCAAGACCTAAAATGTGATGAAAAAAAGATGAAACTTTTAAAACAACAAACGTTTAAGACAAGTCAACCAGTTTATTTAGTGTAGCTTGATCAATTATTTTATTACTTCTATCATGCAGAAGCAGTGGAAAATATTTTAACTCATGGAACAAGGTGGTAATATTAGGTAGACCTTCTAGTCCTTTTATATGTTGTTTGAACTCTACTTATCAATAAATCAACAAACCATCCTTACTTCTTGCCATGTGCTATAGCTTTAAATAGAGTAACTCAAATTGGTTTTAAAGAGACTGCTAGCTGAGTCAGTTTTAATTTTTGTTTTCTTAAAGTAAATGTATACATGAAACAGTATGCAATGATTGTTAAAACATTCACAATTTAAAAATTCAGTTTTAATGAATGTACTACTGAATGAATTCACACATTTAAAAAAAAATTGATTAGAGTGGCTGAGAAGCTGGGAAGTAAAAAAAAATATTTTAGAAAGCTTTTCCAACTCATGATTGTCAATTTTTAATTGTATATGTAGGGCAAAATAATTTATAACATTAAGTAAATAAATTCCTGATAGAAATTGTAAATCACGACCAAAGATAATGTCATGCATTAAAAGAAAATCCATAATAAACAATATATTCATTTTTTCTGATGAAGCCAAGCAATATATCAAATACATCACAGGTTTAGAAGTGTAAGGATAAAAAAACCTAACAGAGTTGTGTGCAATGAAACATGAGCTGCTGGTCAAGTTTGAAAGGTGGAATTTACAGATCATTAGCAATGCCTTGAGAGAATATCATGTTTGACATTTTCAGCAGTTAGGAAATATCAGCCATTTATCACAAATTAAAAATTACATAGAATAACCAGAGAATCATGTATGTATACATAAACTCATAGATAAAAAAAAACAAAGTGCATTGTGATGGAAATAAGCCTTCATTTTCATGTTGATAACAGTGTTGAAAGTTGACGCTTATTAAATAATAACAGCATCATTGATCATGCAGGCTTAATAGAAAAGCAAAATGTGCCTTGAACTCATTACCTCTGAACTTTATCTTATTACAGCATTGCATTTAGCCCTAAAAACAGTAACTCAATAAAGTGAGCTTCTAAAAGAACTTTCAAAAGCATTTTCATGTCTAAATTAACCTTCCACTTTCAAAGGCAGTTCCTTTTCAAAATGTTCAAGGAACTTATTAAAACTATTCCCTTACTTTAATAAATCTGTATAACTACATCTATGGTGACTGAGGAGCATTGATGAGGGTCCTATTAGCAGGGATTCTTTTGAATGGGACAATTTTACTTGGGAACTTATAATCAGGAGCTGTATTGAGGGAGGCCCTTTTGCTAAGAGCCCAAATGACTAGAGCCCTTTGATGGGGAGCCTAAAATATGTGTGCCTGTATATCCAGAGCTTAAAAAAGAAAAGCCTGTTTGTTATGGGGCATAATGACAGGAGCTTGTTTTTTGAAAGCCTAAATATTAAATGGTGAGAGACTGCCTGGTTGATGGGAGGCTTTTTGTTGGGAAGCTATGCTTGTGTAACACATACCATGGTTATCAGTCCGGGGGGGGGGGGGGGGAGGAGGAGCATAATTTATAGTTTAGTTGGTTTGTAGGACCGAAATTGTTGATGTATTTTTTTATGCTCTTCTGTGAGCAATGTTCCTTGTGTTCCCATGTAATGTGACATCTGGGTAGTTGTACCTGTGGCCGCGGTATTCAAACCCCAGGCTGCTAATGACATGGACGGTGCAGTTGTTTAGGTTAACTTGGTTATGTAGACATAATGAAGGTATTGTACATTATATTTTAAATTACTGTTTTTTATCATACTAGCGCTGCATGTTGCAGACTAGGTATGTGAAGTATCTTAGATTACATGTTTATATTATTCCTACTAGTGCTGCATGTTGCAGACTAGTTAGGTTAAGTACTTATCATTGTAATAATTGTTGACAGTATTGTATACTGGCCATAACCTATTTTATGACACGTGTATTTACATAGCCTACACATGACTGTGTATTCAGAAATATAACTTATTGTTGTTTACATTTGTTTTAGGGCTATATGCCGTTTATGGCTTTGACGTTCATGAACTAGCCATTTACAGATTTGCAATAAACATATATACGCCTATACACACATATAAATACACATATCTCAACCTCACAAACCTCAATCTTACAACCAACAATGCAACCCCCTTTTAAAAAAACTTCCTTAAGTCTAAAATAAATGTGTCCCCTAGGGTTAAAAAACATAACTCTTGATTGAACCTCTGAGTGGCTGTTCGCTAGAATGCAGGCAGCAGAGGGTCAGGGGTTACATTGCTCAACTGGCATATTTATTTCCCTATTCCATGACAACACCAAAAAAAAAAAGTCACATAGAAAGATATCTTAGTTCAAAGCTAAGAGGATTTGTAACAAATCAATGCAATTTCTAGGTGAAATCCCATCTCTGCTTTAACAGGCATGGGCTATTACTCTGTCTTCTAATTGGTAAAAAGAGACGTTTTTTCTTTTACTAGGCATAAATTAAGATTTTTACCCCTTGAGGATTTTCTAAAAGATGGTATGGCCAAGTCTATTTTTAGTTAATCCTCTTAAAGTATTTAAACAGCCCCCTTCCATCATGAAATCTATCAGCTACCCTCTCACACGCCATCCCAACACTTCTCTTTGGCCAAGCTGAGAAAGCCAGGGGCAGAGTACCCTCAAAGAAAAAAAAAACTGTCTGGATATTGAAGACATGAGTGGGCACATGGACCTGACTTTAATTGACTCTCTTTCTCAGCCTCCAGCCCAGCCCAGAAAATGGCCCTGACAACAAGCAATAAAGGAAGCTCCAATTCATCTCTTAAACAAAACACATTTAAACACAATCTCAATAGCAAGATTACAGCTGCCTGGCTAGAAAAAACATTTTTCTGATACATTTATTCAATTTTTTCCTTTCTAAATGACAATGATTAAATTACAATTTGAGAAAAAGCTAGAAGAGGTTACATAATTTTATACTCACACTACTTCTGATCACATAGATTAGCTAAGTATTATTTAGATTAACCTCTCATAAGAAACCGACTTTTAGATTTCTTAAATGTGTTGGACTGTAATTAAAGAATTTTAACTGTATTATTTTTTTTTACTCTTCAGAGAATCGCCCCCCCCCCCCCACCAAATAAAAAATATAAAATAAATAGACAATGCATAAATTTGAGCTCCAATGTTTCTCACCTTTGTTTCCTTTGATTAGCTCTATCTCCATGATGTTCTCAGCTGGCTGTTTAGTACGTTTTACATACTGAAAGGTTGATAAAAGGTTTTACTTATTCCTCTAATCAACAAACAAGCAGACAAAATTTAACCCAGTCCTCAGTGCAACAAAAATCAGAAGAGGCATTTAAAACATAATAGTTTTCTAGTTCATTAACATACTGTAGGGGACCAATGAAGAAAAACCCCATACATAAAAAAAAGTTAAATTCTTGAAAACTAGGCTTATAATAAATGTGCTTATTAGAGATTCTGTTAAAACCATCTATTATTTAAATCCTTAATCCTTATTAGTGATTCTATTTAAACAATCTATATTTTAAAAAACCAGACCAAAATTTAAACCAAAACAAAGATTTTAAAATTACTACTTTCTATTATTTAAAACATAACTACGTAAGAGATACACATACATTAGTGTATTTTAAAAACATTTCTATTTTATAACACTCAATTGTCTACTGTTAATTTTACTTTCAGCTAGGAAAAAATCAATACATTTAACAAGCCTGGGATGTGAGGGGGTTTCGTTTGTTTCTGGGTTGTGAGGATTTTTTTTTTATTCCTGGAGGGTTGTTTTTGTCTCTGAGATGTGAGGGGTTTTTGGTTTTGTCTCTGAGATGTGAGGGGTTTTTGGGTTGTTTTTTTTTTGTGACATGAGGATATTTTGTTTGTTTTTGAGATGTGAGGGTATTTTGTTTGTAGGGATGTGAGGGTATTTTGTTTGTTTTAGAGATGTGAGGGTATTTTGTTTGTTTTAGGGATGTGAGGGTATTTTAAAACGTTTTTCTTAACTCAGCTTCGCGTTTGTTTGTTTGGTTGTTTGGATGTTTGTTGTTAAAATTGACATCGAAAATTAGCCCACTTCTGATTGCTCTAGAGACCTGAAATTTGGCATGCATGCTACTTTCGCCTAACAATTTCAGATGCAATCATAAAAACTAGCAATTAGTGACCGTAATTAGCTTAATTTAATTACGCCCCAAGGACCATAAAATTGAGGACATGATTTCTAAAGATACCGACAAGACTGGAGTCCTAATGACACAGTTACTTCGGCCCCAATCGATGTGAGCGCGCTGGCCGTGATCGTATAGTTGTTAGTACTTCGCGTTGTGGCCGCGACAACCCAGGTTCGAATCCTGGTCGCTCAAGATTTTTAGTCCGTGTATTTATAAACACTTTTTAAAAACCACGTTTTTCATGTGTAGCAACGGACTAAAAAGGAGAAAATAAAATACTTAAAAAAAACTTTTTAAAAAACCACGTTTTTCTTGTGGACTAAAAAGTAGAAAATAACTATTTACATACATTTGATGACAAAAAACGTGGGTCGGGCAGATGGGTCGGGAAATTTGATGGTGAACGTACCCACGTTTTTTGTCATCAAATGTATGTAAATAGTTATTTTCTACTTTTTAGTCCACAAGAAAAACGTGGTTTTTTAAAAAGTTTTTTTTAAGTATTTTATTGTTTGTTTTAGGGATGTGAGGGTATTTTGTTTGTTTTAGGGATGTGAGGTTTTTTTTGTTTGTTCCTGGGATGTGAGAAGGTTTGTTTGTTTTTGGGAGGTTAGGGGGTTTAGTTTGTCCCTGTGTTGTGAGGTATTTTTTTTTGGAGATGTGATGGTGTTTTTAGGGATGTGAGGGGTTTTTGTTTTTTTCCTGGGATGTGAGGGGTTTTTGTTTGTTCCTGGGATGTGAGGGGTTTTTGTTTGTTCCTGGGATGTGAGGGGTTTTTGTTTGTTCCTGGGATGTGAGGGGTTTTTGTTTGTTCCAGGGATGTGAGGGGTTTTTGTTTGTTCCAGGGATGTGAGGGGTTTTTGTTTGTTCCAGGGATGTGAGGGGTTTTTGTTTGTTCCAGGGATTTGAGGGGTTTTTGTTTGTTCCTGGGATGTGAGGGGTTTTTGTTTGTTCCAGGGATGTGAGGGGTTTTTGTTTGTTCCAGGGATTTGAGGGGTTTTTGTTTGTTCCTGGGATGTGAGGGGTTTTTGTTTGTTCCTGGGATGCAAGCGGGTTTTGATTGTTCAGCTTGAGAGAAAATAACTAATGAAAATCATCAAACTAAGAATTAAAAAAAAAATTAAATTTATATTTTTGCAAAAATGAAACAAATTATCCTTTTTTAAACAAGTTTTCAAATGTAAAATACCAAAGCTACTTTCCTCCTGTTTCAGATATAAAAACACTTCTCAATACTCTTGTAATAGACTATTCTACAAAAGAAAACCATCCTTACAACACTTACCAAAACAACTTTCCTGCCAGCCTGTTTGAGAGCATCAACAGCAGCAGCATGTGTTGTGTTGCTGACATCCACGTTGTTAACACGCACTATGACATCATTCAGTCTGGTGGGATACAACAATAACAGATAGAATTATATATTTATATTGTGTTTACATACAGTATCACATTTAGTAGGATGTGATAAAATAACAGTTATACACTGACTATCACAAATCAGTTTCTGGTTATAAAATATTAATTTTTTTTTTAATTTAAAAAAATAAGTTTTTTATAAGAACTGGTTGTTATTTCAGTAGAATTGGTTGCATTTACATAGCCTACACATGACTGTGTATTCAGAAATATAACTTATTGTTGTTTACATTTGTTTTAGGGCTATATGCCGTTTATGGCTTTGACGTTCATGAACTAGCCATTTACAGATTTGCAATAAACATATATACGCCTATACACACATTTCAACTACTTTGTTAAACGCTGAACAGTTCTAAAGGAAAAGTAAAACTATTCAAGTTGATAAAATAAAATGTGGTGTTGATATTAAAATCAATAAGCTAAAACCATCCAAGACCAGATGTTTTGAGTATAATGCTCCCATGCCAGGAGGGGAGGGACAGATTCATACATCACTCTCTAAGCCCTCAAGGAAAAACCTAATTTAGCTGGTTTTAATGACTCAGTCTGGACTCAATAAACCTTTAAAAATGATAACTATTTTATTAAATTTAAAGCAGACTTTATAATTCAGAGTTATACATGAATAAGTACAAAGTACAAATATTTGATTTCAAATACAAATTATCATGTTTACAAAATACAACAAAACTCTTAAAGAGGAAAAGAAAATAGCCCTAGGTTTAACACAAAGAATTTTTAAAGATTACTTTAGTCTCTTTTGAAAGTCTAGATCTAATGAACAATACTCACAGAAATAACAACACAACAACCAAGGATTAAGGTTATTGTATGGGTATAAACTTTAAATGGGTTAAGGTGTAAAGTAACTATAAGTAACCTTTTCAATTAATTTATAGTCTCTAAACTAAAATTAAATACTAATGTGGCCATATATAGCCCAATTATCTATTTAAAAATAAGCTTAAATGGATTTAAAACTTAACATGTTAAAAAATACTGATAACCTAGCCACCCCACCCCAACACAAATCCTTATTGAGCTGTAGGCTAAGATATGACCAGACAAAATAACACAGAGCAATCAACTAATTACCTGGTGATACGAACTTCATAGTAAATAGGAAACATGATTAGAAAGGCTGTGTCCAGAAGGTTAACACACAACTAAACTACACCAGCTAGGAAAACAAAGGGGATTCCATCACCAGCCAGTTAGAATAGAATTTAATTCCTCACATCAAAGTGCTGACAGCTAATGGAACACAACTAAAAAAAATACCACTTTATAACTGGCAGACGTTGGAATGATTTCAACTGTCACCACCAAGGCTATCCATAGTGAAAATCGTGAGTTGTCTTTTCATTATTAATTGGTCAGGAAAAAGCATAATCTCTTCCATCGATCCAACCACAACAAATTAGCCGTACCAAGTGTGTCCAGTTGATGAGAAGAATACAGTACAAGAAAAAGCAAGTGACGTAGACTGTGTCTAAGCCAGATTGATCATATACGGCCCAACTCCCACTAGACTCCGTACAGCAGTGAGCCCACATCTAATTGAACAGACTGCGCTTTGCCATTTTCCCATTCTCATTAGCCCATCTTTCTCTCTCTCACACTCCCTCCCTCTCTCTTTCCTTCTTGGAAATTCAATCTTCTCTAGGCTGTACAGGCCGGCTGAAGCAGTTACACTCACAATTTCATAATTAAGTTTCACTAATTTCCCTCACTTCACCCAGCCTTTCCCCGCCCAGGGTGTGTTCTTTCATATGTATAATCGCTTTCACCCTCTCCCCCCTTTCTTATGCACTTGATCGTTTTTAAATCCAATAAACAGAACAAGAAAGTAAAATAGCCGCCGCCGTGGTGCAAGGGGGATGGCAGGGAGACAACTGGTACAACACCTAAAGGGTCTGAGGGCTGCCTGAATGGTTATTTCCCTTGGAGGGAAGACGTGCGTGGGGGAAGGTTGTGCGTCCAACACCAGTTGAGCGTGTTCGAGGGGTGAGTAAGACTGTACATCATTAAGGTAAGGGAGGCTAAAAACGGCTGACAACACTACGAGGTTTAGTCTAGCGACAAATCGTGCGACACGGGGCTCTCGCGGTACCAGCAGCCTCCATTCAGCTGAGAGGTTCCGTGCCAACTGACTACATACAATTCCCGCCACTAGCTACACGTTCCTACCCCACCATCTGAGTCTACTACCCGCAGCATCCCCTTCCAACCGTACAAGGTTGTCTAGTTAATTATTTATGTCCACAAAGCCGATCATTAGGACAGAGATGGAGACAAGCACTTGACTAAACCGTCTGTTATTGCTTGCCCCATTAAGACACTCGTCATTTTGAAGTTGCAGAGCAAGGCAATTATGTCGTACGCTATTAAAACACGGAAACCCACTTGAACCTTTAGTACCTAACACACTTGAAAAAGTTATCTCTATTGTCACTACAGGCTCACACTTCACGGCCTATTGTGCTCCAGACAGCCTCTTACGTTTTTAACTTGCTCTTACCATTCGCGTGGCATATTTTCTCTTGGCATCATAACCAGACATTTTTTTTTACTCTGCCAAGCAAATCCCGTGAGACCGTAGTTTAAAAAAAAATGGCTAAAATTTTACAACCAGCACTTACTGGGTGATGTTGGCTGGGTACAAAGTGTTGATGGCCGCTAGTCGGGTTTTAGGCCAGGGCTAATAGGGGTTGATGGCCGCTAGTCGGGTTTTAGGCCAGGGCTAATAGGGGTTGATGGCCACTAGTCGGGTTTTAGGCCAGGGCTGATAGGGGTTGATGGCCGCTAGTCGGGTTTTAGGCCAGGGCTAATAGGGGTTAATGGCCGCTAGTCGGGTTTTATGCCAGGGCTAAGGAAATGTGAACTGTAATCATCAGATGAATGAGATCTGGTCTGCAGCAAAATCTAATAGCTTCCCACACTGAGTTTATAGCTATCATATATTAAAAAAAAAACACCTCAAAAGCTAGCTATGACATCTTCTTGTTCGAGGGGTGAGTAAGACTGTACATCATTAAGGTAAGGGAGGCTAAAAACCAGATATTTAATTGACAGCTACGACAGATTCTAAACATACATGGGCCGGTAGTCGTTGTGCAAGCAAGACATACATCTAAAATGACCAACGGTAATGCAATGTTCGAAAAACAATGATCTACAAGACAGACAAGACATACCTGAGTCTTCCGTCGTCAGCCGCTGCGCCACCTGGAATGAGTTTGGTGATGTAGATGCTGGGGTCGTCTCCGACGTGTGGGTTGTCGCTGCCTCCAGCAATGCTGAATCCCAGACCGGAGTTACCCTGTCCACAATATTGGTAGCACCACTTTACATCTATCATGGGCACTAACATTTGTGTAGCTAATTGTATCACAACCAAACACACAACGGACAGACAATACGATTTAGTTTCACCACTTTTGTGCACACGTATTCAAAACATAAACAAAGTAGACCAGTTTAAGTTAGTTTAACACATTTCCTGTCAGGCGAGATATTTAACTAACAAAACAAAACAAAAACCAAAGACACGATACAATAATAAAATAAAAAATCTCAATTTATTTTACTTTTTAAACATAAGCTTGGGTAAAATAAATTGTCCATAGAGGAATAATAAAATGTCCGAGACGTTAATCAATGTACAATATACATGGAGGCCTGACAAAACAAGGGGGACGATGCTCTGTTGGATCCCTCACCATCCTCCTGGCCTAAAGCTACCCCACCCCCCACACGCATCGTGATGGCTATTTCAATTTGTGTTCTTGCACAATAGCGTCCCCGTCGTTACAGTCTGCATGTTTTAATGTAGGCGAGAGTTACTGCCACACCACTTTCAATTTGTGTTGTACAATAGCGGCCCGTTCGTTACAGTGTACATGTGTTTTAATGTGGGCTAGAGTTACTGCCACACCACTTTCAATTTGTGTTGTACAATAGCGTCCCCCGTCGTTACAGTGTACATGTGTTTTAATGTGGGCTTGAGTTACTGCCACACCACTTTCAATTTGTGTTGTACAATAGCGGCCCGTTCGTTACAGTCTACATCCACTGATCAATACTGTCGCTGAGCAACTTCAGTAATAGTCACGTGTTGTCCACTTTCATGCAGCATCTGCCTTGCACTTAAATGTATGGGTCAAATCTAGCACTAACATCACATGGACTGGTCAAATATTGATCTAACATTTGAACTGGTCAAATCTAGCACTAACATAACATGGACTGGTCAAGTTTAGCACTAACATCATATGGACAGGTCAAATCTACCACTAACATCATATGGACAGGTCAAATCTAGCACTAACATCATATGGACAGGTCAAATCTAGCACTAACATCATATGGACAGGTCAAATCTAGCACTAACATCATATGGACAGGTCAAATCTAGCACTAACATCATATGGACAGGTCAAATCTAGCACTAACATCATATGGACAGGTCAAATCTAGCACTAACATCATATGGACATCACAAGGATGGACAAATCTAGCACTGATACTTGCACTGGCAAAATTTTACACTATCGCATGGCTTTGTCAAGTTTGCAATAACACACGCAATGGTCAAATCCTACACTCACCTTGCAAGTACTGGTTTCAGCAAAGCCACATATAGCCTTCACGTGTAAAACCCAAAACTCGCTAACCCAACGCACAGACTGAACATGCACTCGAGCGAATATTGCAGGGTGAGCACATCACTCAGAGCGCATACCAACGTGTAAGCAGCACGTGAGCCAACCATGTTGAAAAAAAATATACTATAACGGGGCTCCCAGACCTACACACCTCCCCACCCCACTGTGCTAGCGGTGCCAAGTCTTGAAAAACGAAACACACAGAGCAAACATGTACTTCTAGCTACACCTGGCATCTGAGTGTCGGCTAGCACACTGCTGCCAACATCGGGCTGTCGTTAATTAAAGCCTATTTACACCATCTTTATGATGCTATCAGACAACACAGGTTGGTTGAGACTACAGGCAGACTTACCCTATCGAGAGGAATCTCTTCATATTCCCACTGGCCGCTGTCGTTAATTAAAGCCTATTTACACCATCTTTATGATGCTATCAGACAACACAGATTGGTTGAGACTACAGGCAGACTTACCCTATCGAGAGGAATCTCTTCATATTCCCACTCGCCTGTCGTTAATTAAAGCCTATTTACACCATCTTTATGATGCTATCAGACACCACAGATAGAGACTACAGGCAGACTTACCCTATCGAGAGGAATCTCTTCATATTCCCACTCGCCGCTGTCGTTAATTAAAGCCTATTTACACCATCTTTATGATGCTATCAGACACCACAGATAGAGACTACAGGCAGACTTACCCTATCGAGAGGAATCTCTTCATATTCCCACTCGC
This sequence comes from Physella acuta, assembly GCF_028476545.2. Lineage (NCBI taxonomy): Eukaryota > Metazoa > Mollusca > Gastropoda > Physidae > Physella > Physella acuta. Next base: position 144,574 of record NW_026732445.1, on the reverse strand, counting down.
CGCTGTCGTTAATTAAAGCCTATTTACACCATCTTTATGATGCTATCAGACACCACAGATAGAGACTACAGGCAGACTTACCCTATCGAGAGGAATCTCTTCATATTCCCACTCGCCGCTGCCGTTGGCCTGAAACATAAGGATGGTTGACTAATTAGACACAAGTTGATTAATGATGGTTGTTTAATAATGACGGTAGCTTAAGATGGATGGCGGTCTAATAAAGAAGGTAGTGTATTAAGTTTAAATCGCCTTATTATTAGGTCGGGTGTTTAATAAGGGTAAGATTTAGTAAAGATTGCAACATAACAAGGTTGATAGCTTTACAAAAAAATTGTGAAATTTTAAAATATTCAAGTTTATCGAGTATGGGAGGTACATACTAATGATTATTAATGTTATACATAATTATAATTACAACAGTTTATCTAGAGACTTAAGTTTATAGTTGTTAAAAAAAACACAACAACACAACAAACACCGGCATTTATTAACTTCTGAGAAAAACGTCCCTCACAACCTACGTAGTTTTTACATGTAGTCCCACACCCCATACAATTAAAGGAAACAGCAGTTCATTAACCTGGGCCACTAATGTCTTCTTTAGAGCAGGGTCCAATGAATGAGCCAGATAAGTGTTGTCATTACCCCCCCCCCCCTCCCCTGTAAAAACCCCGTCCAAAAGAGTGTTCAATTATTTATGTTTAAAACGTTTCTCACAACGATTAAGCAATGTCTGAATAATTTTATTAGCATGTACAGCTTCCATCGTTCAGTTTTTACAGTAGAAAAAAAAACCCAGGGTGCAATGCAAGCAGTTAGGCCGCTTTGGAAGACAATCATTTCATTAGGAAGGCTTGAAAAATATCGTTGGCGGCACCAAGTTGGGGGAAACTTAAATTGGCAAGTCCCTAGGGAGTTTTCAAATTTTCTTCCACGGCCATAAAGATTAAAAAAAAAAAAAACTTGCTTAATAATGCAATCCACTTTAAAAATGCACGGCTTAAAAATCTTACATCAGCTAGGGAGGCAGTGTGCCCATTTTATCTATTAGCAGTTGTAAAGAATCCATTTGAAGTGCACAAGTCACGTTGAAAATAATGAAAAAAAAAAATTGCGCATAAAACGTGAGGCCACAGATATATTTATCTCTTAAGGCGCTATGGTCAAATATTAATGGTGGGGGACAAGGTTTTATAGACATTTTATTCATGTCTTCCGTGTAATAAAAAGATTACAGAGATGTGAAAATGAAACATGTCAATAAGTTTGTATAAATATGTTTACCACAATAACAGAGTGCAAAAGCCAATTACAAGAGCATTCTAAAAATGTAAGGAGGAAAAATTCAAATAGAAAAAAAGACAACATGCAACGAGTATGGCGATACTTACATATTCGGAATCTGCAGCTTCAGATCCGTCAGGCTGTAAGGTGAAACAAGATGTCAATGTTAGAACAAGTGGCAGCAACATGACACAGCAGTTTAGCTCTACAACCCCTACCCCCACTACACCACCAACTACCTTGATAGTTATTATAATAACGGAGGTATTGGGTCTTACGCATGAAGCGTGTCGCACATAAGGGGTAGGAATGACAATAAATGCCCTTCTATAAATAATTGTAACAGTGTGTCGTGTTGAAGCCAGACACGTGACACTATACTAGTGTGCCGTGAAGGTCCCAAATAAATAATTGTACTCATGTGTCGTGTAGGGTCCAGATAAATAATTGTACCGGTGTGTTGTGTAGGGTCCAGATAAATAATTGTACCCGTGTGTCGTGTTAAATAAGTGTACCCGTGTGTGGTGTGGGGTCCAGAAAAATAATTGTACCCATGTGTCGTGTAGGGTCCAGATAATTGTACCCATGTGTCATGTAGGGTCCAGATAAATAATTGTACCCATGTGTCGTGTAGGGCAGGGGCGGAACTACAGTGCCGCCAGACCCCGCAATGCGGGGGGGCCCACGCCATTTAGGGGCCCATTGCCGACCATAATACATTTTTTATAGTTAAAAAAATAACTTTCTTGCATTTTTGACTTGACGGTAAAAGCTTGTGTAAATAACAAACATATATACTACAGTAGTGATGTTATACAATAGCTAACACATGATGTTGCGTAAAAAAAAATATTTGCCTGAGATGTAGTGTGTAAGGTAGGCAAACGTTCAAAACACTTCCATGACTTATTTCCCTTTTCTAACTAGTTAAATAGGGATGCTCATTAGCTCCTTTTAATATATTTGTACTAAACAAACTAAAAAGCAATTACTTCTCTTCATTATTATTTTTAAAAACATACATACTAAAGAATGAGATAGCATAAGAAGGAAATATATTTAAAACAAATAATATAAATACAAATGAAAGAAAAAATAAACATAACACGAGAAACCATTACACATACAAAGCCTTCACGTTTTATATTCCTTTGACCGGCTAAATACTCATGGGCAGCCAGTATTACAACAAACATATTGAATAGTTCTAGAAATAAAAACTAGTTCTAGAGTCTAACTTTAAAAAATGTATAACTCAAAACACACTAAAGCACTCACACACAAGACATGTTGTATTTTGTTTAAATTGAGAAAAAAAAACATTTTACTCAAAACCTGATTAGGCCAGAAACGAGTATCCAATGTTTATATTATATTATATATATATATATATATATATATATATATATATATATATATATATATATATATATATATATATATATATATATATATATATATATATATATATATATATATAGGGGGGGCCCAGAATTTTTTTTTTGCGGGGTGGCCCGTTTTTTGTAGTTCCGCCACTGGTGTAGGGTCCAGATAATTGTACGCATGTGTCATGTAGGGTCCAGATAATTGTACCCATGTGTCATGTAGGGTCCAGATAATTGTACCCATGTGTCATGTAGGGTCCAGATAAATAATTGTACCCATGTGTCGTGTAGGGTCCAGATAATTGTACGCATGTGTCATGTAGGGTCCAGATAAATAATTGTACCCATGTGTCGTGTAGGGTCCAGATAAATAATTGTACCCATGTGTCGTGTAGGGTCCAGATAATTGTACCCATGTGTCATGTAGGGTCCAGATAATTGTACCCATGTGTCGTGTAGGGTCCAGATAATTGTACCCATGTGTCATGTAGGGTCCAGATAATTGTACCAATGTGTCATGTAGGGTCCAGATAAATAATTGTACCCATGTGTCGTGTAGGGTCCAGATAATTGTACCCATGTGTCATGTAGGGTCCGGATAAATAATTGTACCCATGTGTCATGTAGGGTCCAGATAAATAATTGTACGCATGTGTCATGTAGGGTCCAGATAAATAATTGTACGCATGTGTCGTGTAGGGTCCAGATAATTGTACCCATGTGTCGTGTAGGGTCCAGATAATTGTACCCATGTGTCATGTAGGGTCCAGATAAATAATTGTACGCATGTGTCATGTAGGGTCCAGATAAATAATTGTACGCATGTGTCGTGTAGGGTCCAGATAAATAATTGTACCCATGTGTCGTGTAGGGTCCAGATAAATAATTGTACCCGTGTGTCGTGAAGGTCCCAGATAAATAATTGTACCCGTGTGTCGTGAAAGTCCCAGATAAATAATTGTACCCGTGTGTCGTGAAGGTCCCAGATAAATAATTGTACCCATGTGTCGTGTAGGGTCCAGATAATTGTACCCATGTGTCGTGTAGGGTCCAGATAATTGTACCCATGTGTCGTGAAGGTCCCAGATAAATAATTGTACGCATGTGTCATGTAGGGTCCAGATAATTGTACGCATGTGTCATGTAGGGTCCAGATAAATAATTGTACGCATGTGTCATGTAGGGTCCAGATAAATAATTGTACGCATGTGTCATGTAGGGTCCAGATAAATAATTGTACGCATGTGTCATGTAGGGTCCAGATAAATAATTGTACGCATGTGTCATGTAGGGTCCAGATAATTGTACGCATGTGTCATGTAGGGTCCAGATAATTGTACGCATGTGTCATGTAGGGTCCAGATAAATAATTGTACGCATGTGTCATGTAGGGTCCAGATAAATAATTGTACCCATGTGTCGTGTAGGGTCCAGATAAATAATTGTACCCGTGTGTCATGTAGGGTCCAGATAAATAATTGTACCCATGTGTCGTGAAGGTCCCAGATAAATAATTGTACCCATGTGTCGTGTAGGGTCCAGATAATTGTACGCATGTGTCATGTAGGGTCCAGATAAATAATTGTACGCATGTGTCATGTAGGGTCCAGATAAATAATTGTACCCATGTGTCGTGAAGGTCCCAGATAAATAATTGTACCCATGTGTCGTGAAGGTCCCAGATAAATAATTGTACCCATGTGTCGTGTAGGGTCCAGATAAATAAATAAGTGTACAGTAAAGCTCGCGTGGTTAAACCGCCTGATTGCCGGCTGATTGGTCGGCTAGACAATGCGTGTCTGGGGCGGTGGGGTGGATAGACTGGTCGTGGATTGTGTGTAGAGGTGGGGAACTGTTGCGCGACCGTTCACCACACGACTGGTGGGATATAGATAAACTCACAGTACTAAGGTTATAATAAAAAAGGCGGTTAAATGAGGGGTTAACGATTGTCAATAAACAGTTAATTTAATTAATAAATGATCACTTCGATTTAATAGTAGTAAACAGACCTTGCCAGAGAAATATGTACGGGTATAAATTCGAGAAATGATCTCGAGGAGACCAAAATATCACGTAAAACCAAATCTTTAATTTAAGGGTTTACAATTTATATATTAAAAAAAAACCACCTTTAAATAAATCGTGGTATTGTTTTGTGTACTTGGTTTTTGTTTTGTAAACGTAAAACTAAACAAAGGAAACAATCCTATAATTAACATACTACACATGACTTTGAATCAGTTACATCCCCTTGCATCAACTTACGGTTTACAATAAAAAGTTAGACCTAATCAGAAACGAATTGATTGTTCAAATCTGTAAGAAAACAGTTTTAGTGTCTAAATCAGACTAAACGTGTAGCGTTATATAGTTTTAAATGGTGTGATGCGTACAATAACTATGTCGTTAAGGGCCGGGGCTGTTTTAATGTCACCTGTACGTTGACCAACAACACAAGAGATGACGGGCATTAAAGACCAACTGACCAACAACACATGAGATGACGGGCATTAAATACCAACTGACCAACAACACATGAGATGACGGGCATTAAAGACCAACTGACCAACAACACATGAGATGACGGGCATTAAATACCAACTGACCAACAACACATGAGATGACGGGCATTAAAGACCAACTGACCAACACCACATGAGATGACGGGCATTAAAGACCAACTGACCAACAACACATGAGATGACGGGCATTAAATACCAACTGACCAACAACACATGAGATGACGGGCATTAAAGACCAACTGACCAACAACACATGAGATGACGGGCATTAAAGACCAACTGACCAACAACATTTGAGATGAGGGGCATTAAAGACGCTGTACGTTGACCAACAACACATGAGATGACGGGCATTAAAGACCAACTGACCAACAACACATGAGATGACGGGCATTAAATACCAACTGACCAACAACACATGAGATGACGGGCATTAAAGACCAACTGACCAACAACACATGAGATGACGGGCATTAAAGACCAACTGACCAACAACACATGAGATGACGGGCATTAAAGACCAACTGACCAACAACACATGAGATGACGGGCATTAAATACCAACTGACCAACAACACATGAGATGACGGGCATTAAAGACCAACTGACCAACACCACATGAGATGACGGGCATTAAAGACCAACTGACCAACAACATTTGAGATGAGGGGCATTAAAGACGCTGTACGTTGACCAACAACACATGAGATGACGGGCATTAAAGACCAACTGACCAACAACATTTGAGATGAGGGGCATTAAAGACGCTGTACGTTGACCAACAACGCATGAGATGACGGGCATTAAAGACTCTGTACGTTGACCAACAACACATGAGATGACGGGCATTAAAGACCAACTGACCAACAACACATGAGATGACGGGCATTAAAGACCAACTGACCAACAACACATGAGATGACGGGCATTAAATACCAACTGACCAACAACACATGAGATGACGGGCATTAAAGACCAACTGACCAACAAGACATGAGATGACGGGCATTAAAGACCAACTGACCAACAACACATGAGATGATGGGCATTAAAGACCAACTGACCAACACCACATGAGATGACGGGCATTAAAGACCAACTGACCAACAACATTTGAGATGAGGGGCATTAAAGACGCTGTACGTTGACCAACAACACATGAGATGACGGGCATTAAAGACCAACTGACCAACAACGCATGAGATGACGGGCATTAAAGACTCTGTACGTTGACCAACAACACATGAGATGACGGGCATTAAAGACCAACTGACCAACAACACATGAGATGACGGGCATTAAAGACCAACTGACCAACAACACATGAGATGACGGGCATTAAATACCAACTGACCAACAACACATGAGATGACGGGCATTAAAGACCAACTGACCAACAACACATGAGATGACGGGCATTAAAGACCAACTGACCAACAACATTTGAGATGACGGGCATTAAAGACCAACTGACCAACAACACATGAGATGACGGGCATTAAAGACCAACTGACCAGCAACACATGAGATGACGGGCATTAAAGACCAACTGACCAGCAACACATGAGATGACGGGCATTAAAGACCAACAAGACATGAGATGACGGGCATTAAAGACCAACTGACCAGCAACACATGAGATGACGGGCATTAAAGACCAACTGACCAGCAACACATGAGATGACGGGCATTAAAGACCAACTGACCAGCAACACATGAGATGACGGGCATTAAAGACCAACTGACCAACAACACATGAGATGACGGGCATTAAAGACCAACTGACCAACAACACATGAGATGACGGTCATTAAAGACCAACTGACCAACAACACATGAGATGACGGGCATTAAAGACCAACTGACCAGCAACACATGAGATGACGGGCATTAAAGACGCATTATACAAAAACCAATTTATAAAGTTTAAACAGCAATTTATATGCAAGATATTTGATAGTCAGCAAACTGATTCAAAAGTCAAACAAATCCCTAGATAATCTCTAATATCGCATAACAAAAAAAAACATTTTTTAAAAATTAATAATTTGCTTTTAGACCAATGTCTTTTGACAAACGGAAAAATATATTTCTGAAAAATGTGTTGGGCTGAATAGGGGGGGGGGGGGTGGGAAATGTAAAAAATTCCTTTAGATATCACCCAACAGCTGGAAGGCACACCAAAGAGATTCACATGGAATAAGGTATTCCGGACAGAGGAGGAAAGCACCCACACTATGAATCACAACAAACTAATTCCACGCAGGTCAGAACTTGGGTGGACACACGGGTAGATGATGCTCTCATGTGTTTCATCTGGATAGACCATCAGATTTTTTAACTATCTCGCATTACATTTGTCTTATGTAATTATGCTGTTTAATATCTACCATTAGATTCATGCATGTTGATGACTACTTCCATGATAGCATTACATGTTTACCAGACAATTTTTATCATATTGGACTTAAAATCTCCTCTATATTTTCCATCTTTCCAGTACGAAAATAAAAAAAAAGGCTCGACACAGTTCAATTCAGGTTGCATATCGATTGCAATAAATCCAATACTGGATACTTTGTTTAAGGAAAAGCAATCCCTGTATGACACCTTACATCGGCAGCTGTCGCTTTTAAATTAAGACTATAAAACTAGACCTAATCCAAGCGTATTTACATAAGCATACCCCACCGCCCCACACCAAAATGACAGCATCAGGGTGTTGAAGTTAAAAAGGAAAGGGTGGGGAGGGGGGGGGGGAATATTTCTGAAAGAGAAATAGGAGTGGTAGACTTGAGAAAGTGTTAAATCAACCAGTTTAAGCATCGTTTACTTCAAGGCAACGATCATATAAGATGGTTTAAATACATAAGCCGCTTTTTTAAAGTATGCCAACGGCCACATAGAAACGTAATTGATCAAATAAAAAAATGTATAAAGAAATAAGGTTTCATGCATTCTCGCTCACACCCCGGGCCTGGAGGGGAAAAAGCCAGGACGAATGCAACAGAATATTCTCAAGTGGGTCTTCACGATTTGATCTCAAGACGGGATTACCCTATTTATGGACGCTCAACACTTTTTTGACCTGTCGGGTCATGCTAAAAATAGTACATAGAGTCTTGTAAGAGTTATCAACGCTTTAACTGGGGTTACAGCCTCTTACGTGGTTAGACATTTGTAAATATACAGAGTGTTTACTGTTCACTGTAACCAGGCCATTGGTGTGATATTTAAAATCTAAGATTTAATGATTTTTAGAAATAGTAGAGACTACAAATAGAGCAGCACTTTATACCCTTTGAATTCCACACAACATCCCAGTTTGTACCTTTAGATCAAGATGTTTTAACTCAATATCGAACATTGTACGCTTTATATTTTGTTTGTATTCTCTGTACACCACTTTGTACGCCCAGTACTCCAATTTGTAACCCCAGTATCCCACTTTGTACCCCCTATCCCACAGCAACCCACTTTGTACCCCCGTATCCCTTTATATAGCCCTATCTCACAGTATCCCACTTTGTACCCCCTATCCCACAGCAACCCACTTTGTACCGCCGTATCCCACTATATAGCCCTATATCACAGTATCCCTCTTTGTATTCCGTATCCCACAGTACCCCACTTTATACCCTCTATCCCACAGTAACCCACTTTGTACCCCTTATCTAATAGTGACCCACTTTGTACCCCCTATCCCACTTTGTTCCCCAAGTATCCCACTGTCTCGCGCGACCACACATCAAGGAGACTGCGCTTATTTAACCGGGCTGAAACACAACACATGGCCAAACAAAGTCCAATCTCTTCTGGTCTAATATTTTCCCGCTGCCATTTTAATTTTCTCCATCTGACATGGCAAGTGTGGCGGGCCCGGGGTTAGCGCCCGTACAATTCTTCAGGGAGGGAATAATCTGAGAGCAGTTGGGGTCCACACATTAGGACCCTTTCCTCTGAGGACTTCATTATTTCAACTAGCACAGGGCTTTGTTCTACAGGGCGCGTAAGCTGCTTGGGAATCTCAAGGGTTGAGTTATGGAGAGGGAAGGAAGACGTAAATATCCCATAAAAACCCCGCCAGGGACATTATGACTAGATTGGTCATTTGTTCGTGCATCACTCAAGTCAAACGTACCACAGGGTGAAAACGGTGACTAAATTAGACACAGCCACGCAGCACGGAATACATAGGTCATACAGTGTTCGTGTGGCTACTATACATTGAAACAAAATAAATTAGAAGCATCTTAATTAATTAAACTAGTTTTTACACAACATACTGTTCGAATACAATAATAATAACAGTAATGCATTGTATGTTTCTTGGAAGACATGTTTTTTAAAAGACATAAACAAACATTAAAATAAAGTAAGCAGGCTTATTTAGAACATCTATGTAACAGAGCTGATAAAACTCGCATTAGTCGGGTTCAGCTACCAGTTTAACGCTAGTTATACAACAAACCAAGGTTTCAAGCACGACGATAACTAAAGGAAAATTTCAGAAAATAAATCTCGGATTTGAAAATGATCGATTCTATTATTTTTAAGGCCGTTAACTAAGAGACCGAGAGTTGGCGAGTGTGTGATTAACGTTAAGATTGTGTGCACGACCAGGGGAAAAGACGAGAGCCGGAATTTCAACTTTCACGACGCCACAAAATCTTCTCGCTAGCGGAAACGGGTGGTGACGTCTGCCGGTGTAGTGTCAAGTCTCCATGACAACACCGGGTCGTAATCAGAACGAGGCACAGTGCCTGAGGAACGCGAAGATCCATCATTAGTTTGTCTCCAATTTCGTAGGTCGTGTCACTGTACGGGCAATGCCATTTTAAAAAGTCAACAGAATTAAGTTATTATTTTGGGTTACATTTTTAAGAGAATAATTAATAAGATTACACGTTGGAAAGACTAAACTATTTATTATTTTTATCCAGCATTCTATATTTGCTTTCTAGTTTATTTATTATGTATCTTATCCCACAGAAAAAAAAATACTATTAGCTGATTACAAAACAAAAGCTTATTTTCTCATTTAAAAAAAAAAAGTTTTATAGAATGTGATGGATGGTGTGCCCGAGGCCGCATATTGTTTCTAGGTTTAAAAAATCAATACTTGACTATAAATAAAAGCTTCAATTGATCAACACGTCCGTGTCTTACTCAGCTTGACAAGTACGACAGAACGTCACTAGATGGCCAGTTTTTTACCTCCCTTAGTGGTATTAACGACTCAGCAGACGGTGGCTGTTCATGTCATTTACATGATAAAGCCGTGGCCTACTTACGTAATCCTGTAGGGGTCAGTGGGCTTGTCTGTTGTTGGGGTCAGTGGACTAGTCTGTCAGTTGTTGGGTTCAGTGGACTAGTCTGTCAGTTGTTGGGGTCAGTGGACTAGTCTGTCAGTTGTTGGGGTCAGTGGACTAGTCTGTCAGTTGTTGGGGTCAGTGGACTAGTCTGTCAGTTGTTGGGGTCAGTGGACTAGTCTGTCAGTTGTTGGGGTCAGTGGACTAGTCTGTCAGTTGTTGGGGTCAGTCGACTAGTCTGTATGTTGTTGGGGTCAGTGGACTAGTTTGTATGTTGTTGGGATCAGTGAGATAGTCTGTCAGTTGTTGGGGTCAGTGGACTAGTCTGTCAGTTGTTGGGATCAGTGGACTAGTCTGTCAGTTGTTGGGGTCAGTGGACTAGTCTGTCAGTTGTTGGGGTCAGTCGACTAGTTTGTCAGTTGTTGGGGTCAGTCGACTAGTATGTCAGTTGTTGGGGTCAGTGGACTAGTTGTTGGGGGTTGTGTTGGTGTTTAAAAAGCTACTGTTGGCTAAGCTCAGTCTACAAACAATTTAAGATAGTTAAGACTGAGATAAAAGAAAACGAAGAATATGTCAGAGTCCAAAACTAGTGTTCAAAAGGTTCAATTAGCACCAATAAAAAGTCGAAAGATTTCAACAGGAATTTAAATTAAACCATTACAGCGTCCCTCAATCAGGTACTTGAATAGCTTCTACTAAAAAGCAGCAACGAAAAAGGGGTTGCAAGCTAGTCACGGCGAACAAGTGTTAATTAATTCTCCTTGTTTGTTATGTCAGGCAACGCCGCAGTTAATATTCGCAGCGTTAGTCGCTCTCGTGTTGGCAGGAAGTGTCGAAGAAACGCCGGACAAAATTACACTTTTCAGCTCTAAAACGCATCGAATCGATCAAAATAAAAACGACTCGTTGAGAGGGGGAAATGTCCATTTTTTATTGCAAAAAGAGTGGCAATATCGAATGCGGCACGAATATTTATGGAGAAAAAAGTCAATTTATGACAGGCCGACATTTTCTCTCTGTTGGCTGTGATATGTAAAGAAACGATGGGTGACGACATGGACATTCGTTAAACAACCATCACAAATAATATCCGCTACAAACAATTATTATCAGAGCAAATAAAACAACTTTGGCACCTCTTTTTTGTGTATAAATACAACTACTTCGGGGGATAGCACTTGGGGGCTCGTACATAAATGACGTCACGCCATTCTAGCAGACCTTTCCCCTTCCAATAATATCAGAGTTACAATGCAAACCTCCTCCAACACACACAAACAAAACTATAACAAAAACGAGCGTGTTTTGCGTCATCGGAAATCTCTTCCACCTTTGGAGCGTGAAGCCACACATGGAAGACCCATACCAGACAAAAAATGATATCTGAATATTGAAAACATGGGGTAAAACAACACACCGAGAATAAAGAGGTTGAGTAAAAGACACAGAGCCTCAATGTGAAAGAGCACAGCAACAACGCTAAGAACGGAGAAGAAGAGAACATTGTGTGAGTAAATCCAGTAAAGAAAATAATTGTTGTGGCATTGACGTGCATGCTTTCCTATATACACATTAGCAAAAGTGAAAGAGACAAATATTTGATCAGCTTAAAGAAAAAAAAAAGAATATCAAAACGTGCGTGCCACTCGTGCAAACATATTAAAACTAGTTTTTATCTTTAAAATAATAGAAAAAGGCAATAAAGTTGAAGTTTTATGACACATGTAACATTAAAGAATGTATGGCCGGGTGACTTACAAGGAAGGAGACCAGGTACTCCCGGTCGTAGGTAATCAGGTCCACGTACTTCTTGAAGCTGACTGACCTCGTGTTGCGGTGTTGTGGACGGCCCATGTAGCGGAAATGAAGCCACGACAGCATCATCAAAACTATGCTGGGCTTCCTTTTCTCGCGAATCTCCCAGAACATTCTAGACCTCATGGAATGTTGACATGGTGTTCTGCCAGGTGGCGGACGGGTAACCTACTGTAGAGCAGTACTAATGACAGTCACAAGAGTCAGTCTCACCACCTATGCGACTCCCTCACAGAAGGAACCGTCCATTCGTGTCCTGGGCGTAGACACGCCATTGTAAAATCATGCTTGTGATATTGTTACAATAAAGCTGCTCCATCAGTTCTCTAAATTGTCACCATATAGGTATACCACATTAAATAGTGAATTCCGTCACAATACGCAGCCATCGCACAGTTCTACATGTCAAGATACACTTCTTTATTAAAAAATGCAAGTAGATTCACAACTTTACACTTAATAAATAAAATAATATACAACTTAAACTACGCTTTCTTCGTCTAAAAAGGGCGGCACTAAAATGGAATAAAGAATGCACAAACTGAAACCACTCCTCTCACTGAAATCCGACACAGTAGGCTATGTTTATAATTGTAGTCTCCGAATGAAATTAGAACCAGGGATATTTACATCTTATTACTGATATATTTTTCCTGCTTTCCTCTGGCTGCCCGGCTAACGGCTTCTGTTAGATGAGCCAAGTTATTACGAGATGAAATAGAAAACCACAGCACAGCGCTATTGCTTCCAGTATCCCAGCTATTTGAAAACAATTTATGTATGCCGACAGAGAGATTGACTCGCATCCAGACGCATCCCTTTCAAAGCCTGATACTATTTTCATCAACTGCCAACCCGATTTAGCTAAAGATCCACACAGCAATTGAATGTCGCATAACCCGCGCCAGTACACCATTGTTAGGGCAGCCCCACACACGCAATTCACGTGGACCTACAATCTGACTTTAAGCCGTAAGGAAAAAGAAGACAGGTTAAAAAAAGGTAAATGAATAGAAAACAAACAATTGTAGGCTGCTATTATTTTGCCGTCAGATCCGAAGGGGAAGCGGAAGAAAATCGAATTGGGTTTCGTAAGTACGACCGTTGAGACGGAGGGGGAAGAGGAGGGGGGGGGGGGAGAGAAAGGAGGAGATAATCATAAGAATCGTCACGTGGGAATACGGCCTCCACCGACTTGGCCAAAGTGTGACATAACACAAGACACAACGACTTAACGTCAACATGTGCCACACTTTGACAAGTGGAGCAATGTTATAACCAAAGACCTTACTTTCTTTTCGAATAATGCAAGTATTAAACATGTTCTTTAAACAATATATAGCAACATAAAAAAGCGCAGAGCGATTCGAATGGAAAAAGACACTGCAATAATGCAACGAGAGGCAGACAGAAACACGAAATCTGATTGATTGTATCTGTCTCGTGATGGGATTTAACCTGAAGGGGCTGGCCTGAAACTATGCGCATAAAACTGTCTCAATTCATCCAGCCACGGTGGACCATCATTCAACAAAATACACAACGATTGGAAATTTGGAGGGAATGCCACGATTTAATGGACGTTATCCAAACTGACGGAAAAGAAAAACTGTTAACATAACCTATGCTACTATCCGGATTAACACAACCTATACCAGCATCCGGATAAACACAACCTATACCAGCATCCGGATAAACACAACCTATATCAGCATCCGGATAAACACAACCTATACCAGCATCCGGATAAACACAACCTATACAGGCATCCGGATAAACACAATCTATAGCAGCATCCGGATAAACACAACCTATATAGGCATCCGGATAAACACAACCTATACCAGCATCCGGATAAACACAACCTATACCAGCATCCGGATAAACACAACCTATAAAGGCATCCGGATAAACACAATCTATAGCAGCATCCGGATAAACACAATCTATAGCAGCATCCGGATAAACACAACCTATATAGGCATCCGGATAAACACAACCTATACCAGCATCCGGATAAACACAACCTATACCAGCATCCGGATAAACACAACCTATACAGGCATCCGGATAAACACAATCTATACAGGCATCCGGATAAACACAATCTATACCAGCTTCCGGATAAACAGAACCTATACAGGCATCCGGATTAACAAACCTTCAAAAGTATCCGGATAAACAGAGCATAGATAAGCAAGCCATGGGGTGAAATCAGGTGACGTCTGACCATGAGATACCAGACATCCGGACATTTTAAAGCGCCTCATTACCCCGAGGATCAACCAGATCATACAAAGTTGACGAATCTCGTGGATATGCTGCTTATTCCAGCAGCACGGCTAGCTAATGGCCAGCCGAGGGTCAAGTCAGTACCCAAGCATGCTCCAGACACGCAATGTCTAGGGAATGCGGCGGTTGTGTTAGTTTACAGGCACCTGTCCTTGGCACACAACCAGGGCCGTCGTCTTGTTGACAACGTCCAAATGTTTCACGGCTCCAAATTGTTTGGGTTTTAAATAGCTAGCAAACCAAGACACATTTTCCAGCTAGAATCACACGCATTTAAAGTTTAACCCAGCCAAACGTTTCAGATAGCACCTCGCGCTTAATACATACACGTTTGTTGAAGCCACATAAAAACACATTCAGGAAAATACGATTTTTGTAAGAACAAGAATTTTTTTTTATTCAAACGCTTAAACGATATTTCATTATGTATAGCAGAGAACGTAATTAAAAAAAATAACGCTCAAATTTTAAATGTAAGAAGACACGAACATTTAACATTTTTAGAGACATTCATCCATCATTTATAATTAAGCATTAATAGCTTTACACGGGGAGGAGCTTAAGCCAAATGTATGGATACATCGAATGGCGAGTACAATTGAGAGAGAGAGAGAGTAAATATTTGAATGGACCCAGTGACACGACTGACCACGGCAGAGAACACGTAGATGGCGTGATGGCGTGCGTACATAGAGACATGCATAATAGCAGGCCGCAGCCAAAATACAGAACCAACGATATGATGCGATAAATTGCGGCTGTTGGAAATAATGCCAGAGAAACACGGATATAAAAAAATACGGACGCCGGATAAGACTTGAAAACCGTTGCTATGGTTACGGCGTTTAAGCAGCGTCAATTTCCAGTTTGTGTGCAGGCAGAAGGCTGTAATGTAGACAAGCCAACGTGCAAATGGGCCCGGCTTTGTATGAACAGATTTCTCCTTTTACTGCAAGTTACTTCCGCTCACAGGACAAGAAGATCAAGTTTTCATGCTTGGATGTCCAGACATGTCTTGATTAGGATAAATGATGGGATATTCAGCATCAAGGGGAGCAGGGGGTTAAAAGCAGGCTGTGACGTCGGATAGGAAATCTATTGATATCGAGAGATCGGGGCTTTTTAAAAAAAGGCTGTTTAACTTTTAATTAACGACTATGTTAAAAAAAAAAGATAGATGAGCTAGGCTGACGTAATGAAGTTGATTGAAATCATCAAGATTAAGTACAACCGAGCATATACTGGTTGTTATTGGGAATTATTTGATTATTCCAATGGAGTTTTTTTTTCTAACAAGCGAAGATCGATGAATCAGGGAGTCGTCATGGCAATTGTTGGAACTCATCAGAGTTAAATGCCACCGAGCTTGTAATTGTAGGGGCTTGTGAAATGACTTCAATACAATTTTTCTAACAAATCAAGATTGATGAGCGCGGGTCGCCATGGAAATAGTTGGAACTCATCAAGGTTTAACATGTTATAAAAGATGCGTTTCAATACATAAACTAGTTTACTTAACTCCAGCAGTTAGATTTATATGTAAAAGCTATGCCCTACAGTCGCTTTCTTAAAATCATATGTAAGTATTCACCTCAACGACAGTGATCATTTTATTACGACCGTACGACCAACTGACATTCGTGAATAAATGTATTTGCAGGAAACAAACCAACCATAATTTAAAAAAAAATCAAAACCAACCCTACCAGGACCCCATTAAAATGTAAAGCTGATAGTTGAATATCCATGTGTGCTGTCTCAGAGTGAGGACTCATCTGGTAAAATTAAAACAACTAACATTTAATGTGCACTGGAAAAAATACTAACTTAGTACAAGATGCACTCGACCAGTGCGGTGTTTACCTTGCTCAATGGCAACACATATAAATACAGCCGCAAGAAACATTTAAATTCAGCGAATTTCTCCAACAATTTTTAAAAACAAGGACGGATAACCCGATTAAATCCTTTAATTAAGTATGCCAAGTGACATGCCCACGACATCCCTAAACGATTCAACCAAAAAATGTTCAACAGCTCAATAAACACGAGAAGGTTATGATAAGCATAATGATGAGGAGTGGAAACTTCTTAGAATGAGGTTACTTTTATTTTGTTGATCCATGGTAATCGGATGTCTAAACTCGCAGACAACGATTATGCAACTAGTTTTATTAGAGCAAATAACAAGGAAAAGTTTATGGTTAGTGATAGGTCAATAAATACTTTAAAAAAAAAACACCCACCAAAAACATAGATTTGATATGACAAACCGGCTGTTATACAAGTATCTGAAATTTTTTAAAGTTCTGGCTCTCAGTCATATTACCAATCATTTTCCCTTTTTAGTCCAGCATTCCATAATTTTCAAAACCTATTTTAAAATGGCCAACGCGAAGTAGAAATCGTGGCTGTGTACACCAGAAAGCAATAATTTTCCCCATACACGCATCCTGGAACCTACTTGTACCTCTATCAGCTGAACAAGTTAGCCGGGTATACACTATACACAACTCAACCCGGAAGTCAGAGGCCCCCAATATAAAGCTGTAGAAACTAATGATTAGGCATAAGATGTGGATATGGCTAGTCGATAAAAACCCTTTTTTTTGCAGCTTATATTTATATTATTCAAAAACGATTAAAACAGGATAATTAAAATGCAGCTGTTTCTGCTATAGTAGTTTTAGCAACAGTAGACTACTTAAATGTAGATCTAGATCTAGGTTAGATTCGGAATTCATCACTATTTTTTAATGCCCAAAAGTTTTATATCGAATTGTCACCTCCTGTGTACTGCTAACATTCATAAAATGCTATCTTTACAGCATACATTTCCAGTAATATTTTAGTTTAATGGCGGCCCCAAGGTCATAAAAGACTAACGCAATGTAACTCTACAAATGTAGAAAAAACCACTAAAATATGGCTTTTGGGGACTGGCCGATGGTGTGGAGGATAGGATTACCTGAGGGGATCGCAGTGGTGCAGGAATCCATCGCTCAAAGAGACGTCTCCTCGATATTTTGTCCATGATTATCAATCACCACTCACTACTGACAACTCGGAACATCCGCCTAGGCGCTACTAGATTCTATACGCCACTACATCAATGACGTCAGACGCGCGCCAGGAGTTTGCACGGTGCTTTCGATAATGCGCACCATAGTTTTAAATTATAGACGACTTTTATGAATGCCCAGAATGTATGTGTACAATCGTGACATTTTTAGAGCTTTATATAGTTCTAGCCATCTTTTAACGTCAAACTCATGTCACAAAGCATCTTCATCGGATCGTGAAATTTTCATCAAAGATTTTACCATTGCCGGACTACGCATTTAGCACCAAACAAGTCAAATAAAAGCTTGTGAAAAAAAATCCCGTTACTTTTAAAAATGTTATTAAATACTACAATCACTCAAACGAATAAAAAAAACATTGAAAAATGATTACATCAAAGTTTTTTTTCTGAAATGGGCCTCAGAAATGCATTGAGCGATAAGAAACAGAACTTATTTTCAAGACACAAAGAAAACGACATTTGAACAATCTGTCTGATTGAACGATAAAAGCAAGACAACAACAATAATAAATAAACCGGGAGTGATCTCCCCTAAACTTTCTCGAATATTCTTATATAAAATAACAGGGGATGGGAACTCGGGCTATAGACATGATTTTTAATCCATTTTAAATACTTAAAGTTTTAAAAATAGAATAAAATCTCGTAGACAAATTAATTGCACACCAAGTGAACGCGAATAAAAAAGCGCATAATAGTGCGCAATATTATTAGTACTTTTAAAATTTACATTAGTTTTTTGAGAAATCGGAAGTAGCGTAAATAAGTACTTCCAGTCAACGAAAAATTCTCAAAATTTGACAGAAGGTAGAGAATTAGATCTTTTACTTACATATCAAATTTCATTTATCTATCTGAAATAGTACTCAAGTTATAGGCTTTTGAAAAATTCAAAGTAGAAAAAGTACCACTTCCGGTTATCCGAAATCGCTCAAAAGTTGATACGGATCTACGATTTTGATAAAATACTTGTATTTGAAATTTCATCAACCTAGCTGTAACGGTACTCAAGTTATCGTGTTTACACACGGACACACACACACACAGACACACACACAGACACACAGACATACGGACAAGATTGCAAAATTATGTTTTTCCGTATCACTGAGATGTAAAACGTCGAGATTTGCAAAAATCTCGATTTTTTTTTTTTGCACGATTACAAGACTTTCTCTATACTTCGTATATACGAGAAAGTAAAAAGAAGCAAGACAATAACGATAATACACGTCTCTGTTTTGAAGTTTGCATCTCAAATATTCGAGGCAAATGTTGGAAGATGAGTAAATATTTAAACACATATGCCGCCAGCATCGCTAGTTTCAACCAATTCGAATAATACACTACTTTGTTCTTATAGTAAATACTTTCTAGTTTAGTGGTTTTTTGTTTTGTTTTGTTTTTTAAAGGAAATTTAGCATTAAAGATAATCATGAAATCACTCCATCAAAACAAAAAGTCATATAATGAACAAAGGAGACTTAAATGCATTTAAAAGTTTAATGAGCACAGTTAGGGTGTATACTCATTACCCCCCATTGTTTTTCAGTGAAACAATCTAGGAGGTAGATTCTATTGTGCAAGATTTCACCCTTGGGCCTTTATTACGTGAAAATGGCGTCTTTCCGTTTATTTACAACCAGCGATCTACAGCGACGCTTCTAATATTTTTTAACTTTAAGCGCGGAGACGGTAAATAATGGGTGTGCTTAACCGTTTAACAACAAACAACTTGAGATCTACTGCGACCTTTCTACTATTTAGGAACACCGAGACAGTAGCCAACTTGACGTGTGTATGTCTAACAGTTTATTTACAACTATCTTGAGATCTACTGCCACTCTTTTACCATTTAGAAATGTTGTACTTGAGACGGTGTGTCTGATCGTTTAATTACAACTACCGCTGCGGACGCTCTTAGATCCGTTGAACCATTTCCCCCGTCCGTCTGAAGGAAATAAACCCAGGTCCTCCCGCGTGACGGGGGTTTCAATAAACCCGTCAACCCTCCCGTCAACCCAACGGTCAGGGCTGACGGGTTTCCAATAACCCCATGCTGGCTAAGACGGGCAACAATTTGTCCATTATTAGAAGAAAAATCTGACCACGAGTGGCAACAATTTGTCCATTATAATAAAAGACAACACAGCAACCGAGGGCAAGAAGAGGGAGAAGCGGGATCATGCGGCGCTCGATTAGACAGGAGATATAACCACTCGCTCCTATCTCGTACACAACACAGTCTCTTTCTTTCACGTCTTGACCTTTATTACTGACTTGAGGCGTCGGAATGTTTCCTATCAGAAACTTACGGAGGAAAAGACACATTTCCGGAATGTTTACTCTACCAACCACAAACTTACGGAGGAAAAGAAACATTTCCGGAAGGTATACTCTACCAACCACAAACTTACGGAGAAAAAGAAACATTTCCGGAAATTTTACTCTATCAACTACAAGCTTACGGATGTAAGGAAACATTTCCGGAAAGTTTACCCTCTACCTACCAAGAAGGGGGGGGGGGGGGGAGATGTGGGATCACGAGGCTCTCGATTGGACAGGAGATACAACCATTCACTCTAATCTTGAACACAGTCACTTTCTTTCACATCTTGACCTTTATTACCCACGTGAAGAAAGATTTCCGGAATGTATACCCTCGGCCTACTACAAATTTACGAACGTAAATAAACATTTTAAGAATATATTCTCTACCTACCTAACTTAACCGATGTACTATGAAAATGTTTTTTTTTCGTTTAGCTAACATTAACTTATAGGTAGGCCCATACTCCGATTAATCAATTATGTCTATACATAAGAACACATTAATTTCAGATAATAAAATCAGTATTCCCAGGGAACCCTAATTTTATATACGTTAGTAAACAATTACATTAGTAAAAAAAAAAATATTACGAGACGCAGAAAAAAGTTCCATCAAGACTAGTCACTGGCCGAAATGTATCAGGCCGCTGGTCTTGGCCGAGAAATCGAACGTACGTGGGTAAACTGTAAGATAGCCGATCTGGCTGCTGATCTCCAGAAAGTCGTTGCTCCAGGTTCTTCCTCATGCTGACCTTAAGTTAAATCTTCTACATGCATTCAAGTCACAGTAAAGAGAAGAAAATGGCTTTAAATATATGGCTACAGGACATTTTACCTCCCCCCCGGACATATCCCCCCGTATTTACCCCCGGAGCAATTACCCCCCCCCCCCCCCTGTCAATTACCACCCCCCCGGGAATTACCCCCCCTCTCAAGTTAGAATCCTAACTCTAACTAGAATTCTATACCTTTATACTACTTTCATCCAAACCTTAAGAAAAAGACCAAAACCTAAGCATCCACCTTAGCCTAAAACTTCACACAAAACCAAAAACAACGCTAGACACAACCCTAACCCTAACACTAGCCCTAACCCTAACCCTAATCTTAACCCTAACCCTATATATATATATTATATATATATATATATATATATATATATATATATATATATATATATATATATATATATATATATATATATATATATATATATATATATATATATATATATATATATAATGGCTAGAAAAAGTAATTAAATTTTATGTACCAAATATTGATAATAATAATTCAAAGTACAAAGTCTAGCACCAGAGTTAAGACCGATGTTCCACCCACCCCTAGTTGCTGTAGAAACAATGTTGGCGACTTTTCAAAAACTTCGCTCAAATTAACTTTCGTTCAATTGACTTAGCATCTATCGATTGTATGCTCAAAGGGCCCATCCAGCGCCATTCAACCAACCCGCGGTCGAATCAAACCGATCAAAGATTCAGTTTATCAAATACGCCGTGTTTAAGTAAGTAAACTCCAATTTGCAAGCGGAGAATAGACGTCGTTACAAAAGTGAAATGGTGTAATCGAATCAGCAGACACAAGGGGTGTGCTCACCCGGCTGGCTGAAAAGATTACCACAGATAGCCCCGCCATAGTGCGATATCACTTTGGGATCTCTCTGTGAAATAGTTAATACTGAAATACTAAGACACAATTTTAAAAAATCATTTTTCAGGGTGAGCTGGTCTAGTCGTATGCCGAGTTAATCCCCTTTAGTACACACTTTGGTATTATGTAATCACTAGAGTGTGGGATGGCGTGGTCGGGCGGGAAAGTGTATTATTGCTAACTCCCAAAAGTCCGAGTTCAGAACCCGGACAGATGAGGCTAGAGACAGCAACACATTTAGGAGAGAAAAATTCAAAATCAAACTGCTGCCTTAGAGATTGTTTTTGGGCGGACAAAGGCTATGGAACAAAATTCAAAAAAAGAAAAGCAGACTGAAGTCAGAGCCAATGGGCCATTTGTCTCATAACATATTGGCGTGTACAACTCAATTGTATTGGGGTAAATCTCCCCCAATTATACAATTAGGAACGAAGCAGAAACGTTTGCCCCAATATTAGAATTGCTAGTGTTGCTGATACTTGAGCTTCGATAAGTCCATACTGAACCTAGGAAGTCACTCGGCTCAACATGGTAAGTATAATCAACTGGGCTTGTTGCTGACCACATAACCTTTCCAAAATCCCATGTCAATGAAGCAAAATACTTCTACTTTCCGTGTTTAAAGTCAGATTATAGCCAAGTTCTGCTAAACCTAGCCAATCGATGAAAAAGGGTACGGCTAACCCCAAAGTCCGTCTCGCGAGTAGTATATTAGGTCACTTTTGGACCGATTTTTTGGCGGAGGTGGGGATGGTGAGGAACAATGACATATAGGAAAATACTCGGGAGCAGGATGTGGGCCTGGTACAATGACATATAGTAAAATACTCCCAGCCTGGCGCCGCGGGATGGTGAGGGTGGGTGAGCAGGATGCGCAGCCTGGTACAACGACATATAGTAAAATACTGCGCCAACTGGGGTTGGCGGAGGTGGTGGGGAAGTAGGTCACCTTTTGGTGACCTTGTGACGTAATCATTGACCTTGTGACGTAATTAGTGACCTTGTGACATCATCATTGACCTAGTTACGTAATTTTAATGCGTTTTTAATGAGTTTTAATGAGTTTTTTAAATTTTTAATCAATTTTTATTGACTAGTTACGTAATTTGATTATTTGTTTACTTTTTAATTAATTTTTATTGACCTAGTTACGTAATTGGATTTTAATTTTTTTAATTTTTAAATTTTAAATTTTATTTTATAATTATTTCAATTATTATTAACGAGTTACGTAATTTGATTATTTGTTTGATTTTAAATTGTTTACTTTGTTTGTTTACTTGTTGTTTATTTGTTTATATTGTGTAATTTTTATTCAATAGTTACGTAATGTGATTTTAATTATTTTTATTTTATAATTAGTAATTATTTTAATTTGATTATTAGTTTGAAATTCATTTTATTTCTTTGATTTTAATTACTTTGTTTATTTGTTTATTTAATATATTTCTTTTCTTTGATGTCTGGTATTTGAAATAAAAGACACTGTTTATTTGAATGTATGTATGTTTTAAATAAAAGACTAACACTAACGTGTACAAATAACAGGTTAAATTCTCCGACACAATGAACGTTACAAAAATAGAACATCCATTTAACCACATCTGTTACTTATTGATCCGCGATCCTTTGTTGACACGCGCTGAGCGTTTTTAATGGGTATTGTATCGATCGCAGCCGCTGGGCCATCAAATGTTGTCCCATATAATTAAATTGGTTATGCTTCACCGATTTTATGCGTTGTTCGCCGACCCGATCACAGCAGGGGTTCCGCGTTTAATTGAAAGAGCTAAGTGGTTAACCACAAAGCCAGCGTTAAGTGTGGGAACACCTGTTACCATGACACGCGCCTCGTAGTGATTAATGGGTTTTATATTGATCCCACCCACGGGCCATCACAGCATGATGTCCCACCTAATTAAATTTTGTTATGCTTCACCGAGTTTCCCCGATCGATTTGACGGGTCATGATAATTAACGCAAAACCAGCGTTAAGTGTGGCGACAGATGTTACCAAGCGGGTGGTGGTGGTGGTGGTGGTGGTGGTGGTGGTAAATTTGCTTAAGATTATAAACTTCAAGTTTTAAAAATCAACAACGTTACTTTTTAATTATTTTTATTTTGTTTATTTTTAATGTTAATATTGATTCCACACACGGCCATCAAATGATGGTCCGCCTAATTAATTTGGTCATGCATCGTGGGTTTATGTCGACTACAAACATCCATTAGAGACACCTGTTACTCGCTAATGGCACCCGACACGTATCGATCCACATGCGATCCTTTGTTCTTGTCAACCACCGTACAAGGGCCAAGTTAATATTGATCGAACCCACTGACCATCAGTATGATGGTCCACCTATGTGTAATTTTTATTAACGAGTTACGTAATTTGATTTTAATTTTTTTTTTTTAAATTTTTAAATTTTTAATTTTATTTTATAATTAGTTTAATTATTATTAACGAGTTACGTAATTCGATTTTAATTTTTTAAATTTTTAAATTTTTTAAATTATTATTTTTAAATTTTATTTTTAATTGTTGTTTACTTGTTGTTTAATTTAATTACTTTGTATAATTTATTTGTTTGAAATTCATTTTAATTAGTTTGCTTTTAATTTCTTTGTTGTACGCCGTTTAAAATAAAAGACTAACACTAGCGTGTACTAGAAAGTGTCATTGTGTATAACATCCATTTAACCACAGCTGTTACTTATTAGTGACAGCTTGTACTTATCGATCCGCCCGTGATCCTCCCCGGCGCTCCCCGTGGTTGCTTAATAGCGGGCTCACTGAAGCGATCACAACAGGTAATTAATCGAAGCCATTAAGTCCCTCTCCGCGTTAAGTGTGGCGACAGCTGGTGCTGTAATTAGTCACGGCTCTCGGCTTTTTTCATTAGACTACAGCTGTACATGAACTATGTTCACATATCGTACGCCCGGACATTCTTTGATCAAATTAAAAAATTTTGTTTCCACATGTCCTGCGAACCGTCCCTTGCTATGTATGAAAGCTTAATGGTTGTAACTATTCGCTTATAGCGAGGGTCAGCGAAAACAAAAATATATTTAAGGGTCGGAATTTTCTTTCAACCACCGTTAAGTCAGGTTTTGAGACGAAACGAAGTCTCGGTAGGTTCGTGTTTTTTAATGGGCGACAGGGCGACTTGGTGCGTTGGTACGTAGGTATACGTGGGTAGACATGTTTTTTACAAGTCTGGAAAAGTAATTAAGTTTTTTTATGACCGTTCCGATTTTCTTTTGATCTGACCACCATTTGACCACACTGAGCCAGATAAATTTAACAATTGTCGCAGCGGGGTTTATTTTAAGTGCACCCCGTGCACGCTTGTTTACATTTTAAAAGACGTGTCGCGTGTCTTCCCCTTACGGCTTCCCTAATAGAGAAACGAGAGGAAAGACAACTGTTCTAAAATTAGAACAGCCTTGTCTACAGACACGAGTATCGTCCCTTGTGAAAAAATTCGCGTCAGAATCCTTAACTAAACAGTCAATTTCTTTAAAAAGTTAAAAAATAATTTAGGAAGACAAGGGTTAACAAAATATATATCTTAGTCTTGCAGCAGATTACCTTCCCATGTTCGCTTTAGTATTACAGTTTTCATCAATCTTCTTTTTGACTTGAACTTCTTTAATTTTTAAGAAAGTTTACTTATACATAATACATTACGTCTAATGACAATTTTTTATTTTTACCACTCAAGGTATTTTCTTTTTCTATATCTTACATTGTCATCTTAATTTTTTGATCACCTTAGGTGGTGGTAAGGTGGTAAGGTGGTGGTAAGGTGGTAAGGTGGTGGTAAATTTGCTTAAGATTATAAACTTCAAGTTTTAAAAAACAACAACGTTATAGTACGTCGTGTCAAATGACACACCGTTTAAAATGTCTACATTTAAAGTTCACCAAAATAATGACGTAAAAACTAAATATGATATGACGTTAGCATACATATCATTCAATCTAATCACTCTAAAGTACAAATCAATAATTTTTTATTGATTAAGGGGCTGGGTGAGTTATTTTTATCACTATTCGCCCTTCCCCTTCCCTTTGTCCGCAACCCCGTTCCCCTTCTCCCATCCAACCTTGCGTCATCACACTAACCTCAATACCAACCGTTAGATAAACAGACCGTACTACTACTACTACCCGCACTATACCTATTCCATTTAAGAGACAAAGGCTGTATGACAATCCTACAGACAAATATTTATTCAACTAATATCACAACCCCCTAGAAACCACTCCAACAGACTGGGATACATAACTTGTAGACACCACTCCTCGTTGAATATCTCTTGCACCCTACCTACATCGACAATTTTGTCCGCCGCCCTCGCACCCGTCCCTAGTATGAACTCGGTTACCAACAATTTCAAAACATGCATGTTCCGAGTTCAAAACCAACCTTCACCGACACTACTATGAACTCGGCCCCTAATACTTCCAAAACATGCCTGTACTAACTTTGAAACCACCATCGGTGAAAACTTCACCGACCTTAGTATGGACTCTACACCTACCGATTCCAAAACATGCATGTTCCGAGTTCAAAACCAACCTTCACCGACACTAGTATGAACTCGGCTACCAACAATTCCCAAACATGCATGTAACAACTTTCCAACCTGCCTCAGTGCTAACAAAATTCCCCGACCCTAGTATGAACTCGACTGCCATCAATTCCTAAACATCCATGTACCAACTTTGTAACCTACCTCGGTGAAAACTTCACCGACCTTAGTTTAACTCTACCTAACAATTCCAATGATGCATATACGAACTTTGTAACCTGCCTCGGTGAAAACACCCCCGTCCCTAGTCTGAACTCGGTTACCAACAATTTCAAAACATGCATGCTCCGAGTTCAAAACCAACCTTCACCGACACTAGTATGAACTCGGCTACCAACAATTCCTAAACATGCATGTACCAACTTTGCAACCTGCCTCGGTGTTAACAAAAACTCCCCTGACCCTAGTATGAACTCGGTTACCAACAATTTCAAAACATACATGTTCCGAGATCAAAACCATCCTTCACCGACACTAGTATGAACTCGGCTACCATCAATTCCTAAACATGCATGTGCCAACTTTGCAACCTGGCTCAGTGTTAGCAAAACTCCCCGACCCTAGTATGGACTCTACACCTACCGATTCCAAAACAGGCATGTTCCGAGTTCAAAACCAACCTCGGTGAAAACTTCACCGACCTTAGTTTAACTCTCCCTAACAATTCCAAAACATGCATGGTCTAGATTCGAACCCTGCCTCGGTGAAAACGTCACCGACTCGTGTATAAAATCTGTCCCAACCAACTCCAAACCTTCCCTGGGCACCCGAATAAAAATAACTCACCCAGCCCCTTAATCAATAAAAAATTATTGATTTGTACTTTAGAGTGATTAGATTGAATGATATGTATGCTAACGTCATATCATATTTAGTTTTTACGTCATTATTTTGGTGAACTTTAAATGTAGACATTTTAAACGGTGTGTCATTTGACACGACGTACTATAACGTTGTTGTTTTTTAAAACTTGAAGTTTATAATCTTAAGCAAATTTACCACCACCTTACCACCTTACCACCACCTTACCACCTTACCACCACCTAAGGTGATCAAAAAATTAAGATGACAATGTAAGATATAGAAAAAGAAAATACCTTGAGTGGTAAAAATAAAAAATTGTCATTAGACGTAATGTATTATGTATAAGTAAACTTTCTTAAAAATTAAAGAAGTTCAAGTCAAAAAGAAGATTGATGAAAACTGTAATACTAAAGCGAACATGGGAAGGTAATCTGCTGCAAGACTAAGATATATATTTTGTTAACCCTTGTCTTCCTAAATTATTTTTTAACTTTTTAAAGAAATTGACTGTTTAGTTAAGGATTCTGACGCGAATTTTTTCACAAGGGACGATACTCGTGTCTGTAGACAAGGCTGTTCTAATTTTAGAACAGTTGTCTTTCCTCTCGTTTCTCTATTAGGGAAGCCGTAAGGGGAAGACACGCGACACGTCTTTTAAAATGTAAACAAGCGTGCACGGGGTGCACTTAAAATAAACCCCGCTGCGACAATTGTTAAATTTATCTGGCTCAGTGTGGTCAAATGGTGGTCAGATCAAAAGAAAATCGGAACGGTCATAAAAAAACTTAATTACTTTTCCAGACTTGTAAAAAACATGTCTACCCACGTATACCTACGTACCAACGCACCAAGTCGCCCTGTCGCCCATTAAAAAACACGAACCTACCGAGACTTCGTTTCGTCTCAAAACCTGACTTAACGGTGGTTGAAAGAAAATTCCGACCCTTAAATATATTTTTGTTTTCGCTGACCCTCGCTATAAGCGAATAGTTACAACCATTAAGCTTTCATACATAGCAAGGGACGGTTCGCAGGACATGTGGAAACAAAATTTTTTAATTTGATCAAAGAATGTCCGGGCGTACGATATGTGAACATAGTTCATGTACAGCTGTAGTCTAATGAAAAAAGCCGAGAGCCGTGACTAATTACAGCACCAGCTGTCGCCACACTTAACGCGGAGAGGGACTTAATGGCTTCGATTAATTACCTGTTGTGATCGCTTCAGTGAGCCCGCTATTAAGCAACCACGGGGAGCGCCGGGGAGGATCACGGGCGGATCGATAAGTACAAGCTGTCACTAATAAGTAACAGCTGTGGTTAAATGGATGTTATACACAATGACACTTTCTAGTACACGCTAGTGTTAGTCTTTTATTTTAAACGGCGTACAACAAAGAAATTAAAAGCAAACTAATTAAAATGAATTTCAAACAAATAAATTATACAAAGTAATTAAATTAAACAACAAGTAAACAACAATTAAAAATAAAATTTAAAAATAATAATTTAAAAAATTTAAAAATTTAAAAAATTAAAATCGAATTACGTAACTCGTTAATAATAATTAAACTAATTATAAAATAAAATTAAAAATTTAAAAATTTAAAAAAAAAAATTAAAATCAAATTACGTAACTCGTTAATAAAAATTACACATAGGTGGACCATCATACTGATGGTCAGTGGGTTCGATCAATATTAACTTGGCCCTTGTACGGTGGTTGACAAGAACAAAGGATCGCATGTGGATCGATACGTGTCGGGTGCCATTAGCGAGTAACAGGTGTCTCTAATGGATGTTTGTAGTCGACATAAACCCACGATGCATGACCAAATTAATTAGGCGGACCATCATTTGATGGCCGTGTGTGGAATCAATATTAACATTAAAAATAAACAAAATAAAAATAATTAAAAAGTAACGTTGTTGATTTTTAAAACTTGAAGTTTATAATCTTAAGCAAATTTACCACCACCACCACCACCACCACCACCACCACCCGCTTGGTAACATCTGTCGCCACACTTAACGCTGGTTTTGCGTTAATTATCATGACCCGTCAAATCGATCGGGGAAACTCGGTGAAGCATAACAAAATTTAATTAGGTGGGACATCATGCTGTGATGGCCCGTGGGTGGGATCAATATAAAACCCATTAATCACTACGAGGCGCGTGTCATGGTAACAGGTGTTCCCACACTTAACGCTGGCTTTGTGGTTAACCACTTAGCTCTTTCAATTAAACGCGGAACCCCTGCTGTGATCGGGTCGGCGAACAACGCATAAAATCGGTGAAGCATAACCAATTTAATTATATGGGACAACATTTGATGGCCCAGCGGCTGCGATCGATACAATACCCATTAAAAACGCTCAGCGCGTGTCAACAAAGGATCGCGGATCAATAAGTAACAGATGTGGTTAAATGGATGTTCTATTTTTGTAACGTTCATTGTGTCGGAGAATTTAACCTGTTATTTGTACACGTTAGTGTTAGTCTTTTATTTAAAACATACATACATTCAAATAAACAGTGTCTTTTATTTCAAATACCAGACATCAAAGAAAAGAAATATATTAAATAAACAAATAAACAAAGTAATTAAAATCAAAGAAATAAAATGAATTTCAAACTAATAATCAAATTAAAATAATTACTAATTATAAAATAAAAATAATTAAAATCACATTACGTAACTATTGAATAAAAATTACACAATATAAACAAATAAACAACAAGTAAACAAACAAAGTAAACAATTTAAAATCAAACAAATAATCAAATTACGTAACTCGTTAATAATAATTGAAATAATTATAAAATAAAATTTAAAATTTAAAAATTAAAAAAATTAAAATCCAATTACGTAACTAGGTCAATAAAAATTAATTAAAAAGTAAACAAATAATCAAATTACGTAACTAGTCAATAAAAATTGATTAAAAATTTAAAAAACTCATTAAAACTCATTAAAAACGCATTAAAATTACGTAACTAGGTCAATGATGATGTCACAAGGTCACTAATTACGTCACAAGGTCAATGATTACGTCACAAGGTCACCAAAAGGTGACCTACTTCCCCACCACCTCCGCCAACCCCAGTTGGCGCAGTATTTTACTATATGTCGTTGTACCAGGCTGCGCATCCTGCTCACCCACCCTCACCATCCCGCGGCGCCAGGCTGGGAGTATTTTACTATATGTCATTGTACCAGGCCCACATCCTGCTCCCGAGTATTTTCCTATATGTCATTGTTCCTCACCATCCCCACCTCCGCCAAAAAATCGGTCCAAAAGTGACCTAATATACTACTCTCGCGTGAGGGTCCAGCACCAAACACCCGAGTCGATAGTCCACCCAAAACACAAACCCCATCACGGATTTAAAATCAATTTTCTAATGATTGGATTTAACCTGGGGTTGAAACGGCCCGGAAGCTTTCATTTACCGTCCAAGGCTAGGCCAAGAAGAAATAAAATCCCGCACATCAGAGCCTGTTTTAAGAAGACATTTCAAAGTCTTCTTCCGCATAGAATCTAAGATCTATCTTACAATAATCATAACAAATATCGGATTAAAAATGAAATCCAATTCTACAGACATATAATATTTATAACAAAAGGTATATCATTTTAAGCATGAATCAGGTTACATTTGTTTATACTGTAAACAACACATTCACTCCCTAACGATGTGGGTTTTTACATACGATGCTAGCTATTGCGAAAGACCAAGTTACGAGCGTGTCATTGCTGCATTAGTCGGCGCTAGCGTCACCAGAAACACGACGGTTCTCAGTGATCTAGTCGACCTCTTAGATTGTTTAATTAGTAGACAATTAACATATGCTTATTATTAGAGAACAGTAAGTTTTGGGATTGCAATTCTTGTGGAATCGGGCTCTAGAAATGGAAGGCAAGTTAGTGACTAATCCGCTTGCTTGTCTAGAAAACACACATAAAACGAAACATTCATACAAAATTCTGCTTAATGATAAAAATATATAAAATTACCAAATTTTAAACGTTTAGAGAAATCGGAAATAGTTTCACATTAGCGGAAATCTCTCAAAAGTTGAAAGAAACATATCAATAGGATCTAATACTTATGCAGACATACATACAGAAAAGATTGCAAAACTTTTTTTTTTTTACCCAGGAAATGTAAAACGTCAAGATGCGATAAAAAGGAAGTAGAAGAAAAAGGTTCATAACGCGAAACCAAAGCCGTGTTTAGTTAAGTTGATCATGATGAAATGATAGATTGCAGTCGATAAAACGTCACCGCCTGTCATTTCTAACAAAAGATGTACGTCACTTTAATTAAAGCTGGCATTAATTTTTAATTGGTGTTCGACAACTATCTGTAAATAATTGTGTATACTTTGCAGTGTAATATTATCAATTGAATTTGTAAGAAAAATGTTATAGTGCAGTCCCATTAAATAGTACACATCATAAACTAAGTTGGAAGACATCGTTAACTAAATTAGCACACCATTAACTAACTTACCACACAAGGTAAACTAAATTAGCACACACCATAAACTAACTTACCACACAAGGTAAACTAAATTAGCACACACCATTAACTAACTTAGTATACAAGGTAAACTAAATTAGCACACACCATAAACTAACTTAATACACAAGGTAAACTAAATTAGTACACAACATTAACTTAGTAGGCCTACCATCGTAAACTAAATTTGTACACATAAACTAACTTCGTACACGTCATAAACCAACTTGGTACATATAATTAACTTGATACCCTTCATAAATTAACTTAAAAACTCGGTGAAGATTATCTCCTGACCAAAAGAAATCTTTATTAAATTAACGCCAGTACTGTCCAGATTCGACCTTTCCGCCCAACATTTTTTTCAACAAAAAAAAAAGTAAATTCATTAACAAAATGTGTGCCTGCTACCAATCCAGTCCCCCCCCCCCCCCATTTCTTCATGGTGCCGAACTAATTACGATGCCGGTGTCAAAGCTGATTTGACGCTGTCTTTCCCGTGGAGGTATGCAGGATGTGTTGGGCTGATACTTGCCGCCCCGGGGGGTCGCTGTAAAACAAGCGAGGAAAATCTAATTGCCGTGCTTATAGTGTTTCTTATGGCGGTTAGGTCGTGATGGGCAGGGCAGAGGTCATAATGATTGACTTCCAGCGAGTAGGGAAACGGCCGAACACAGTGATGGTCGATACACTGGGAACATTGGATGATTTTTGCGGTGTAGAGATCAATGATTGTGTATATACAGGCGAGTGGCTGCCCCTTACCAAGTAACCAAGTCAAAGTCACAACTCATTTTATTTGGACTCTGTTCATTTGTTTCAAGACAAATAAATATGTTTAAAATATTTAATAGATTTTTTAAAAAAGTGTTTGCACCAATAGCAGACGTAAAGAGGTCGTGAAACAGAATGCATGCAAACAGTACTCACACTTCGGTCGTACAACAAGGATCAAGAACCGCTTAAACTAAACTAATCTTAGCCTAACCTTACGACGTAGCTTACACAAGAAAAACTTGGATATTAACAAAAGTCGAGCAGTTCGAACTGTAGAGATGATCTGGTTTCTGGTAGAAGGGGGATGGGGCATTGTACTGGGCAAACAAATATTGACCTACACGCAGTTATTAAGTGATGATTAGTTCTGCCTTATTGATCGTTTTGAAAGGTTACATTATTTGGTGCCTACAAAGAAGCAAATAGATTACCAACAATTATTCTTTGCTATTTAGCCACTACTAACCATACGCTGACCAAATAATCCACACCAACTACCCACATACTGACAAAGTAATCCACTGACAAACTACCCATATGCTGACCAAATAATCCACACCAACTATCCACATACTGACCAAGTAATCCACTGACAAACTACCCATATGCTGACCAAATAATCCACACCAACTATCCACATACTGACCAAGTAATCCACTGACATACTACCTATATGCTGACCAAATAATCCACACTAACTACCCACACACTGACCAAGTAACCCACTGACCAACTACCCACACATACTGACTAACTACCTGCATACTGACCAAGTAATCAATTGACCAACTACCAACAGACTGACCAAATAATCCACTGATCAACTACCCACATATTGACCAAGTAATCCACAGACCAACTACCCACATACTGACCAAGTAATCAATAGACCAACTACCCACATACTGACCAAGTAACCCACATACTGACCAAATAATTTACTGACCAAGTAACCCACATACTGACCAAATAATTTACTGACCAACTACCCACATACCGACCAAGTACTCTCAGAATGCCCACACACTGACCAGGTCTTGACACACTATCCAAGTACTAAACAAACAGTTACACCCACGGGCCTCCGACCCTTATCGTTGGGAAATGAGAGAGAATCAACACAAAAGCCCCGCTAATGGAGTAAACTATTATGAATGCTGCGAATGTCCACTAACCACTAAACGATGTCTGCGCTACGGTCAATAATGGTAGAGATTTTCACCTATTTCGTGCGCTGGTTGCGGGAACAGCAAGGGGAAAAATAAAAACGCTTTGGTAATGAGATGGAAGAAAACTACGGCGGAGGTAACGATAGACGAATGTGTGTTTAGACAGTGTCTCCACCTGCCCTGTATTAATTTACTGAGTACCCACGTACTGTCCGAGTTGTCCATCCACCACCCACGTACTGACCGAGTTGTCCATCCACCACCCACGTACTAGCCGAGTTGTCCATCCACCACCCACGTACTGGCCGAGTTCTCCATCCACCACCCACTTACTGGCTGAGTTCTCCATCCACCACCCACGTACTGGCCGAGTTCTCCATCCACTGCCCACGTACTGTCCGAGTTGTCCATCCACCACCCACGTACTGACCGAGTTGTCCATCCACCACCCACGTACTAGCCGAGTTGTCCATCCACCACCCACGTACTGGCCGAGTTCTCCATCCACCACCCACGTAATAGCCGAGTTCTCCATCCACCACCCACGTACCACCCACGTACTAGTCGAGTTCTCTATCCACCACCCACGTACTGGCCGAGTTCTCTATCCACCACCCACGTAACACCCACGTACTGGCCGAGTTGTCCATCCACCACCCACGTACTGGCCGAGTTGTCCATCCACCACCCACGTAATAGCCGAGTTCTCAACTCACCTAGTGCCCACTGGCCAAGTTCTCAACTACACTCAGTGTCCACTGGCCAAGTTCTCAACTACACTCAGTGCCCACTGGCCAAGTTCTCAACTACACTCAGTGCCCACTGGCCAAGTTCTCAACTCACCTAGTGCCCACTGGCCAAGTTCTCAACTCACCTAGTGCCCACTGGCCAAGTTCTCAACTACACTCAGTGTCCACTGGCCAAGTTCTCAACTCATCTAGTGCCCACTGGCCGAGTTCTCAACTCACCTAGTGCCCACTGGCCGAGTTTTCAACTCACCTAGTGCCCACTGGCCAAGTTCTCAACTCACATAGTGCCCACTGGCAGAGCTTTCCACCACTGGTTGTGTTATCTACTCACCTAGTGCCCTATACTGACAAAACTGCCCAACTAAAGACAACGACAAATCAATTCACAAGCTTGTTGACCAGAGCAAAGTGACAGCTGATGACAAAGTCTGGAGACAGCTGTCTAATACACACATGGATCTATCTACTCACTAATTAAAACGTACTCTAGCTATCACATGCGGGCATATCTAGGTGATAGCAATCGACTGACATATCTCTAAGCATCTCTTACAATTTAGAAACAATAACAAATTTTAATGTACTTCAATTTGATAGAGAAAATCACAGGGCCGTGTGCTAGGTATGTTCGTACCAGCTAAGTCTATAGTATTTCCACCACACGGTAGTAAATTAACCTAAGCCTTGATGTGTTTAGTAGGAAACATTCTAGCTTTAAATACATATACTCCAAAAGAAAATAGAACACCATAATTCCCCTCTCCCAAAAATAAGTTTTAGAAAGGAAGATAAATGGTGTGTGTTTTAAATTAATACCGAACATAAATATAGATCAAAATGTAATACATAATAAAGGTAACAATCTTGCCATCTAACATGAAGGTTAACGAGAAAACGCAACAGAGAATTTCTATGTCAAAATACCACGGGACCCCTCGAGGAAAGCCCGCCCCGCGAAGGGAGTCTGGAGACCCGCAAATAAGTAATCCGGGTAGCTAAGGGTATCTTCGAAAGGCGTTTGTCTTCCCCGGAAAAAAAAGAACAAACAAGATATTATTGATATTGTCAGTGTGTTTAAGAGGAAAATCTCCAGCTTCTTCCGGTAATCCTTTCTTGGCATCGGACCGGAAGTGGTTGTCACGGAAACAAGCTATCAATGTCTGGATGTCAGCAAGTAAATTGTTACAGATGGTTGGTACCCAAGGTTGTAATGGAGTGTGCTAAGTGCACGGACGGGGGAGTCACAGAAGGGGGAGTCACAGAAGGGGGAGTCACAGAAGGGGGAGTCACAGAAGGGGGAGTCACAGAAGGGGGAGTCACAGAAGGGGGAGTCACAGAAGGGGGAGTCACAGAAGGGGGAGTCACAGAAGGGGGAGTCACAGACGGGGGAGTCACAGACGGGGGAGTCACAGACGGGGGAGTCACAGAAGGGGGAGTCACTGAAGGGGGAGTCACAGGCGGCGTCTTGGGTATGGGTCGCGGAGTCAGTACATATATCTGGGCAGGGGAGTCAGTAACATAGTCAAATGAGACTTCAGTGTTTGCTTTGATAAGGATTGTTATCCACAAAGGGAGAAATCGACAAATAAAATAAGTTATTTCGATTGGATAAGGTAACACAAAAATAGCGAAATATTAGCACAGACTATTACCCCGGCAAAATTATGGGTGTTTTATAAAAACTTTATT
This sequence comes from Physella acuta, assembly GCF_028476545.2. NCBI lineage: Eukaryota > Metazoa > Mollusca > Gastropoda > Physidae > Physella > Physella acuta. Next base: position 108,552 of record NW_026732445.1, on the reverse strand, counting down.
AGGAATGTATTAAAGCACTAAAAAACACTAACTTCTTCATGGACATCGAAGTTATTATCTAAATAAACGGAAAAACAGAGGCTTTTAAAATATCATTATTTTAGACTTCTGTATAAAGTACTACGAGCCTTTCGTATTTCATTAAGTGAGCGTGGCCAGAACTGCATTTGTTCTTTTATATAAATACAGTCAAATTAATTTAAGTCAGGTTTTTGTTTCATTTTACTAGTGTGGTTATTTGATAGATTTTCAGCATCATTAATTGATCACTGAAAGATAGCCCCCTTTTAAAACTATCATTTCTTTTAATAAAATGTTGCATTCGCAAGTTATGTGACTTGCATATAAAATTTACGTTTCATATATGTAGTTGTTTTTTTCTTTAAATCAGGTTTAATCACACAAAAAATTCTAGTCTACTTTTCAACCAATGTCAGACGCACTACTGTTAAAACAAAATGCCAAGAAAATGGACTTTTAGCCGTGCTGTCTGAACCATACCTTAGGGCGAGCTACAGCAAGGCGGGGACAAGCAAATAACGGGCGGGCCGACGTGCATGCGAGGGGGCGTCGCATGTTGTCCATTATCCCCCATGTTACCGGCTTTAATTCTACGTAGATGCTTCCTCAGGCCGGATTTAGATGTCTCTTGGAGGCATAAACGGCGGGGATCAGCAACAGCGCATCAAAACATTATTCACCAGATAAGAAATCGGGATGCCTCTGAATGAGATGGAAATATGCCCCGGCCATTCAACTCTTTTCAGGGGCTTATTTTCGCTACACGGAAAAAATAGCTAAACATTAATAAAATGTCAAAGTTCACATCCGCCACTAAAACTTTGGGGAATTAAAAAAAAAACGAATATAAAATGAAAAAAAATCAGATTTAAAAGAAAAGCAAACAAAATTTTGATATTTTTTTTTCCCGGGGTAAAATTCCCATCTTCGACTAGATCCCCGGAAAAAGTCGGGTCTTTCTTCATAGAATTTCCCTACTGGCCAGTGCGCAGCTGATGAAATGAAATTACAGCATCAATCATGGAGCCGCGCTCCCAGCATGGGGCCCAGCGTGGGCCTGTAGCACAATCAGGACGGCCGCCACTTTTTTAGACAAACAACCGAATCGGGCTTCAATTGGCTTCTACCTTAACACCTTCTTTCGGTAGGGCCGACTTGATTAATTACTTGGACTAAACATTTCTTTTTAACATCGGAACTTTAGATAAGCTTTGGTGGTTGGAAATAATTCAAAGCGTACTTTACACAGATCGTCTTGATAAAGTAGCCTATTAATTTCTACCTAAATAAGATTAATTTTAAAAAATACATAACAGAAACCAATATGGTTCGGTAGTTATAATTATTCTATGTGAATTAAGAGAATAATTTATGGAGTATAATCACTTACAATTTAGCTACAAATAATCCTATGTGCAGTTAACTTCAACCTGAAGTTGTTTTTTTTTTAATATATCTATAACTGATCTATGCCTAGAAGATAAGCAGAGATCAACACATAAGGCAAATGTACAAGATACCAGTCCCCCCGCCCCCTCCCCCACAGGGATGACCCGGGTCAACAAATAAACAAAACGTCTGGGCCATCTGTTTTTACGGCCGAGATTAAAATTGAATTAAAACAAATTAATGGCTAAAAAACGAGCGCTCTGAATGCCGCCTACTGCCCGGGAAAGCTAATTTGTAATTTCAATTTGCCGACATCCTTTCAGGGAGTAATCGATTTATAATGTTAAAACTGTTTAAATCTTTACAAGACTTCATTAGGTTTTTTTTAAAGCATGTTAACCCTTTAAGGGGATATGCTATGTTTTTTTCTATTTTTTACAGTTTAAGATCTAAAGCCTTTTGAATACTTTTATCATATTTGGCATATAAAAGTAAGTATTAAACAGCAAAAAAAAAAGTCGAAAACAATTTTGGTTGTCATGGAAACCCAAAAAACCTCCGCCATTTTGAATTTGTCGGTACTTTTAAAAATACTAAGGCTTTTTTATTTATGCACCTATAGCAATCAAATTTAAACTGCTTATATTTCAGTATATATTAAAACTTTTGTCACGACAACTTTTTGAAATAATTACTAGTAAGAATTTTACAAGGTCTAAAAAATCGTACACTTTTTAGTATTCAAAAGTTTCAAAATTTGCATATTAATTACCAAATACTTTTTTTCTATGAAAGCAATCACAATTCCCTCGTGACAAAAGTTGTATTTTTGCATTAAGAACAATTACTGAAAATATGGTTGGTATTGTTTAATAAATAAAAAAGTAGTAGGCTTTTTAGTGTTAAAAACATGCAAACTGAGAAAAACAGCCAAAAGTAACGAAAACTAGGTCAGGAAAGTACCATATCTGTGTAAACTGAAAAGCCGATTGTAAGCTTTAGGTGTTTCCGAGATGTAGGAAATTAAGTTTATTAAATACATGAGAAATTCAGCTTTCTAATGATGTCAAATACAATATAATGACGGATATAAAACTTTTCATAGAGAGCTTGTAAGATTGAGAAAAATTGATTATTTTTTAATTAATAGGGTCATAAAAATCGTAATTCAAACACATAAAATATTTTTTTTCTTTAAAGTTATTATTTTCTTTATACAAAAATGGACAAAGTATCCAAAAGTGCAAGAAACCGATCATGACGAAAAACAAGAAATTTTGTGATTTTTTTCCGCGCATATCCCCTTAAAGAAACGGGGAAAAAATGTTTAATCTTGTATGTATTATTTAAAATCTTGTAACGCTTAATAAAAATTCCGACAGACTAAATGATTAACCCACACTGCAAATGGCCAAAGATTGAGTAGTGAGGATAAAACATGATTAAAGTAAATTTTCTATCTTAAATAATGCTTTCTTTTAAGACAAGATTTTTTCTCTCTTCCTTAAAATATTTTTCTTTAAGCCCCTAGTACAACCGAGCCCCAGGGGTTAAAGCAGGTTAATGCTATCAGCCAGCAGAGAAGAGCTAAAAGACAAACACGAGGGCCAGAACTCGGATAATCCCAGACTTTCAGGATAGCTACGGCACTAGACGAGGGCGAGTAAACAAGTTATTACCGAGGTTAAAATTAGGTCTATTATTTAATTAACTAAAATGTAATTAAATTAACCGAGGTAAAGAAAATAGTATTACTTAATTACCGAAATTCGATTAAATTTACACACAATTTAATTCAAGTGAACAAAGTTAATAAAAAAAAAGCAGTATCGCATCTCTTAAATAAAGAAGTATTTTAAAATAAAAAATCGGTCACATGTCTTAGATTGTGGCGATGTGGTCGGGAAATAGAGCGCAAGACAGCAGAACCGAAAATCAGATCACAGACGAGATCGTAGGACGTCCCTGATTCCACCCAGCTCTAAAGGGAACCTGACTCACGTTAGGCAAAGCGTAGGCGTTATGGCGTAAAGCTGACCACACAACCCCTTCATATGCCGCGGTCAACGATACAGACGCACTCTACTTCACCCGCAAATGGCAGAAAATATTTCTCCATCTCTTAATAACCAACAGGTTATAAGAATCCTCTAACAGCACGAAACGTTCCCACGTTGAAAGATGTACAAATAAAGCACAATAGACAACGGGCAATTAACATTTTATTACACGCTTTAACGTTAAAACTAAAATGCCGTATATATATATATATATATATATATATATATATATATATATATATATATATATATATATATATATATATATATAAACACACACACCACAGTTCCGAGAGAAGAAATTATAATCACTATTTAAAACTACACCGACCGTCAGAACAGCCGCACATTATTGTATCATCCTCCAATGCCAAAACGAAATTCGGGCAGCATCGGACGGATCTCGACCGTACGCGCCAGTATGTGCCCAGAGTGTTTGGTGCTGGGGATCACCATATGAATAAATGAGCACTTATTAGCACGGGAAAGTCGTGTGCTGAATTCATATGGAAACTCTAGGGGCCTTAATTCATTACGACAAGAGAAGACTATAAAAAATATAAAAAAAATAAAAACAAAAATAAACAGCAATGTCCATTACAATGATCGTTTGCTATTTGAAAAGCGTCACTCATATTTTCCCCATGACCATAAGAGCGATGTATTTGCTCAGGGCAAAAACAAACGATGGGCACCGCCGCACTATAAATAGAACGTATAAAAAAGAATACCTCTGTGTAAGCCTGCATTGTTGTTTTTTTTCTATCAGCCTCTGCTGTTCTGTTCGACTGAAACGATTGATAACTTTCCCCCGGCATTGTTAGAAGCCCACCCACAATGTATACGTTTCGTAAAAAATAGCATCAGGAATACATTTTAGTAAATACAATAATGAGACTCATTTTGTCACCATTTATGGAACTAATGTTAAAAAGCATATAAACAAGAAAAAAGCAGAATATTTGCAGTAACATGTTTAGGGCCTACTTTTATTTCGGATACCTCATCCACACATGCGATCAAGTACCCTAGAAAATCCTTCGGTCCCGTCCTCTCAATAACAGCCCAGATTTTTAAAAAAAAAACAATTTTAGTGTAAAATATTAGGAAAACCAAAAAGTCTGTCCTGTAAATACTGTAAGAGATTAAAAAACAAAACTAATAAAAAGCATGTGTACAAGCATGTAAGAGGCACGCGGGGATAATTAAATTAAGGATGTTGACAAGAGAAACATCTGCACGTTGTGTGACCGGGTTAAAGTTTTAACAGGCGTTCATTAGTTCTTCCAGAGTGGAGAGAAGCACATCCCCCTAGAGGCGACTGCAAGTGGAGACGGGGCGAATCAATAAGGATGAATTAATTTTTCATGACACGAAAAATGTCGACACACAAGATATGGTCAGGCTTTCAAAGGTCCGCGGGTCGCGTGGAGTGACGGTGACCACAGCCAAACGCTGACAGACAACAGGTCCTTGGCATAAGGCGAGCGGCCGTTGGTAAACAATTCAATCACACGGTGACTGGGGGATGGGGGGGAGAGGGTTTGAACTGATCGAGTATGTTAGTGGGGTATGCAGGGTGAGCTGGATATAGATCCAAACAGCGGTCATTACCTAGATTACAAGAGAGAGGGTGGGGAGAAGGGGGGGGGGTGGGGTAGAGTTTTCAGTGCACGTTCTAGCACGTGCGTCGGTGAGGCGTTTTGGTAAACAACTACTCACGTTTTAAATAACGTTACATTCCAGTGATTAAACTCACCAGGTAAAAATTATGTTCAGCCAGGGAAGCTTTCAAATAAAGAAAGTGTAAACTTTACACCCGGCAGGACTGATCACAGGGATTACTTTTAATTAGTTGTTAAGATAATTACTTCTAAAACCGCTCAAAATTTTTAAGAACATGCACGAAATTCCACACACGATGTTTTAAAGTCTTAAAAACGATTTATACATTACACAGTAACACAAACGTTATTGTGGGGATAACGCCTACACTACTGTGTTAACACGCACGAGGGGGTGGGTAGGGACGACCATCATCTGACTGACAGGCCCAGGGTGGACACGCGTGTGGACGCCCAGCACCGTCAAAGTCACTTGTATCCCGACGACGATGCTTGTGAATAATTCAACTCCGCGTCAAACGTCTGTATCTACCAATCTTTCCCCCGCTAGTTCTATCTGTGGTATCTGTGATCTGTTCCCACTCCGGTACCCGGCAATAGTGTCATCAAAAATGCACTAGATTCCTCACGCTGTGTGAGCGGGAATTGTTTTTATTCCCACGTTTTCTTTAACTTGCTTTCTCTGTTTGTGTGTTTGTTTGTCTTTCCAATCAAATCTTGCGATCGAAATTTCTGGCACTTCCCAGTTAGCTAGCGCGCTGAAATTTTCAGGGAAGCTTTCTTTTGGATGACCATTGAATATTCAATTGTTATTATTACTAAATTGATCAATGGAAACATTGTATTGAGCATTTTAGACCGCTATATAATCTATATATATAATTATCCTCTGCTAGCCATTAGAAAAAAAACCAGCGACGCGTACCTCGCGCGCAGTGAAGCGAACGATCACATGTCGCCACAGGCTTAGGGGCAGAGAATTTAGCTTGAACCGAGTTTAAACTTACAGGAGGTAGGCCAGTTTGGGGGAGACGATATGGTCGAGTGGTTGGGCACACGATTGCTATCCCACTCGACACGGGTTCAAATCTATGTGTTCTAGTCAGTAACGTATTCAAACAACATGTTTTTTACGAGTTGTCTTTTTACGAGTTGTCTTTTTACGAGTTGTCTTTTTACGAGTTGTCTTCGTTTACCCAAAAAAAAGTGAAAAGATAAAATCGATAGCAAGATTTTAATGCAAACAAACAGACAAAGACTAAAAAGTAGAAAATAATAATCATTAAAAAAGTTTTAAAAAACCCACGTTTTCTGATTGAACTAAAAAGTAGAAAATAAATACTATACATACAATAATGCAAGCGATCACTCTACTATAAGCTATCAAAAACGTGGGTCGCCGAAGTAAAAGTTATATTACTATTGATTAGATAATACTATTGACTTTTATTAGGGAGCTTGTAGAGAGTCAACAGTATTAGAAACTGTAAGAAAATCACGGCGCCCCACGTTTTTGATAGCTTATAGTAGAGTGATCGCTTGCATTATTGTATGTATAGTATTTATTTTCTACTTTTTAGTTCAATCAGAAAACGTGGGTTTTTTAAAACTTTTTTAATGATTATTATCTGGGCTCGACACACGGCAGATGTCTTGTAACGGTCGGTGACCAAGCTGCTGAAGGCATTGAGGGTTAGGTGGGTACAACAGTGCTGGACATTACTGGCTAGATGACCAGTAGAGATAAAGTGGGTACAACAGTGCTGGACATTACTGGCTAGATGACCAGTAGAGATAAAGTGGGTACAACAGTACTGGACATTACTGGCTAGATGACCAGTAGAGATTAAGTGGGTACACCAGTACTGGACATTACTGGCTAGATGACCAGTAGAGATAAAGTGGGTACAACAGTGCTGGACATTACTGACTAGATGACCAGTAGAGATAAAGTGAGTACAACAGTGCTGGACATTACTGGCTAGATGACCAGTAAAGTGGGCACAACAGTGCTGGACATTACTGGCTATATGACCATGAGGGTAAGGTGGGTACAACAGTGCTGGACATTACTGGCTAGCTAGATGACCAGTAGAGATAAAGTGGGTTCAACAGTGCTGGACATTATTGGCTAGATGACCAGTAGAGATAAAGTGCGTACAACAGTGCTGGACATTACTGGCTAGATGACCAGTAGAGATAAAGTGGGTACAACAGTGCTGGACATACTGGCTAGATGACCAGTATTAACATATTAAGTAGGTAGAACACAACTAGACATTACTGGCTAGATGACCAGTAGGTACAACAGTACTAGCTAGATGGCCGGTATTTAGAGATAAGGTGGGTACAACAGTACTAGACATTACAGGCTAGATGACCAGTATAGATAAAATAGGTAGAACAGAACTAAACCTTACTGGCTAAATGACCAGTATTAAGATATAAAGTCGGTAGAATACAACTAGACATTACTTGCTAGACGATCAAGCCGTTTAAAAACGTACCAAAGAGCTAGACTTCTAATTATTATATTGGCAGGCCTTTCCAATGGCTTGGGATTACGAATTATACTGGTCGAGTTATAAAATAGATCGACATGAAAATATGATAGACTTACAGCGCGACAATACTTCTAAACAAACCTACTATCTCGTGTTTATCACACACTTCTCCAACCAAAACTCTTTCAAGAAAACTAAAATCACACGGGCGACGTATGCTGAAAAAAAAAATCACCATCCAATGAAATACGCAACACAGTATGCCTATGTTTTTACCGCTTGTAGATCTATCCCGAAGGAAGCAAACTTTTAATAAAACAATGTTTTTATTCTCCCTGTGTTAACAACGAGTTTAGAATCCAATTTCTCGTGACGGAGCATCAGCGTGGCGCGCACACACACACACACACCGAGGAGGAGAACGAGTGTATCCGTGAGAGCCGAGCACCGCTCCGGGGGGAGGGTGCCAAGAGAGAAAAAAAAAATGTCAAGGTGTCAGTAAGCCGGTGATTTCCTCATTAGCGACGATGATGACAGAAGCGTGGCTAGAACAAACCGGGTGGCACTCACCCACAAAATTGCCAGAGTTGAAACCAATGGACACCGCCTTGCTCTTGTGCTCTCGCTAATCGATACACCACGCTGTGGGTGGGGGTAGTCGCTGAGGGGGGTGGGGGAGGGTTAGAGATAACGGTGGGGGTAGAGGAAGATGAGATAGTAGCAGACAATGGACACAGTGACAATGGCATGCGTGGCAAGGTGGAAATGAGTTGATGCCGCCAGCACTAGCTCAAAAAGCGGAATCGGCTGGTGGGGAGGGGGAGGGGGGAAGGGGGGTAGAGTGATGGGCCAAAACACGAACGTAATACAAAATATCGATCTAGCGGTTTATTTTAGAGTGGTTCATCGGTTATTTTAACCGACAGATACTTGAGGTAGTTCAGTACAACATTGTGAAATGTTTGTTAGTCTGTTGAGTAGTTTTTTTTTTTTTTTTTATAAAAACAAAAACAAAACATGTCTAGCGACATAGTGCTGCGAGTCATGAAAGTGGCAAAGGGGAAATAATTCTACATTTTCTAATATTTTTAGTTAGAAAATTGTTTTCCCCCTTTGCAGGTTCCCAAGCTTCTAGCAACTTATCTCCCTTTTACTCCAGCCTTTGAGAAAATATCCCTGTAATCTTCAGCAAAAGGGATTTGTTTTCGTTGAGTCTTTAGAAAGCTAAGATTACACAGCCAAAATACATTTGTTCTAACTAGTGCTGCATCAGCTAAGTGGAAGATATTGATTTTGTTTTCAAACTCATTTTTAAAGTATGTACATATTTAGTAATATTTACATTTTTTGAAGAAAGTAGATACAATATTTTTTTTAGTGACTAACATTTATAACAATCTCTTTCCTACATTTATTTATATAAATTACTAGATAGTAAATAAATACAGCATTAAACTAGACATTGCAACCAGTTTACATTGAGAAGTAACATTGCACATGAGTAAGATGTTTGAATATAGCATCATAACCAATTGTTTTAGTATGCAGTTTAATGTAAGGTCAAAAACTCATATTTTACTCAACTTTTTGTAGTAATATCTTAACCCAATGATAAAATATTATCCAGGCATAATTTAGTATCATACGTATATGAGGAATGTTCATTGGCGTGATTACAATAACTATAGCATCGGTTTAAAACTTTAAATACCTTTATTCAGTTAAAGAAAATGAAAGCATGTGTTGATATTGTGTGCAGAAAGGTGGGTAGCAATTACAACGGTGTTTTTTTAAAAAGTGTAACAACATACATGCCCACACATAATATATAAGCATATAGGCTACTGTACCATGGACCGGAAGTGTGTTACAGTTATATGTATGTGTGTGTGGCTGTTACACGGTGACATGCAGATGAAAGCAGCACTTACCGCATGGGGCAGTTGTTTGTCGTATGAGCGGTTGGAAGACTGGACGTGAGCAGTTGGTCTCTCCTCAACCAGGGGGGACGAGACGGAGCGGTGGGATAACTCTGGTGGAGGCGGGGGCAGGTCCTCGTCTACTGCATTGTGGCGCTGAAATTAAACAGGTTACTGCCCTTTAGCTGACGTCCCAAAGCGCCTTTACAGCAAGAGTTCTCTCGCCCAAGGAAATGTTCAATGTTTGCAGTTTTCTTTGTATTTTACACAACATCAATTAGAGAATTTATTTAAAATATAAGAACTACACGGTGGATGAATTATTCTTGCCGCATAAAAGAGCGGGTTACTATTTACTTTTTGTTTGAAGTTAAAATTTAAGTAAGCAAAAAGAAAACAGAAACATTTTAAAAATTGTGGATTGTGTTTCAAAAAGAATGCACAATGTTTAATTTTTAAAAACTATACAAGAGTGTACGTTGCCGTAAACTAATGGTCAGTAGTAATATCCTTATAATTAAAATTACTCAATAATAACCGATTACATTTTTAAAATCACGCAATAAGAAATCTGCTGATTTAAAGAAATATTTTAAGGTCCTTAATTTTTAACGATCACAATAAACATGAATCGTCAACACAACAGGAGAGAGAAGAGAGAAAAAAACAACATTAAACAAAAAAAGGTAATAAAATAAACAAAGGTTAGCAATAATTTAAAAAAAAAATTCATGAGAATAAATTGTCATTTAACTTTTTTTTTACCTTCCAGGATCAGACTGACGCCAAACCTGTATACGATTAATATATTCATTAACTAGTAATTTTAAACGTTTCTAATGTGTATTGATAAAAAGAAAGATTTTCGTATTAAACAGTTAGAAATAAATAGCCAAATGTCGATTCAAGTTGATTAAAAAATGGTATTGTTAAAGAGGAAGATGGAAAGGTCAATACCGGAAGTAATCCTACCATTTGACTTGACCGATATTGATCGTACTACTTTGGAGAAAGTTAATACCATTAGCCCGCCATTATTGCCATTGAAAAGATGTGTTAGAACAGGACTTTGATCAGCGGAGACCAGAATCCCCGTCGTTACTGGGTAAAAGCTTCCCGACATGTCCACTGGTGTCGTTTAGGTAAGGTATTTTACTGGTGGGATTGACCAGAATTTGTAATTTGTATTCTTCATTTAAAGTTTACATGTGTATTTGTTTATTCTATGAAGATGATGGGAGCAGAGGCGTAGCGATGGGGGGGGGGGGGGCAGACACATGTCCCCGGGCGCCGACCTTAGGGGGGGGGGGGCAAAATGGGTTGGAAAAAGTAATCGAAAGTTTGAAGGGGGATGCAAATCAAAAGTTTGAGGGGGATGCAAATCAAAAGTTTGGGGGGGGGGGGGGGGGTGCAAATCGAAATTTGTCCCCGGGCGCCGGGAAGGGTCGCTACGCTTCTGGATGGGAGGCTGTAGTTTTGTAAGGATTTGTCTCCGGATTAAAGCAAAGATATGTATCTGTTTTGTGATGAACTTTAGTTTGGACATTTTAACGTAAGTCTAGCTGCAAAGTTGGGATTAATACGTTAAATAAAAGCTAACGAGTTTGGACCTGTTAGCTTCATCTTTGTTATCAATACGTTTAAAAGTTCATTATAACAACGACACCGCAACGTATTCAAACCAAAAAAATCTCGAGTGCTGAATAGACATGTCCACACCACCAAGAGGCTAGAAAACCCGAGGCCTGCGACAAATGAAAGGGATGAAGCATACATAATACATGATCTAGCGTCATAAAACGCCGAGGTCGTAGTGGCCGTCGGCAATGTGGACAACTCCAAAGCTGGCCAAACCTGTCATTTTTCTACAATATATAATATTTGCTATATAAAACAACATTTAGTTTTATTTTTGAGTTTAATTTAATGTTTATTATACAAATAGATATTTGTTGTGTTTTGTTTGCTATCCAGTTTTCAGTTGTATGTGCACTACATAAAAGGTTTACTATTATATAATGCTTACTCTACTGTATATAAAGTTTACTGCTGTATAATGCTTATTGTATAAAATATTAACTATTGTATAACGTAAGCCGTATTATAAACATTTCTGCTGAATAATGTTCGTTAAAACTACTATCCTGTTTAAAAAATGTTTTGACAAGACTGGTCTAAAAATCAATATTAGCATGCATATGTTATTACAACAAAAATCTTTGACATGATATCATATTGTGAGGTAGGAGAAACTCGATCGTTTTTCACTCATTATTTCTCCGTTTCTCGACAGTTTAAAATTGATTGCATGTCCACCTAGTTTCGCTGTTTAGCAACACACAGTGTAGCAAAAGAAGTAAAGCACAACAGAGAATTAATAGAGTTAAGTGACAACACAAGTCAACACGGGGTTATGGGGTTAAATGTAAAAAATAAAAATCACAGGTAGGATGTGTAGGAGGGGAAAGCTCCTCATATTCTTACAGTGACATTCGGCTTATTCAATTGCTGCTCAGGTGTATGTATGTGCACATACATACATATGCACACACATATATACACGTATACATACACAAACATATATACATAAACAAACACACATTATATATATATATATATATATATATATATATATATATATATATATATATATATATATATATATAATCTCAATATTCATTTATCTATGTATTGATTTAGTAAGCAAAATGCCAATACTGGTTGGTTTGCTGTTCCAAGCCCCCCCCCCCCCCCCCCCATAAGCCACTGCATTAATTTTTTTTTTTTTACATTCACTATCGAAGACAAGTCGTTAGACTAAAGTGCATTTTAGTTTTTAGAAGGAAGTCCTGCATCAAGAAATAGCATTCGCGCCCAGCCACTGTAAAAGTCGCCCCCCCCCCCCCCTGAAGTAAACAGTGCCGCTATCCAGGATGCCATTACTGATGCAGGACAACACCGGCGGATAGGGTACAAACAGTGTCAATGACGCCAGTTTGAAATTTAAACAACGTTGTCATCCGGGTCACCACTGGTAAAGGATCGATACGGATGAGCTCATGCGTGTCGGGAGGATGGCCAGGTCACACACGATCTTCACGCATGATTGGTCATCCAACTTCGACTCTATTCTTTTATTTACGTTTTTGTAACTTCAATTATTATTAAAACTCGCTGAAAAGTTAACAATTTAAACAACGTTCGGTTATAGGCATTATAGTACCAGATACTGGTATGATTTTATGTGTAAAAACAAACAAACAAGAAACACACATAGAATTTCTAATACTCCTAGCAGCTATCGCTGTATATTCTCTAAAACTGAGCTGATAATAGTTCTATACATAATTCATACGCGTTAAAATACCACGAACATTATACAGCTATAGCGATTTATCTTGCCGGCGTACTGTTAAAAAATTTGTAGATCACAAAGTTACGGGCACTTAAGCGTCTTCCTTAACTACTGATAATGCGTTATCTATAAGTTCAAGTGTTCTTCACACCACAGCACTGTACGAGACCATTCGCTACACGGTTAGATCTACCACGTTTAACGAAGTGATTGTCGAGGGTAAGTAACCTATGCAGAAAACGTGTTTTATTTTAATAAAAAAAAATGTTTCTCAAAAGCAGTAAAAACATTTGAAAAAAAAACAACATTTGAATGGCATGGTTTATAAATGGTACATGTCGTTAGAGCTACTTAAAACACTGCCTCAAATGAATGAGGTGTCGGACATATTGAAATGCCATTGGTGGTGTGTAGGTCAAAGAAACACTAACGGTAAACCGATAGCCCTAAATCTTGTGGGTGAAACACGTGGTAAACACAGGGTCCACGTGTTCTCCCTCCCTGTGCAGGGAACCGTGACCAATAAAAAAAAACCCGACGCTGACACTTGTCAAGAATGGAACGAATTCTTTAAAAATTCCTACATTGTCTAAAGTGATGTAAAAACATTTTTTTAAAAATTATAAAAACTATTCCTCTAAGAAAATGCTGTTGAATTACTAATGTTTCGTAGGCAATGGATTTGGTATAAGGGTCTGACTGATTTCTCGTTTGCCCCGGGGCTAAATTCCCCGCCACCGCACAGGTGAGATAAAGGTAGTGGCTAGTCCGCGACAAACCGATGAGGTTCACCTGTGTTACGTCGGCTAGCGGTGATCCGGCAGGTAGAGTAAACCACGTTGTTTGACCAAGGCCGAGGATCGGCATTCAACCACCGCGTGATAGCGGATGTCAAGCCGTCGGTACACACGACGCGACTGACCAGCTGACCATCACCGAGCACAATACGAGGCGCCTGTGGTAGACGACCAGCAAGCACGAGGATAAAAAACCAAAATACACGAACAACAGACAAACATAGCAACACACAAAAAAACGAGGGCTGTGGACGGTGACCCGTTTAACGTCTAGATAAACGGATTGCCATCCACAATACAGATTAGTTAGTTAAAATTTCAGGTCAGCAAACTAAAAACATGCCAGGAAAATTTTTGATAAATTAATACTAGTCAAGTTGGTTAGTTTAGAACTGTAATAAAAAACGCAAACAAAGAATAACAATGAACTGAACACATTAAATGTTCAGTGGGGAAAAAAAAGCATTAGAATAAACTGTATTATTAGTAATTAAGTGCGTTGATCAAATCAACGACCCAGCGTTAGAAAGGTAAAAAAAAAAGTGCTTAGGCCAAACATAACAGATAATGACAGCGTTCCCAGCAAGCGGGTCCCGTGCAACATTTAAAACAGCAATGCGTGCATGTGTATTATGACTAGAAAGCAGCGGTGTTAGACATAAACAATATCAAAGCATGACTAGGGGAGATGGGGGAGTTAGGTCACAAGATCAAACACAGGGTGAGGAGGGGGGATGACTACAGCAAAATAAAATGTGAGTAAAAAAGCGTATGCACTTTAAGGGTACTGGAAATTACAGGAGCGAACTCGGGGTGGGTGTTCCAGTTGATGGCCGGCTCCCTGCTCACGCTGTCTTCGTCCGAGTCGTAATGGGGCCGCGCGGGCCGTGGGGCCACGGGTGGTGGCGGTGGTCGTGATGACGTAGGTGGTGGTGGAGGAGGAGGCTGGAATGATGCAACAACAGCATGCACCACAGTTCTACAAGTTTAAACATGGCATGTAAGGCTACTCTAAACAACCTGTATATCATGTACACACTAGTTGGAGCCTCGTTCACACCGGATGCTAATAAATATGTGCATGCAATAGATCAATCAGTAAAAAAATTCTAATCATTTTGTACTAGATCTACTATGATTATATAAGTACCACAGGCAAAATGAAAACAACAACTTCTAAACTACTGTTTTCTTTTTAAAATAATTATTTGTTTTGGATTTGTTCAAGTAATTAGTAAATAAATACAGCTAGTTATATTACTTGTGATAAGTTACTTTGTTCACAAATTACTACTTCATTTACCCGCAGAGTAAAGGCGGTTAAAGTATTCATCTAGTTGTATCACACCTTAACCAAAGCGCTATTACTAAAGATAATTAAACTTTGACACATTAACTCAAAAGATAATCTAACATTACCCTTAATTAATCAGTAACACTAAGATTACGGGTGTAGGCTGAATATAACATAATATTCTACCCGCACTAACTAATGCTACTTTAGGTACATTTGCAAGGCATATGAGTTTAAATATAGAATATTCATAAATATATAACATTTTCATATATAAGCAAATATATTGATATATAATATATAAGCAATGCGTATAGATAATATATCATATTAAGCTTATATAATATTAAGTTAGTATTAGACTACGACAGTTATTCCACGATCTCCTAAGGTTAATGCCTGAAGACATGACTAAAGCTAAATTAAATGCAACAGGAAAGCTATTCATGTCTCATTTAGTCGCCCTTGAGTGTGTATAACACCATGGTCTTTATGTAGATCTACGCATGTAGGTATATCACCCTTCGCATATCTCCGATTGGTGCCTGTTACGGCACTGACTAAAGCGTCTTCACCATTAAGAAAAGACACGGTTCATAAGGCTGGTGACTACCTAACACAGTCGACTTAGTTCGTGTCCTAGCATTGTTTTTAACGGATTAACTAACTGCCGGGCTCACATCAACGTTGTTGTTCTTGCTTCTCAAACCGGAAACGCCTATTTGTAACACAGAGACATTTGTTTTTTTTTAAAACTACGCCATACATAACGCCGCATGCAATTGGTATCGACAGAGGGGGTTTGAAGGGATCAGCTACATCTCACTGGATGAAACTTGGCCTTCGTGTTTAGATGTGTTGTCATGCGATAATGTGGGCCTGATGTAACGCTAGAAGGTATACAATGAACAGACCACAGCGGAAACGTTTCAACCGGCAGAGTAAATAATTCCTCAAATTCCTAGCATTGTTTGGATGTGTTGTTTTTTTAACCGGTAAAAGGTTTTTAAAAGTCTAATTGACGCTTTACAAACTGCGGTTAGTTGTGTGGAAAACAGTCTCTCGGATGTTAGAACAACACATAGCCCACTCAACTATCCGTGTCTAACGTTAAAGTATTTTAGTTTATATTTCAGCGGATAGGCAAAGGAAAGATTAAACCATGTAACCTAAACAGAACCGAGACGGAATCAAGTTGCGCAACATATATCTGTCATAGATTCGGTATTAGATTCGGCCATAAGGTATGCTGTAATATATCACAATACACGAGTAGATGAGACAGAAAGAACTTGTTACAGGAACCAAAGTTGACGTTGCTTCAGGGAGTTGAGTATCGCATGACTTCAAGAAGCTTACTGGAAGGTGTGACTTCGTCGCTGTACTAGGTCTCACCAGAGTTGTAAGTTTTTAGTCCGTGTAAACTCGTCTTATTTGTATTGTCAGATTTCTTAGGCCAGTTTTCTTGGACTTATTGATGGACGGGTTCAAGGAACGACGGGATTAAGAGCTTCTTCGACGGTCGCTTTATCCAGGTCAAAACTGTTGACATGTACGTGTTGAGCGACGGTAAAGGCGACAACGTGTCCCTTGTTGGGATGCCTAAAGACGTAATGCGTACACAAAAAATAATAAAAATCAACTGGTAGTTAAAAATATATTGAACCTCTCGGTACTTTTCATAACGTGTGTTGTGTTTTCATTGTAAACACAGGGAAGCCTGTCAGTCAACACGAGACTCTCACATCAAGTGAATCGATGAAGCCGTGAGATCAAACAACTCGACGTCAGATGAACCAAGCTGACGACAGGCCTCGTCTCTGGAGAGGGTGGCAGCACAGTGACCATCTACGTGCCAGCAGCACAGTGACCATCTACGTGCCAGCAGCACAGTGACCATCTACGTGCCAGCAGCAGTGACCATCTACGTGCCAGCAGCACAGTGACCATCTACGTACCAGCAGCACAGTGACCATCTACGTACCAGCAGCACAGTGACCATCTACGTGCCAGCAGCACAGTGACCATCTACGTGCCAGCAGCAGTGTGACCATCTACGTGCCAGCAGCACAGTGACCATCTACGTGCCAGCAGCACAGTGACCATCTACGTACCAGCAGCACAGTGACCATCTACGTGCCAGCAGCACAGTGACCATCTACGTGCCAGCAGCACAGTGACCATCTACGTGCCAGCAGCAGTGACCATCTACGTACCAGCAGCAGTGACCATCTACGTACCAGCAGCACAGTGACCATCTACGTACCAGCAGCACAGTGACCATCTACGTGCCAGCAGCACAGTGACCATCTACGTGCCAGCAGCACAGTGACCATCTACGTGCCAGCAGCACAGTGACCATCTACGTGCCAGCAGCACAGTGACCATCTACGTGCCACAACTTGGTCCAGTACATGGTCAATGCCAGACAGAAGTGTCTGGAATACTACCCTGGACCTCAGCCGATGGCCCTAAAAACACAATTTTGTGCCAGACGGACCGTGGGCCAAAACACGAGAAACCACAACAAAGGTGCCAGTCGGGACCTCGGGCCAAACACAGCGAGGGTCCTAATAACTTTCGGACACCCTCAGAATGCTAGAGCACCGTGCGTGACCAACAGACGCAGACCGTTGCGTGACAATTTGTCAAAGTGGGGGGGGGGGGGGGAGTTGGAGCAAGGCTGAATCACTCATCCAAAAGACCACTCTACACTGAAAACTGGCCATTTACTTTTTAAAAGTAATTAAATAGAAAGCGCGATGTGTGAACTGGGTGAACGCATCACGGCCAATACGGTTCGTGTTTACTAAGAGCCACACAAAAAAGAAGAGGCTGAGTTTTAAAGCATCACGCCTCATTATTCTTTCTAATTTGACGCCAAATTTGTTGCAAAAAATGCTGGGACAAAAAGTTTCAGGGGTTCTCAACGTTAAAACCTCTGTCACGTGGGCTGAGGTGGTGGATGACACTTGTAATTAACAAAATATGAAAACGGGTTTTCCGAGTCTTGACGAGGTTTTATCCCCCCATCGCATGAAGGCATCGGGAGATAAAAATTGGGAGGATAACAAGCGCCCGTCTCTCTTCATTTTCCAAGAAGCAGAAAATTAGCTCAGACGTGCCCTCTTGTCCAGTGTATTTAAAACTGAATGAAAAAAATATGAAAGGTTACCGGGCCCAGAGCTACCAATCAATGGGGGGGGGGGGGGGGGAGAGAGCTATCTTTAACTACCCTTAATGAAGTATACCTGGTAGCATTAGCTACGAGCTACATTGACCCTGGTGGTGGTAAGCGGAGAACTAAGACGTAGTCCCTACATACTCTAACTGTAGGCTACATCCCAAATGACAAGCAGCTGACAGGCGCCTATAGACCGTGAAAGCTAGGAACTCAAATAGCTGAGGGACCAAAATAGACAATGGACCACCTAAACAGCAGAATTCTATCCCAGAACAACCAACTAGTCAATAACCAACTAGTCAACAACCAAATAGTCAACAACCAACTAGTCAACAACCAACTAGTCAACAACCAACCACATGGAACCTTTGTTAATGTCTTAATCTTTAAGAAGATCACACAGATACATTAAAAAACCGTTCAAGGCGCTCGACAAATTTAAACGCGTGAGTTAAACATTTCAAAATATATTACTCGGATCGTTCTAAAACAAACAGTAACTTGCTGCAACAATGATACAGAGGATCTAAAAATAGACCGATCGGCCACGCGACCCGTGTATATGGGTAACACAACAATCGATATTCTTCAAGACAAACGAGCAAAATCAAATTAATCAGAATCCAGAATTGGCTGCTATCGATCGAGACCTGTCTACGTCGACAAAAATCACTGGAAATTTAGTGTCTACAAGGCCCGGTGTTTGGACAGACCCCCCCCCCCCCCCCGACAATTCTGAACTACACAAGCCGGTATTTAAAGAGTCTCCCCCCTCCCACCCGCCTAAATCCAAAACTACAAAAACCGGCGATTAAACAAACCCCACCTATATCAACCCGTCTACAAGCTAAACCTGCATGGTCCGGTGTTTAAAGAGCCCCCCCCCCACCCCATCCCCGATTACAATTCTGTACAAAAGCCTGTGTTTAAAGTAGCCCCCCTCCCCCTCCAAGCCAAAACTACAAAATCCCCCCCCCCCCCATTCCCAGCCTAGAATCCAAAACTACAAGCCTGTGTTTAAGCAACCCCCACCTATATCGTCTAAAAGCTACAGCTGCAAGGGCCAGTGTTTAAAGAACTAACCCTCTCCTAACTTACAACCAACTACAAGACTACAAGAGTCGGCGTTTTAACAAATGTAGTCAAGCACACACCACAAAATCAAACATGAAAAAATCAAACATGAGTGGGGTGAGATTATCTCCCGTGCTGTACATGGCCTGTGGGTAAGATTATCCCCCTTGTCATATACGGTCACTCCATACAGTACGTCTCCACATCATTCCGCGGCTAAGCTGGTGTTTCCAAGCCAACTAATAATTCTCTTTAGGGCCGATAACGCGGGACGAGAACCCCCAACGAGATCGGACAGCTTGCATTAACCCCGTAACGTTGCTTGAACACATGACTGGAGCGGATAATTTAAAAACATCGAGCAGGG
Organism: Physella acuta; assembly: GCF_028476545.2. Classification (NCBI taxonomy): domain Eukaryota; kingdom Metazoa; phylum Mollusca; class Gastropoda; family Physidae; genus Physella; species Physella acuta. The sequence continues at coordinate 88,963 of NW_026732445.1, read as the reverse complement.
CGCCGAGGACCAGCCACGTACGAGGCGCCTAATGAAAACATATCCGGTTAACTTTCTGGATGATGAAAGTAGCTAAAATTTCCAGAGGAAACGCGAACGGCTTTCCCACGGTATGTGGGATATGTTACATGACTGCTAAGATTAGTCAGCTACTGCTACAAGACAGTGACTGCTAAGACAAGACAGTGACTGCTAAGACAAGACCGAATGGCCGCTAAGACAAGACAGAATGACCGCTAAGACAAGACAGAATGACCGCTAAGACAAAACAGAATGACCGCTAAGACAAGACAGAATGACCGCTAAGACAAGACAGAATGACCGCTAAGACAAGACAGAATGACCGCTAAGACAAGACCGAATGACCGCTAAGACAAGACAGAATGACCGCTAAGACAAGACAGAATGACCGCTAAGACAAGACCGAATGACCGCTAAGACAAGACAGAATGACCGCTAAGACAAGACAGAATGACCGCTAAGACAAGACTGCAGGCGTTTTGCGGAAATACTGTTTTAGCAGATAAAGTATTCCTTCTTTAGAGAAAATGTGTGCGTACAAATGTATCAAGAGTTTGTCCTACCCGGTCCCAGCTATGAACAAGAACGTTGATGTGAGCCTTAAATAACTGCAGTGCGCCGCTTTAGATGTATTCCTTTGTGCATCAAGTAAAAACTAACAAGTCTCATGTGTGAATCGTTTGGGAGTATAGAAATAACGAATACGTAGAATAAACACATGTTAATTGTTAAACTGACAAAATTAGATGGTAATTGAATTCCATAATTCTAAAAAAAAAAACTAGGTCAGGATTAGATTTTATGTATTGCGTGTCAAATAACAATTGCCGTAACGGCATGAAACAAATATACATAGGCTGTGGAGATAATTACCACTAATTGTATTACTCATAAATTTGTGGGCTGGTGCACCTACCTCAGCTTTTGGCTGACTGTGTGTGAAGGGCTGCTCTCTCTCCCACTTGCTGGCAATACGTAATGTCTCCAGAGTTTTTTCATGGGATGTTTTGTTCTCGTCCAGCAGGGTCGACTCGTAGAACTCCTGGATATCTGTGGGGTAAGCAATGGAGGGTTACAACACTATGGCTAGATGGGATGGGGTAAAACTGGTGGATGTATGTGGAGGGTTACAACACTATGGCCATATGGGATGGGTAAAACTGGTGGATGTCTGTGGAGGGTTACAACACGATGGCTATATGGGATGGGGTAAAACTAGTGGATGTCTGTGGTTACAACACTATGGCTATATGGGATGGGGTAAAACTAGTGGATGTCTGTGGTTACAACACTACGGCTATATGGGATGGGGTAAAACTGGTGGATGTCTGTGGTTACAACACTACGGCTATATGGGTGGGGTAAAACTGGTGGATGTCTGTGGTTACAACACTACGGCTATATGGGTGGGGTAAAACTGGTGGATGTCTGTGGTTACAACACTACGGCTATATGGGTGGGGTAAAACTAGTGGATGTCTGTGGTTACAACACTACGGCTATATGGGATGGGGTAAAACTGGTGGATGTCTGTGGTTACAACACTATGGCTATATGGGATGGGGTAAAACTGGTGGATGCCTGTGGTTACAACACTATGGCTATATGGGATGGGGTAAAACTGGTGGATGTCTGTGGTTACAACACTATGGCTATATGGGATGGGGTAAAACTGGTGGATGCCTGTGGTTACAACACTATGGCTATATGGGATGGGGTAAAACTGGTGGATGCCTGTGGTTACAACACTATGGCTATATGGGATGGGGTAAAACTGGTGGATGTCTGTGGTTACAACACTATGGCTATATGGGATGGGGTAAAACTGGTGGATGCCTGTGGTTACAACACTATGGCTATATGGGATGGGGTAATACTAGTGGATGTATGTGGTTACAACACTATGGCTAGATGGGATGGGGTAAAACTGGTGGATGTATGTGGTTACAACACTATGGCTATATGGTGGATGTCTGGGCAACTGGGCAAGCAATGAAGGGTTACATTAATGGATTGGGGGGGGGGGGGGTTAAGGTTTCTATGAGCCTGTTTTCGAGCATTAAACTGCAGAAACGTGGTTTTATTCGCGGTCATACAACTCTGCTTCATGAATAAACCCGAGAGGAAGGCAGGGAGGGACGGTGTATTAGTCGTTTAATGAGGTGTCTAAGTAGTTTAAGTGTACAATACACACCTTCACGCACCAACATACGAAGAATTTTATGAGTATTAGGAGCATTATTAGAAAACATATCGACCGGCCTTCAATGTAAATAGCAGTGACTGTTTTACACATAAATGAACATTAGACTTTACAAGAATTAACATAAGTGATGCCTTACAGTAGTAAATATGGAAGACCCACCCCCTTATGCATCAACACAGGTAGTAGTTAAATAATTATAAAACCTTTTTGGTATAAGATATGAAGGGAACCTGCACCCAAAGAATCAACATAGGTAGTAGTTAAATGATTATAAAATTTTTTGGTATAAGATATGAGGGAAACCTGCACCCAAAGCTTCAACATAGGTAGTAGTAAAGTAATTGTAAGACGTTTCTAGTGGTAAATGTGAATGAGACAACACCCCCCTCTCCCGCATCGACATAGGCATTAGTCGAAGAACTGTAAGAGGTGTTTTACAAATGAACGCGCTTGCTTAGCCAGTTAAATGAATTAATACGCTGCTGCCAAAATCAATACCAGAGGGGGTCAATTAGCGACAGATTATCATGTCAGTAAATATTTATCTGCTTGTATATTTATATCAGCACTACGATCAATATACGAGATCATGCTGAAATCTGCAGCTGGGGAGGGGTGATATCGTGTAGAGGAGGGGTGTATTGTATGGACAGATGACGAGTGTATAGGACGGATAAAGGGTGTATTGTGTGGGGAGAGGAAGGGTGTACTGTATGGAGAGAGGAAGGGTGTACTGTATGGAGAGAGGAAGGGTGTTTAGGACAGATAAAAGGTGTATTTATGGGGAGAGGAAGGGTGTATAATACTCGGAGAGTAAGGGTGTATATACGGGGAGAGGAAGTGTGTATTGTATGGGCAGATGAAGGGTGTTTAGGACAGATAAAGGGTGTATTTATGGGGAGAGGAAGGGTGTATATACGGGGAGAGGAAGGGTGTATTTATGGGGAGAGGAAGGGTGTATTGTATGGGCAGATGAAGGGTGTATTGTATGGGGAGAGGAAGGGTGTATAATCCGGGAGAGGAAGGGTGTATTGTATGGCAGATGACGAGTGTTTAGGACGGATAAAGGGTGTATTTTATGGGGAGAGGACGGGTGTATTGTATGGTGAGAGGACGGGTAAATTGTATGGGGAGGTGTATAGAAGAGGCAGCGTATGGGAGATGTATTGCCATAAGTAAAGGACAGTGTATAAAATGGAGTGTATGGGAAGTACGATATGGCTAGGAACAGCTATACAGTAGAGGAGGGGTATGGGAAGGAGAGGGATGGCGAATCGAATAAATGTATGTTTAGATCACATCGTTAGTTATCCCGAGTCTTAGCCACCTCTAAAATGTCATTAGCACCCCACCCTCGCCTGATAGGAAGTCGTATCGATCTATGACCCCTTAAGGCCCGTGAGGTTGTGATTAGATAAGGTCTCCACGAGGAAGCGAGTTGCCCGGAAGTTCACGAGTAGGTCCTCATTGTGCGCTCGTCTATCGTAGGAGCCATCGTCGGTATCAATGGTCCATTTATTGAAGACGCGATCTCCGACATCGGCTTTCGCGGACTCGCAGCTAGTTGAGCCCGGCTTACGATTTTCTTTTCTTAGGGTGGGGAAAATCAGGAATTTTAAGATGGATGCTTTATACGTTCTAGGCTAAGAGAATCACTTAGCGGATGTTTGAAAAAAATATTAACCAGATTTTTATTTAAAAAAAATATAAATTGCTGAAATTGGTTTCTGCTAGGAGCATTTATAGAAATGCTAGTTTGTATCGTAAAAACATATTTTCGATTTAAAGATCTTTCGTTAATTAACGTAAAACGTGTAACCTTTATTTTTTAAAAGTTTAACCCCAGAATGGCATCAAATCAACTGGCTCTGAGGGGCACTTAATCTCAATGTCTATAAAAAAATGTGCAAGGAGTTCATGCAAAGAGTTAATATAAGATAGTGATCAAAGGAGAACTAAAATATATATTGTTTACGTAAATATTTCTAGTTCTATAAACGAAGAGAAAATATCGTTTGGATTTAAATAAGAACGATCCACTAGAGCAGGGGTCTCCAAACTTTTCGGTCCGAGGGCCGCATTCACTATCAAATTTCAGATCGGGGACCAGTTAGTTCCAGACATGTCTTTGATTTTTCTGGGCAAAGTTCCCGGCCCACGGGCCGTAGTTTGGAGACCCCTGCACTAGAGGGTCCATAAAAACAGACATAGATCACCAGCTGAGTACACCGCTTACAGACCAATAAGAAATCAATGAGAGCCAACAAGTAACTTAGGATCAGCTAGACTTTTAGAGGCCAAATGCGGTTTTGCATAAAACCCTGGCATGGTGCGTAAAAACGAACTAGGTCTATATAAAAACCTTAGTGAAACTTAGTTTTGTGCGTAAAAACGAACTAGGTTTATATAAAACTTTAATGAAACTTGGTTTTGTGCGTAAAAACGAACAAGGTCTATGCAATCCCTTAAAGAAACTTGGTTTGTTGCATAAAAACGAACTAGGTCTATTAAAATCCTTAATGAAACTTGTGTAAAAACGAACTAGATCTAGGTCTATATAAAAACTTAATGAAACTTGATTTTGTGCGTAACGAGTTTACATATCTACATTTACTCGTTATCGGTGTGTTGACTACAATACGCTGATAATATGCGCGACAAACGGAGGATCTGCATGAATATGTATGTTTATTTTAGTTAGATAATAAAACAATTTTAAAACAAACAAAATCGTGGTAAATTCGCACACGTAACTTTCTACAAACTATAACTCTAAGTTAAGTTACTCTTTAGACCTAGAGATCCATTGGGCAGATGAAGTAGTGTTCATTAAATGCTAGGGCTAGTCATAATTTAGAGCGAGTTGTCTAACACTTTTATCATTAATAATTAATAAAAAAGGTTATTTACTTTAAAAAAAAAGATGCTGATCTCTGATCTAATGGACCCACGAGACGGCGTGAAACATGTCATTATGACTGTTGATTTAACACATCGAGTACTAGTTTCTGTGTCAAACAGAAGAGCAAGATAAACAAAAGATAATAGGTTCAAATATACACAGTAAAAAAAAAGCCATTACTGCTTTCGTGATGAATTCCCTCCGAGTATATATTTTAAAAAAAGTAATTATTGATGCTACCTTGGAATAAAAACAGTTGGAGACACAGGTGATAGGAAGTGGTGGGCTTACCTTGTGGTAATTAAAAAAGACACTAATGGGCGAACAATGACAGGTGATTGTTTTCCGTCTTAAATTGTAAAAATAAAAGCGTGTTATGAAAAGATTTTAAGGCTTATTAAATTATGTTACACGTAAAAAGACAAAGTTAATAGAAATTAAGTATGTCGTGTTTTGAGGGACGCATTAAATATCAACATTTTGCCTTCAGTGAAATTAAATTTCAACATAATGTGTTGTCTTGTATTGACAGGGTCGATGTTTCATTTATTATTATAAGACCTTGTCGGACTCTCCCAACCTAAACAGGAAGTAGTCTCAATAACACAAACAGAAACTGGCTTTTTATGGACATTGCGGAAAAATCCGGGAACTATCAAAACAAACCTCGGAAACCTCAAGACAACGCAGCTAATTTCCCCAAAAACGGAAGCTTTAAAACGCAATTAGGAAATGAAATCAAATCAACGTCGAGAAGTCATCGACTTAATGTACAAACTAATTCAGACAGCCGATGGCGTAGTTATTTTAAAATTAAGTTGTCAGACGAAGACACGTAAACAAGTTTGAATAGACCTTGGTGGAGATCTGGTTTGTTTTTTCTACGTTTAAAAACAAAACAAGAAGACTTCGTGTAGAGGTAACTAGGAGAAAATGTAAACAGGGGTAGGCCACATCAGAGGGAGCTATAACACTGATTGGACTAGCGTCTATACAATTAGAAAGGCAGAGACTTTGCAATTACAGGATCGTGGGGGGCTCTCGAAAAGGAAGCGCTTGGTCCGGGTGTACCAGATTTCCCAGGAGGAAGGGACGTCCACATGAATAAATTAGTACCCACCGGAGACATCACATTTTTTTCTGAAGTTGTGTGTTTAAAAATAAACGCCTATTCAAGACACACACGCAAACACAAGGATCCATATCAGGTGGTGTATTATTAATTTCGCTCTAATTGTGGCTGTTAAAAAAATGTCTGACTGTTGATGTGTAAAGTGAGAGATAAAAAAAATAGAGGGATGTAGGAGAGAACACGATCAGTTAATGAAGTTTTATCTACCCATATAGCTCTCCCGATGTATAAGCCGCCAACGACTCCCCGGCGACTTGCCAGCCTTACCGAACAATATCTCTAAGCAAAAGATCGATCAATTGTTTCCAAATATACACTTTGTAAGGCAACCTATCAACTTGCTTTTTTTTTTTTTAAAGTTCACAGAGGAGAAAAAAAAATCTGAGGGTCGCATAATTATGAGCTCTGGAAAAATCTAATGCATGTTGAAAGCTATAATCTTGTGGGACTGGGAGGAGGGGGGGGGGGGGGGGGGGGGGGGGGGGGGTTGGTTGTAACTTAAATGGAGATTCGGAGTCCATCGATTAAAAAATGTCAGTATCTGGCGTAGAGGATCATTTGTGGTGATAAATCAAGAAAGAGGTCAAATCTTTGAAGTGAAACACTTGAACCATTCTAGTAAATTCTACGTTTTCCTGGAAATACCGAATCCTATTTTTAAATAAGAACTCCTCAATGGTGAGAGGTCGGAATACGAATCAGGAACGTTTAGTAAAATATTTAGAAAATAGTAGTTATCTTTTTTTTATTAAAAAAAAAAATTAAAAATATAATGTGGTTAGCGCTTGGGACAAGACCAAAAATTTCCTGTAAGGTTTCGAGATCGAGTCCTCTGATATCTCCCTGACTACAACATTAACAATGCTCATTAAGTCATAGAGACTTCTAAAAAAGGCTACTTGCATACTTGTCCGCGTAACACTTATGTCAGTGAACAACACACATCTCTCAAGTCAATCACAACATTGTGATTACAGTAAACAACATATGTCAATCACAACACTGTGATTACAGTAAACAACACAACATTATGTCAATCACAACACTGATTACAGTAAACAACACAACATTATGTCAATCACAACACTGATTACAGTAAACAACACAACATTATGTCAATCACAACACTGATTACAGTAAACAACATATGTCAATCACAACACTGTGATTACAGTAAACAACACAACATTATGTCAATCACAACACTGATTACAGTAAACAACATATGTCAATCACAACACTGATTACAGTAAACAACATATGTCAATCACAACACTGTGATTACAGTAAACAACACAACATTATGTCAATCACAACACTGATTACAGAAAACAACATATGTCAATCACAACACTGATTACAGTAAACAACATATGTCAATCACAACACTGTGATTACAGTAAAGAACACAACATTATGTCAATCACAACACTGATTACAGTAAACAACACAACATTATGTCAATCACAACACTGATTACAGTAAACAACATATGTCAATCACAACACTGTGATTACAGTAAAGAACACAACATTATGTCAATCACAACACTGATTACAGTAAACAACACAACATTATGTCAATCACAACACTGATTACAGTAAACAACATATGTCAATCACAACACTGTGATTACAGTAAAGAACACAACATTATGTCAATCACAACACTGATTACAGTAAACAACATATGTCAATCACAACACTGTGATTACAGTAAAGAACACAACATTATGTCAATCACAACACTGATTACAGTAAACAACACAACATTATGTCAATCACAACACTGATTACAGTAAACAACATATGTCAATCACAACACTGTGATTACAGTAAAGAACACAACATTATGTCAATCACAACACTGATTACAGTAAACAACACAACATTATGTCAATCACAACACTGATTACAGTAAACAACATATGTCAATCACAACACTGTGATTACAGTAAAGAACACAACATTATGTCAATCACAACACTGATTACAGTAAACAACATATGTCAATCACAACACTGTGATTACAGTAAAGAACACAACATTATGTCAATCACAACACTGATTACAGTAAACAACATATGTCAATCACAACACTGATTACAGTAAACAACATATGTCAATCACAACACTGTGATTACAGTAAACAACATGTCAATAACAACACTATAATTACAGACACCATTTGTCAATAACAACACTGTGATTACAGTAAACAACCCAACATCATGCCAATATGAATCACATGACGACAAAGACAGTAAACAACACAACTTGTCAATCACCACACTATTGTTTACAGTAAACAAGACAACATCATTACGAAGATCTCCACACGACAGCTGACGAACGCGATGACCGAGATCCCGAGTTAACAAGAACATGGCCAAATTATCCTCAGATCTTAAGCCGCCGTTCTTAACGACAGCTTTCAGTAATTAACGATTTTTTATTTTTTTTAAAATGTTCTTAAAACTATTAACGATTGATGACAACCTTAATTCCATTATTTAATTGTAACACCCCAATGAGGGACTTGGGGAAGGGGTGGAGGGTTATGAAACAATAAGCAAAAATGGTGGGTGAGGGTGGGGCGAAACATAGGGGCTAATTTAAGAAGGTATTAGAAAGTGGGAGGTCAGTTCAAAGACCCGAAACATAGGGGCTAATTTAAGAAAATGTTTTAGAAAGTGTGAGGTCAGTTTGAAGACCCGGAACATTTGGGGAGGGAGGAGAGTTGGAAGACTAGAGAATTATGAAAGATGGGGGGGGGGGGGGCTGTATGCAGAACATAAAACATTTTGAAGGAAGTGGAGAGTTCACTACCAGAATTACGAAAGGAGGCGAGTTGAAAGATCAAGTTGAAGGGGAGGGGGGGAGTCAAAACCAGAAACGTTGAAGGGGTGTTACTTCCAGGCATCTCTTCGGGACCCCACCCCTTCCAAACGAAAAGGAATTTATATAGAAAATATATACTTTTAACAGTGTCCCCCGTCGTCGTCCCCCCCCCCCCCCCCCCGGAGAAAAAGGTCTGGAAGAAACACTGGTTAACTAACCTGAAAATGGGAGAGCGGAGTTAGAAGATTAGAATTATAAGTGAGGGAGGAAGGGTTTGTTTGAAGACCAGAAATATTGGGTTGGGGGCGAGGAAGAAGACAGGAATAGTGTAAGCAAAAATCAATGTTGGCTTGATGAAATGATTACATCACACCGGGACTCGGCAGCCCTCCGTAATGTCAAGTTACATTTTATTCATAGAATCCCGAGTGTAAACAGCGGGCATCCCCGGTGGTTCTGTCCAACGCTGGGGGGAGGGGAAGAAGGACTAGCGACGTGTCCATAGACACAGCGCCAAACAGGCCGAGGACAGAAATAGTTCCTGTTCGTTAGAGGCTGCTGAAGTGTTGAGGAAAAAACAAACACCGGGGACAAGATGGGCAACGACATTAGGGCTCAAACTAATTTGGGCTTCAGCATGTCGCGCGAGGGTCCCACTTGATCCGGGGTGATGTGTAGTACCTTTTTTGTGGGTCCGGGTATTTGGGCGGGTGGGTCCGACAGAAAATGAAGAAGATTAAAGCGGGGCGATGCGCGGACAGGTCGCAATGAGAGGGAATCTTTGACTTACGGTCTACGGGGAATTGGAGGCTTATACAGAGCTGTGAATGATTACTTTTTTCTTTCTTTTGAGGTTTATAGTAGAAGGCGGTAGATAGTAAGATTAGAAGGATCGATACTACTGGGTCTGTAAAATATGTTGTGAGAACCTTTGGCTGGCTATGATAATAAAGTAAAAACAAATTACATTTGAAACCATTTGAACATTTAGGAGATTATCTATGCCATGACTATTGGATTAAAATGATATGAAATAAAACGCTACGATAAGTAGAGATATGGGTGGTTATGTATCCAATCCTCTTCTTCTTCGTTCTTAATTAAGTATATGATGGAGGATTTAAACAACAAGCCGAACTTCGTATGAACTGGACTGTGGTCTCCAGATCAGCGGGTGCCCTATATAGTTTTTCCTTGAGTGCTTACTATAGGGACCAGTGTTTGGATCGCGCCTGGCTATATAATGAACATATATATCCATTCATTTGGCAGTAAATTGTGTATGACAGAATACCCTGAAGCATATGTACAAATAAATCTATAATATAAGCAGGAATACTTGTTAAAACGTGTTTTATATTTACGTGTGTATTCTTTTTTGGGTCTGGAAAACGGCGGATTTAAAATACAATATTAAATTATTATTGTAGCATAGGTTTATGTTTGGCTTTACAAAGACATCCATGGATTAATACCCCCACAAAACGTTACGATTATCAGTGCTGTGGTTGTGATAAGTGGATATACATTCCCGTAGAGCCACAAAACGTTTGTTAACAGCCCCCCACCAGTGAAAAAGGAAATAGCCTGGTTTACTTAAACCCTACCACGGCCCCGGGAAACTTAAATACACAAGAGCTGGCGAGAATCGGATTGTTGGACCACGGGTCAAAACAAAGGGCGGGGCAAATGCTGTGGTCAGTCTCAGAGATTTGTCGTCGGCTCCATCCGAGTTAATGTGTCTGCGCTACACTACGCTAAAAGCCTAGCCCCGGCGAGTGGACAACGCTAACCCAGTTTCCTGAGAGGATGAAATCCCCCTGCCAGATTCCTGCCAGATTCAGCAACAGTGGTCAAGTCCTGCGGGACGTACGAAATTTTTTTTTTTAACATCTCGGGCGGATCTAGATTTCAATTATTCAAGAAAATAGTTTTTTATATTGTTTGAAGCTGATGGCAGGCAATATGTGAAGAGATCCAAGCGTGAGAAGATTTTTTTTTTAAAAAAGGGGGGAGGGGTGTTGATAGCGCACATGAGAACGTATTGCTAACGCGGGGAGAGGCGGACCAGCCTTTGATGTTGTCGTGTTTTATCTAACCGCACATATATTGATCGACTCGGCAGTCAAGAATGAGCCCTATAAAATAAATTAACAAATAAACTCGGCTCTATCGGCGAATACAATCTCTCGCCTCACGAGTCGGTATTGAAATATGTACATCGTCACGTGACTCAGAGGGACCGGGCTGTAGGTCATGATGAGCAGATTTGATTCTACATACCACATTAAAGCGTGCCCCATTCATCCATACACACAACGATCTCAATGTGCCAAGTTCAATTATAACACGAGGGCTACGCACATATTCCACATCAAGTCAACAGTATAGAACACATACAACAACGCAAGTTGTAAGGTTAAAAAAAAAATAAGAATGATAAAATAAACGGAAAAAAATATGATTGAAACAATTTCCACATCATCCCCAAGGTTAACGCTTCCAGCATTTGAAACTCATTTAATCTGATCAGCTTTTGATGAAACCTTATCACGCGATGAATTGACTGATGGAGAAAACACATCTAAAAGTGTTATATGACAAAAGAGATGTCGATTGTCAAGTAGTGTATATAGAATTTATAATATACATCAGAAAAGTTTGACTTCAAAAGCAAATAAATAAAACTTACTGAAGCTATATGACACTAAAGATTATCTTAGTTCTGAAGACGAACTTAAAAAATAAACAGTTTATTAGACGTGAGTTGTTAATTCCTTATATTGCCGACATAATTACTGATTTGGCTTTTAACTCAAAAAACGGTCGTATACCCTTGTGATAGCCAATGTACCACCAGCATCACGTGGTCAAGCTTATTATGTGCTAGCCAATGTACCACCAGTATCAGGTGGTCAAGCTTATTATGTGCTAGCCAATGTACCACCAGTATCACGTGGTCAAGCTTATTATGTGCTAGCCAATGTACCACCAGTATCAGGTGGTCAAGCTTATTATGTGCTAGCCAATGTACCACCAGTATCACGTGGTCAAGCTTATTATGTGCTAGCCAATGTACCACCAGTATCAGGTGGTCAAGCTTATTATGTGCTAGCCAATGTACCACCAGTATCACGTGGTCAAGCTTATTATGTGCTAGCCAATGTACCACCAGTATCAGGTGGTCAAGCTTATTATGTGCTAGCCAATGTACCACCAGTATCACGTGGTCAAGCTTATTATGTGCTAACTAATGTACCACCAGTATCAGGTGGTCAAGCTTATTATGTGCTAGCCAATGTACCACCAGTATCACGTGGTCAAGCTTATTATGTGCTAGCCAATGTACCACCAGTATCACGTGGTCAAGCTAGCCAATGTACCACCAGTATCACGTGGTCAAGCTTATTATGTGCTAGCCAATGTACCACCAGTATCAGGTGGTCAAGCTTATTATGTGCTAGCCAATGTACCACCAGTATCACGTGGTCAAGCTTATTATGTGCTAGCCAATGTACCACCAGTATCACATGGTCGAGCTTATTATGTGCTAGCCAATGTACCACCAGTATCACGTGGTCAAGCTTATTATGTGCTAACTAATGTACCACCAGTATCAGGTGGTCAAGCTTATTATGTGCTAGCCAATGTACCACCAGTATCACGTGGTCAAGCTTATTATGTGCTAGCCAATGTACCACCAGTATCACATGGTCGAGCTTATTATGTGCTAGCCAATGTACCACCAGTATCACGTGGTCAAGCTTATTATGTGCTAACTAATGTACCACCAGTATCACATGGTCGAGCTTATTATGTGCTAGCCAATGTACCACCAGTATCACGTGGTCAAGCTTATTATGTGCTAACTAATGTACCACCAGTATCAGGTGGTCAAGCTTATTATGTGCTAGCCAATGTACCACCAGTATCAGGTGGTCAAGCTTATTATGTGCTAGCCAATGTACCACCAGTATCAGGTGGTCAAGCTTATTATGTGCTAGCCAATGTACCACCAGTATCATGTGGTCGAGCTTATTATGTGCTAGCCAATGTACCACCAGCATCATGTGGTCGAGTTTTTTCTGTGGCCACCGCTGTCACGCGGTAGAGTTTCCTCATCCAGAAAAACAGCAATCATGCAAATTTAATCGAGACGCTACCGCCCGTCGCCTCCGCCGTTACATGCCTCCTACCAATCAATGCTGGGGAGGGGGTGGTGGTGGTTCTAGGAGCTCTCCCTCATATGGAGGGGTCAATGCAGAAGGGTGAAGGTTGCCCAAATGTTAGATTTGGGGGTGAGGTGACTAGGAGGGCTATGTAGACAGGGCCAGGCAGAGGCGTAGCGACGGGGGGGGGGGGGGGGGGGGTGTACCGCACCGGGTGACACCATTTAGGGGGGTGACACCAAGTCAAAAAATAGCAAAATATATAGAGAAAAGTGATAATTCTACTTAAATAAGTTATTAATTCGAGTGTTAAACAGTCTTTTAAGAGGTGCAAATCGAAAGTTTGAGGGGAATGCAAATCGAAAATCTGTCCCCGGGAAGGGTCTCTACGCCTTGGGGGGTGACACCATTAAGTGCCGCACCGGGTGACACCCGACCTCGCTACACCACTGGGGCCAGGTACGGGCTATTAGCGAAAGTTTAAAAATCAACACAACAAAGGAAAGACACAACTTACACAGCGCTATCTGGATTCTAATTAGGAGCAACATGTTAAATAAAAACACCACGCCAGCGATGTCATGAAAAAGTAATGAACACCGTCTCGGATAACACTAACAGGGTTTTCAGTTAGGCTCAACGCGGTTGATGGAGGATATTAAAACAACACATGAGATGATTCTTGTTGACCAGTGTCAGTAGAATCTGTCAGGTAGATATATGTGTGTTAGTGGGACTGTTATAGCGCACAAATGGAACATTGATTGTTGTCAAAGGTATCTACTGAAAACGTTACGCTGATCCTAATCAAAGTCCTCACTAAGGAAAGAACATGCAATTTAATGTGTTCGTCATAGTTTAGGTCAACCATGGCCAGGACAATAAAAATTATTGCTTAAAGCAACGGCATGGTATCTTTAAACAAAACAAACAAAAAATTAAAAAGGCGTCTTAGTACCCAACAGAAAAGTGAAGAAAAAAAACACCTCAAGGTTAAGGCTTCATTATTACCTCCCTAAACAAAATTTTTAATAACGAAATCATACAGTCAGACACAAGCCGTAATTTGATGAGCTGCCAAACAACAAAAGACGCATCCCTCTTCTATTTGGTCCATAGTGTATACACATCAATCTGTCTGCCGAGGTTGCACAAGTACAGTCGACCTACACCAACTGTGCTTGCGTGTCGGGATTATACGTCTTGATTTCATAGGGAAAACTGACAGAGAAGGATACGATAACTGTCCAGACATGAGTGGTAAGGTCAGTACACTGAAGGGACTGGGTACCCCCGTGTATTGGGTGGTAAGGTCAGTATACCGAAGGGACTGGGTACCCCCGTGTATTGGGTGGTAAGGTCAGTATACCGAAGGGACTGGGTACCCCCGTGTATTGGGTGGTAAGGTCGGTACACCGAAGGGACTGGGTACCCCCGTGTATTTGGTGGTAAGGCCGGTACACCGAAAGGACTGGGTACCCCCGTGTATTGGGTGGTAAGGTCAGTACACTGAAGGGACTGGGTACCCCCGTGTATTTGTAAACATCCATCAGTCGTTTCGTTGGGTTTATTTCATTCACGACGACCAGACGGAAGTTTAAATTATGTATTGATCTGGTATACTGGGACTTTTCTCTGAATTAAATGGTCATCCCCCTGTATTAAACATCCTTTATGTTATTATTCCTGTCGACTCTCAATTAGGATGAAATTGTGTAAATATGAAATCCATCTTATATCAAGTAACCGGAATTTTACACAATCAAATTCATTTAATTTGCTAGTATTGCTAGTTTAACGTTAATTCTGACCTTATTCTTAATACTAACGGTAGAAAAAAATTTGATGTGATACTGTATTGGACTGTCTTCTCAGGGTATATAATGGGTGTACGTAAAATAAGTACGATGAATACAAAAAAGAAAATATATAAGGCACGCCTAGAATCTAAAAACATTAATCAATAAACAATAATAAAAGATTACAATAGACCAATGAACTTTTCAAAAAGATGTAATGTTTGGTCAACTATACAGCTCACACTACGCGAGATTCCGATAACTGAAATGTCCACAACGGTATGTTTTTGCAAGCAAAAAAAAAAAGCATAAAAACGATGGCCATTTTTTATCATACAGAAGGACCATAAGCTAGGATGAACAGGGCTATTTGCTGCTCAAGAAAAACATAATTTGAATTAGGTTTGCAATGGCACAGTGTCTGAACTCCTCCCGAGGCAACTTTTTCCAATTTGCTCAAGCCCCAGGGAAATGTAGGCATGGATTAGCCAGCCCCCACCTCGTCTTGCCCTCTAATACTAACAAACAAATTTTTTCGTTTCTCTTTGGTGCTTCTAGTCTAGTTTTTAAGAAAAATTCATCAGTGTCTTTTTTAATTTAAAATCATAAACAGCCAGGTTTTGTTGCGTGTACGTAAATCGGTCATGAATCAATACAGAGAAACGGTGTTATTAATGAAATACACTAGATCACGGTGCGGTTATCTAAATCTCTTAAGTACAGGGGCAACATATTGTAGACCAGGGAAGGGTCGGTGGGGGGGGGGGGGGGGCTGTTGATCAGCGAGGATTGGATGGGTGGAGTTGAGAAATAGTGGGGATTGGGTCTGGAGGAGGGGTGGGGAGGGCAATGGAGGATGGGGGTTGTTTCTGGGGTGGGGGGAGAGGCAGTGGATCAGTGGGGATAGGATCTAGGGGAGGGGGACAGTGGATCAGGGGTGGAGGGTTGGATCTAAGGGTGGGGTGGGTGAGGCAGTGGATCAGTTGGGAAAAGGGTTGGGTGTGTTACGGATTACCTAGTGTTGACGCTGCAAGCGAAGATGCACATATCCATAGAGAAATAAATGTACAGCATAATGAAAAAAATTGTATTACAAAATATACAAAATTGAATTCTCAACAGAACAGAAAAAGTAGGCAAGTAATCAGAGAGCAAAAAGTAATGAAAGAATGTTTTTTTAATCAAGTATTCAAACATCTGTCATTTGAATGTCGAGAAAGAAATTTGAGATATTCAGCGAAGTTAAAAAAAAAATCACTAATTGGTAAGCGCAAACTAAAAAGCAGAGATAGCCAGAATATCATTTAGCAACAGAAGAAAAGCTTGCAAAAGAAATATCTTCAATCATAGTAAAATCCCTAATTATTTCGCAAAGGTAAAGTTTGGATCGTCCAAATATGCCCTCTCCCATTTTGTTCCTAATGCGCAGTGGCAAGAATTTCCATCTAACAGGGGTAAGGTTTAAGAATATCTAGCATAACATTCGACATCTCACCGCAATACTGGGCAGAACATTTATTTAAAATTTATTTAAAAGAGCTAAGGTAACACTAAGTTCTCTTTTAAAATTACAAAAATTTACTGTCATGCAGGCTAGGACGGCTTGATGTGGACTAAACATGTTAAGCAGAAATTTTAATAAAATGATCTGTTTAATTAGATATTGCAACTAAATAATTATCGGGCATGAATAAACTGAACAGGAATGCTCTAAAACTTATTGTAAATGTTTATAACCAGAATCGGACTGAGTGGATACATAGCTAGCCCAACATCAAGACTCAAGTTATTGATGGCAAAAAAATTGTATTGTGGTCTATTAATCTTATTGGCACATTTAGTTCATCTTTGTTCACTGAGCTAATTTTTAACATGATTGTTTCAAACAAAAATAATTCATATTTTTTAAACCAAACAAGACTTGTGTACAGGTATAATAATCTCTTGGCAGCAGGGAGCTGACCATAAAATAATACCTAGGGTTGATTGGATAGAGCGCAAGAGTAGGTCAGGTGGTAAGTGTTAATAACAAACTTATCTTGAAAATGTATAATATATTGATTTATGTTCATACTTGAGGTTAGTATCAAATTAAAGGGAAACAAATTTTATTAATTGTAATTTAAGTATTTTAAAACACTAGTGAAGTTTAAAAACATATGCAATACACTACAGCAGGGGTCTCCAAACTACGGCCCGCGGGCCGTATGCGGCCCGCAAAGTCCTCTCATCCGGCCCGCGGAGATCTTTTTGTCCAAAGAAAAATCGTTTGTTGGTGATGGCTGAGGAACTTTGACAAGAAAAATCAAAGACATGCCTGGAAGAAACTGGCCCCCGATCTGAAATTTGATAGTTAATGCGGCCCTCGGACTGAAAAGTTTGGAGACCCCTGCACTACAGGAATGAAATTTTTAATTTAATTAAATTTATAACATTTGTACAACGTTTAATAGAAATAAAAATGAACATCTGCATCGATGTATAAAGTAATTAATGGATGTCACTTGTCAGGAAGAAATACATATACAAATATAATGATATGATGGTTGAAATTATTGAAAATAATTTGAATGAAAAATATATTTGAAATCCAACTCCACATTGTTCAGGTTTCTTTTAGGAATCAAGTGCCTGTTCAACCCATATGATTTTTCCATGACTTAATGTGTACAGACTAGTGTTTTAAAATATGAATCGCAAACACTAAACAAAACTAAATTATTCTGAGTTTACTTACCTAAAAGAGCCTGAAAAAGACGACTTTTAAAAATGCGGATGACTCTCTCAATAGCAGTCTTTAGGGGTCTGTCTTGAGGCTTAGTTAACCTTGTGTGATAATCCTCCAGTAGCTCAAGAGCTCTATGAGCATCTGTAAAGAAAATAAAATCAATAGTTACACAAATCTTAAACACTGAAAAAAAAATTTCATTAGGCCTAATTTAATTGCTACAAAAACTATGGAAAATATTCTATCGCCTATACTTTAATTTCATGTTGAAAACAACTAAAATGTTTAATATATGGAAAAAACATCGTTTATATACTATTGTAGGAATACACAGTTTCTTGTAGTAGTAGTAGTAGGTTTTTCTTAGCATAAAATTATCATTGAAATTTCCTTAGCATAAAGCAACAATGCAATATAAGAACTGTAGCTGAACAAAACATACTGCCTGCTGTGGAATTCATTGATTCAAATTGTATGATAAATTATACTACTTTTTAGTTGTATGAGTGAGAGAATAAAGATACCCATCTGAGCTAGATTCAAGGACAGCCAACAGAGTCAGTTGTGCGCTAACATGTTACTAATCACGCTTTTCAGCATTCGTAATCAGTAGACAAAATTAGCTACTAACTAACTGTGGGCCTACAATTATAAACAAATATATATTAGGCATAGGGCCTATGCCTATAGAATTTACAGCACTACACTTGTTAGCATACATTTTTTCAAAAATGTCTTAAATTTTGATAACCTAGACATGTACAATTTACTTTTAACATAAAAATTCAGAAATGTAGCTTAGCAAGCTAGATTCTTAATATGACTAAATAATGAAGTATGAAATATTAGACCTAATGACTAGCATAAGCATTTCATTAGGCCTATTCTACCTAGAACTAGGCTTAATCATCCTCATCTATTATTGCTTGGCCCTACACTAAAATAAGCCTCCAGCCTCCTGAGATATCTGTAGGTCCATTCTATGGTTAGCAAAGTACAAGTCATTGTATGAGAAATATTTATTGCTCATCAAAAACCAGAAAAATCCTATGAATCATCAATCATCATGGTTTTTTGAGTTTAGGCTTGGGTATTATAGGCGTAATTATCAATTAGGTAGGCTACTCAAGTTAATACAAGTAAGCATAGAATAGAACTCGTGGTAGGCCTAATAAATAATAATAGTATAATCCTAGGCCTAGATTAGATCTAGGCCATTCTAGGCTAAATAAATAAATATTAAAATATAGGCCCCCTATAGGCCTATTAGGCCTAGGGCCTAGTCCCAATGCCTACTTTATAGATTATAAATTATAATTTATAGGCCTAATCCACCCAATGTGTGTTTCATTTTAAAATGATTTTTATTAGGCCTAGATTCTCTAGGGCCCTATTACTATTATCAGTATTATAGACAATTTATTTTTCTTAAATTTGTAAACCAGTACTTCTGGCAGTAGAGCTGAGTAGAGTAGAGCCCAAATTTTAGGCCCAAACTAGAATAATATTCTCCAAACTCTAAGGTAAACACTGACTAAACCAACATGCTTATCTTTTTAAGATATTATAAGCGTTTCTGGAAAAAATGTTAAAAATTAAGGTGCAAGAGTAACATCAAGTTCAAATTATCAAAACATCAGCTGCTTACCTTCTTTTCGTACCGGCATGTTGAAAATGCCAGAAATGCAGGAAATCAGTCAGTGGTTGACCCACTTATAATCTATGAAAGCTTTTAGAATGACAAGGAATATAAAATACAATTCTAAATTTGAGAACAGGTTGTCTTTTCTGATTTTTCTATTGCATTTGGCTGGTGCTCAAACCAAACCTGTGTGATAAATTAAGAGTTCAATTCGTCAAAAGTGGCGGCGTTGGTACAATCCAGGAAATAGCAAACGACAGAATATGGCGTCAAGCTAAACAATTAGTCACGTGACAGAGGACCGTGAATTGTGTGTTGCAATGATTGCGATTATTTAAAATACCATTTCAAACTAATTGTTATCTTGGCTAACCCTAATTCTTAAACCAAATTCAATACATATAAAATTTGCCATTGCGTAGATCCTAAAAGCAGTTTTATGAAATCAACATGAACTGTAATACTGTCACATAAACAAGTGGTTTATTTAAAAAATGAACGACCAGGACATATCTAAAAATATCTAAATTTCAAGGGACATAATAAATACAAATAACGCAGCTACCATTACTTCAAGAGTAGCCGAACTTAAGAGGAATTATATTCCCACAAGTTATTTAAATCCAAACTTGTGTAATGTAAGAAAAACAGACACCGAACTCCTTAAGTAATAAGATCGGTTGCCTGTTTACATAGACAGAAGTGAGACACTACTGTCATGTCACCATTTCTAAAGCAATGAAATCAACCGCACCATCTCGAGAAATTTTAAAACCCCGTCTGACGTAAAACAAAGCTAAATTGGGGAAAACGCGCATGAACTATATTTGTGTTAACAAAGGGTTGTATGTGTTGCCATGTTCACTAAAGCTAACTAAGAGAACTAACTGAAAATGAAAGTTGTCTCACGTTAACTTACAGATACTGGAAACGGTGCGTTTGTATCGTTTTACAATGATCCAAATTTTGAATTTTAAAATTTATTAAACTACTTTTTTATTTATGCTGATTCACGGAGTATATATATATATATATATATATATATATATATATATATATATATATATATATAATTTTTGAAAACACAACCCCTTAACACCCAATGACAAAGTTCTGCCAACCTCTCTAGGTTACATAACTAAAAAGTTTCATTGAATCTAAGAAACATAGGAACAAAAGTTACTGTGTTGAAATTCTCATGTTATAAACTTTAAAATAAAATTTTGAAATAATGACATTAGCAATTGTAGCATTGTGCATATTACAACCGACACTCGGACGTATCAGTATTAGGGAAAGGTGTGTGAAAGGTGTCAAAAAGCGCGACGGTCTAATATTCAGACACCAAAAATCCTAATTTATTTGTCTTTTTTTGTTTTTTAAGCCATATTTAAAAAAAAAAGATAGCTTCGAAAAGAGAATTCATATTTATGTTCACCAAAGGTTAAAATACCATGTTTTGAGTTAATAATGTATAAATAATTGTACATAAATATACATACATACATACTATATATATATATATATATATATATATATATATATATATATATATATATATATATATATATATATATATATATATATATATATATATATAATGAAAATATAGATATATAGGTCTATATATATATATATATATATATATATATATATATAGTCAATGCGTAAAAGTGCGTATTCAATGAGATCCTCCACTTAAAATAAACCTTGGCTACCTTGTGCTATCCCAGCATAGGTATGTCTAACACGTACCGTGCCGTACAGCGGTGTGGCGTACGGTCGCAGAAACCCAGGAACGTTTGTAGTGGAACCAGTTTTTTTTTATGTGACCTGGTTCAGGCGATCGCTTTCGTTTCACTTTTCTATGTCAATAGAGGCAATCGAACTGTCGTAGTGATCCACCTGTGTTTTGATCAACACGGTATATGAAACTATTTAGTTCTAGAGATCCGGCTGTGTACACACTAGAACTGTAAATCTGCCCAGGACCGTAGGCAACTAGCGGTGGGGGTAGGGTGAATGAGGGGGAGGGGAGTACATGAAGACACGGAAATACCTAAATTCTCACAAGATATGTGGAGATGTAGTCTTTATTTAATATAATATTAATTTGCTGTCTCAAGTATAATTGCAATTTAGAAACATGTTTAAAAATCTGTCAGGCGTTAACGTCTGATTGATCTGGTTAAATTTGAGTGATATTTGGTTATTATAAAGAGATCATGAGGCTGACCAGGCTTTTAAATTTTTAGCCCAACTTATGTTGGGTACACAATTCAGCTGATTAGTTGTTCTAGCACTTAATTAAGGTATAATCACATTCATGGAAAGGTATGCTTTAAAAATCATTACAGTAATGTAAGCCTTTTTTACACTTTCACATATTTTCTTAAATAATTAAAATTGTCGGCTAAATAAATGTTACCATATGAGCAAAGAGAGCCACGTTACAATAAGTGTTTATATCCCGAAACTAATTCACCAATAGGAATGTAAGTACAGAAACATTAAAATCTTCAAGGGCTGGCTGACGTCGGTCCTAATATTTTAATTTGACTGTAAGCTGGTTAAAGTGGATTTTTTTGAACGCTCTGTGTGTAGGTGCTCCACTGTCGACACACCGTCTCAATGGATTTTAATTTTCACACAAAGACGTGTGTTAACAGATTACACAGTAGGACCCTGTCACTATAGACACAACACACTTGTGTTAGGTGGAATTACGTTCATTCATTTCAAAAAGCTGGATTAAAGTGTTATAAAGTGATGTTCTTTCTATAAAAAATGGTTTCCTGTTTACCTTGACAACGAGGGGAGTCGTTTGATTTACAAAATTTTGATGATTAGTGACGTGAAATTCGAGGTGTTAAAATTATTGTCCACAATAATAACACGTAGTAGTATTATTTTGAAGTTTAGTTGAAGTTTGGTAGTTAAAAATGCACATAGAATATGCATTTATATATACATATGATATACATATGATATAGCTATGAAAGGATTTTACATTAATACACATATAAAATGTATGTAAATATATTTTGTTTGTTAAAATAGAACGAAGATATCTAAATAGACATAGTCAGCTTTTAATATAAAAATACAGATGTGGATAAACTTATATATTAAAGTCCACCACCACCCAAACACACACACAGACACACATACACACACAGGCACACATAGACACGTATTTATTTATACATGTATATAAAGATATATAGATAATGTATAAGCTATATGAAGTAGTGAAAAGTTATTATTTAAACCCTTAGGGATAAATTCTATTATACCTAATCTATATATATAAAATACACAGTAAATGCACATACAAAAACTTCAATAAATACAGATATATTCTATAACATATAATCATCTAAACGTACACAACATCTCACACACGATTAAAACAAAACAAAAAATAAAATGAAAAAAGAAGTCTGATTTTTGCTCAGCAAGAAATTTAAAAAATAATAATCCCTAAGCCTATATGCGACACAAAAAAAACTAATTTATATCCCCATGTCTAGAAAGTAAATAAAAGAAATGATCTGGGCTATTGATATTGTAATAAACTTATTGATTTTCTCTCCCTGTCAGCTCGTGTTGAGGTATTTTCAACTCAGGAACGGTAACTCGAGCACAGGAACGTTAACCCAAAATTTTAAAAAATCATAAATATTTTAAAAAAAAATTAAACTATTTAAAAAAATAATTGTGAGTTTAAGAAAAGTAGTAATATATTATTTCTTGAATGGAAGTGTTTTTATAAAAAAAAATTAAGGACTAAGTGAGAGTATTTCTAGTGGACGTCCCTAACTTCAGCATGGACTCAGACGTCCATATTGTACGCGCCATACTGCGCCAAAACGAGTTCTTGTTGCGGCGTCATTTGGTGCTATCAAAAACTGTTCTGGACAATCTTAGAACCACCGGCCTCATCACTGACGTCACGCGTAGGAAGATATTGGTAAGGTTTGTTTCGTCGTCCATAGACGTCACGCTTTTAATGCTTCACTCTAGAGGTAGAGTGCTAGACTGCGAACCCGAAAGTATCGAGTTCGATTCCGGGCTCAAGTCAGTAGAATATCCTTAACTCACGTTACGAAAAATAATGGCGGTAGGACATAGTGCTGAAAACACTGTCTCTTCATATGCTGAGGTCACAGAAATGGATGAACTCTACTGTACTAGACAGTCAGGATCGAAAAGAGAACTTTAGTTTTTTTTTAATTACATAACCACTAATAACATATTGTCATTATTTTTGTCCTTTAACAAGATTCAGGACGCCACCTTCTATTAAGCCCCATTCTCTTGTCACCATTCGTCATTAACAAGTCCAAAGTCTAGGGTTTTCTTTTTTTCCTGCAATTTTGATACATTTTCCCCAATTTTTCCTTTCAATAACGTTAAAGATTTAAAAAAAAAAAAATTAACACGTTTTCAACAAATTTCCTACATATTTATGTTTGTGTAACTGAATATACTTACTATTTTAATTTCACCCAACTTAAAATCTCCTATATTTAGCTGTTTGTGTAATTGAATATAGTAAGTTGCTATTTTAATTTCACAAAACTTAAAATCCTCTATATTTAGTATATTTAGCCGTTTGTGTAACTGAATATACCTGACTTGTTTAACCTCACGAACTTACAAGTTTTGATATATATATACATATATATATATATAAATATATATATATATATATATATATATATATATATATATATATATATATATATATATATATATATATATATATATATAGCTGGAGCCAGCCCACAAGCAGGTGCCAGTCCTTCTCGGCTGTCTGGAGAACAAAGGGATCCCGTCCTTGAGGAAATTCTTGGAGGTGTTGCGTAACACTGGTCACGGATGGATGGTGGAGCATATACTGGATACAGATATTAGCATGGGAGGAGGGGTGAGTTGGTGGAGTGATACAGAGATAAGTATGAGAGGAGGGGTAAGTTGGTGGAGTGATACACATAAATTGAGGGAAGAGCGGTCAGTTGGTGCAATGATACATATATCAATAGAGGGAGGAGGGGTCAGTTGGTGTATCAGAGGCGTAGTGAGGGGGGTGGGTGGGCGGGGGGGCATAGGTCCCCGGGCGCCGACCTTAGGGGGCGCCAAAATGGGTTGGAAAAACAAATAGTAAGTTTGAGGGGGGGGTGCAAATCGAAAGTTTGAGGGGGGTGCAAATCGAAAGTTTGGGGGGGGGGGGCGGGTGCAAATCGAAAGTTTGAGGGGGGGTGCAAATTGAAGGTTTGAGGTGGGGTTGCAAATCGAAAGTTTGTCCCCTAGCGCCGCGAAGGGTCGCTACGCCTCTGTGGTCTATGGATACAGATGTCAATATTAGAGGAGAGTTAATTGGTGTATTGCTACATAATAATATATCAACAGAGGGAGGATGGTGAGTTGGATACAGATATCAGTATGGGGGGGGGGGGGAGTTACCGAATATGGTTTAAAAACAATTAGCAATATTTTCACCCCATACCGAGCTTTTTAATTAGGTTGATTCCCCACACGACTAAAGTATGCCCTTTACAACTTTATCAGTAGCATGTGATATTTTAACTCCAAACGACAATTATTTTATCTAATTTTTATATTTAATTCCTAATGTCGTTTATCCTCTTCAACAATTAAAAAAAATTCCAATTAATAAATGCGGTTTATCTTTAATACTTCTGTAAGCAATTAAATTGGATCACAATTGTAGGATAAGATTTTACTGGACTGAATTTTTTCTGTGTGCATACACAGCTGTCATTTCATACCCGTTATTGATTTTCTTTCCGCTCCTTTGGCACAAAACTTGATATATGATATAGATGGCAGGTTGTGTTAAAATAGGGAACTATCAAACTCCTGTGACACCGTCTGATACGTGTTCAGACGAATCTAGAAACCAGGAGTTAAACGCATGTTTTGTTAAAATAGGGAACGATCAAACTCCTGTGACACCTTCTGATACATGTTCAGGCGAATCTAGAAACCAGGAGTTAAACGCATGTTGTGTTAAAATAGGGAACGATCAAACTCCTGTGACACCCGCCTGATACATGGTCAGACGAATCTAGAAACCTGGAGATAGGGTTAAGTGCTTTCCAGCTTATTGTGAGCGAGAAAAACAAATGAACTAAGAATCATAAAGGATGTAACTATATTAAAGTCAAAGCTGGTCACTTCTCTAAACCAGTGGGGGGGGGGGGGGGCGCTTGAAAATTTCCGAAAGGGGGGGGGGGAGACGGGACACTGGTAAAAGTATATATTTTCTCTATAAATTCTATTTCGTTTGGGGGAGGGGGCGATAGACGTTCTTCGGCGAAGCACCCTCCCCCTCACACACACACCGAAGAGATGCCTGAAAGAAACTCTGCTCTAAACAAGGTCACACGGTTCATTAGTTCAGCCATCATTTAAACCCTAAACTTTACTCTTAACCAGGGTTATAAGTTTAAAAAAAATTACATTCACGACATTCAAATATATTACTTTGACCACAGGTTGTTAGTTTTCTAATTAGCTCATTTCACTGTAGTGTGAGGCTTATGCTAAAAGCTTTCATTCGTTATTGGTACGGCCAAGGTTTAACCTATAGAATAATACAGACTTGTGCTCTTTTAAATAAACAGAAAACAGTTTCCGTTTTCGTTGTTGTCGTCATAGCTACCGATTGGAAGTTATTGATTCATCTAGGATTCATGAAAACACTATAACGATGTTCACCCATCCGCCTTCCCATTCATCGTTACACGTCACAAAAAAAAAAAGTTTTGCGAGCATACACAATTACAATAAAATAAAAAAAATAACTATAAGTTAATTTGACCCAATATACATTAATACTTTTTCCGTCATTGGTATTACTTAAACATATATCAGCTGCATCACATATCGTGAGCTTCATTCCACACCACCCCTACCACCCTAATTTCACAGGCGTTTTTTTAAGAAATCGGAAATAGCAAAAGTTACTACTTCCGTTCAACGGAAATTACTCAAAATTTGATAGAAGGCAGAGAATTAGATATTTTACTTACATGTAAAATTTCATTTTTCTATCTGGAATAGTACTCAAGTTATAGGCTTTTGAAAAAATTCAACTTCCCGTTTAAGAAAATCGCTCAAAAGTTGATACGGATCTACGATTTTGATATAAAACTTATATATGAAATTTCATCAACCTAGCTGTAACGTTACTCAAGTTATACACATACACACAGACACACACACATAGACATAGGGACCAGATTGCAAAATAATGTTTTTCTGACGAGAAAGTAAAAATTAAGGCCCATTCGTGCATGTTTTTTTAGGCCATTTCAAAACTAGGCAACTGAAGTTAAAATTTAGAGCCACACATATGATATTTTACCGAGTGGGTGGGGTTAGGATTAGAGTTACACGTTGAATGAAGTTAGCTAAACTTCGGCGAAGATTAGAAGAATTAGACATTGTTAAACCAAACCTTTACTCGTTGGCACGACACATAGTGATTAGGATTAGAGTCACATGTAAGAAAGTGGTTCACGGTTTCAGAAAGGAAGGAGCACAGACGACATCGGATACAGGGACCGTCACCAGCCCACCTTCACCAGACCCCACCCCCAGATCGCCGACTACTTCAGCAAGCGGACACGGCTCGACGTGGCGAGGCCGGACAACCGGAAGAGTGTGACGGCGGGGCTGGGCTACCAGCCGGACGCCGGCATGTCGCTGGGATCTTTGTTGAAAGCCAGGTCAGTCGCATTCTGGAATATTATAAATTAATAAATCTCACATAATAATTAATAGTTTAAGGGAAAAGAACCTTCATTATTTTCACAAATAACAAAAAAATCACAAATGAAAAATGGATTAAAAAATAAATGGATTATGGTGTACCCTTACTAAAGCTATATGCTGGGATGACTAAAAATAAAAGCTTCAGGGCCCAATGAGGAGAATGGACATAATAATAATCTTATATTAAGTTATAGAACGTAAAGCTATCAATGAATTCCCTATAAAAGGAATACATTTTCCATAAGTAGGTCCAATTTCAGCGCAATCAGACAATGAGAATTGGGTTAAATTTTTATTCCAAAATTTACGAATATATTTTTGAAAATATAGTAATTTATACAATTTTAAATTACCTTTAATGAATAATCGTCTATCTAATTAGATCTACCTCTGTTCCAAATCGGACAATGTAAAGTGGGTTAAAGAGATCTTGGGGTCGGTTGTTTGTGCAACCGCCTGTACAGATTGTACTTTCACTAACGTGAGTCAGACGCTTGTACGAACTACAAACTGGAAATAGAAATCCGAACCTAACCAGAAACACTCGAGTTTGCAGTCGTGCGCGCTATCTCCCGGCCTCGCCGCCCCATCCGACATCTAGACGTTTGAAAACCCAAAAAGAAAAAGCAGACATTAAATTGTGTTGGAGGAAATACCATCCAAAATTACAATTAAGAAAAAAAAATCAAATTTTTAAATATATTTTTTACTGCATCTGTGTTTGTTGTATTCACCCCCCCCCCCCTCCCCCACTGTGACAGAGAGCCCGTGGATATGCCAGAAACAGCCACAAGGGGGATCATCAATGCCAGGACGTTGTTCGCTGATCCCATGGCCGGCGGTGTTTATCCCTCTCAGCCCGGGTTACTTCCGGGTCTCCCAGCATATGCTAATCACCCAGTTCACTACCCAAGGTCAAGGGAAGAAATCCCAATAACCTTGTATGGCTTAAATCAGGTACGGATGGTTAAATAGTTACAGCTTTACATGTTTAAATTACCTCTAACTACACAATACTATATTTTTAAAAGTTGTTTTTTTTGGAACGATGTGGCCCAGTGGTAGAGCTCAGCACCAGAATGGGGTATGTCAATAGTCTATCCCAGCTTATATGGGTTCCTGATTCTCAAGGTTCCATGGGAGCACTACATTACCTCGTGTCAATTACCGCCTTCTTTTTAGAGAAAGTAAAGACGGTTGGCATAGAGCTGACTACTGACCCCATATCCCTAAAGAAACAGATGAACTCTACTTCATCTACCCTATTGATCGCCAAGTCCGAGAGAGTAACTTTTTACTTATTTAAAGTAAACTTGGATATCCGGATACACAATGCGGCTCTATCTCACTTGCGTTTTACAGAGCAACATCCAGAAGATGATGTACCACCATACAACTCGATTATCCCCAACTGTGGCATTGCTAGGGTCGTATTTTAGCTAAGGAGTTGGTGGGGGGGGGGGGGGGGGGGGAGTTGCCTGTGGTATTAAACAGAGTTTCTCCAAGGCATCTCTTCGGGGGGGGGGGGCGAAGACAGTCTACCGCCCTCAATCCCCGCTCCCCGAACGAAATGGAATTTATATAGAAAATATAATACTTTTAACAGTGTCCGCCCCCCCCCCCCCAGAAATTATAGTCCGCCCCCCTCCCCCCCCGGAAAATTTCAAGTGCCCTCCCGGAGAAGAAAGTCTGGAAGTAACACTGTTATTAAAAATATTGAGTCAGCTCTTATAAGTAAACCTGTATATCCCGCTGCGGCGAATAAATATTTGGCTCACACAATCAGGCTGTATCACATGTTTATAATAGCTATACCCCAGACTAGAAACGTTACTTACATTCACATTTACTAACCAAGTCTCTGTTCTGTACGTTTCCGCAGGCCTTTTCCGACCAGGACCAGAAGAACCAACAAGCCTTGTCCGTGCTGCAACAGGAAGAAGTAGCCATCCGGCAGCTGATGCAGCAGAACGCGCGCGACCAGGGCAACGTCCGGCGGAAGCAGGCGGCCGTGCAGGACATCGTCCACAGGCTCAAGGACATCCACAACCGCGCCAAGGACGTGTACGAACCGTCGCCGAACCCGAACATTGGGCGCTACCGGCTGGCACAGCTGAACCAGATCCCTTGGTCGATAGACAATTGAGACTTAGTCACATTAGAGATGAGACTTAGTCACACAGAGACTTAGTCACATTAGACACGTCAGACTTAGTCACAATAGACAACTGAGACTTAGTCACATTAGACAGATGGGACTTAGTCACATTAGACAGATGAGACTTAGTCACATTAGACAGATGAGACTTAGTCACAATAGACAGATGGGACTTAGTCACATTAGACAACTGAGGCTTAGTCACATTAGACAGATGAGACTTAGTCACATTAGACAGATGAGACTTAGTCACATTAGACAGATGAGACTTAGTCACAATAGACAGATGAGACTTAGTCACAATAGACAGATGGGACTTAGTCACATTAGACAACTGAGGCTTAGTCACATTAGACAGATGAAACTTAGTCACACAGAGACTTAGTCACGTTAGACGACTGAGACTTAGTCACATTAGACAGATGAGACTTAGTCACACTGAAACAGTCACATTAGACGACTGAGACTTAGTCACATTAGACAGCTGAGACTTAGTCACAATAGACAAATGAGACTTAGTCACATTAGATGACTGAGACTTAGTCACATCAGACAGATGAGACTTAGTCACAATAGACAGATGAGACTTAGTCACATTAGACACGTCAGACTTAGTCACAATAGACAACTGAGACTTAGTCACATTAGACAGATGAGACTTAGTCACATTAGACAGATGAGACTTAGTCACAATAGACAGATGGGACTTAGTCACATTAGACAACTGAGGCTTAGTCACATTAGACAGATGAGACTTAGTCACACTGAAACGGTCACATTAGACGACTGAGACTTAGTCACATTAGACAGATGAGACTTAGTCACAATAGACAAATGAGACTTAGTCACGTTAGACGACTGAGACTTAGTCACATTAGACAGATGAGACTTAGTCACACTGAAACAGTCACATTAGACGACTGAGACTTAGTCACATTAGACAGATGAGACTTAGTCACAATAGACAGATGAGACTTAGTCACATTAGACACGTCAGACTTAGTCACAATAGACAACTGAGACTTAGTCACATTACACAATACACGACTGAGACATAGTCACAATAGACGCAATAGACTTAGTCACATTAGACGAGTGAGACTTATTCAGACAACCGAGACTTAGTCACAATAGACAACTGAAACTTAGTCATACTGAGACTTAGTCACATTAAACAACTGAGACTTAGTCACACGGAGACTTAGTCACAAAAGACAATAATACTATCAATAGTCGATTGTCACAAAACCATGGAGGTTATTGAAACAATGAAACTAAACTTCTTAAAATACAATTGGTTAAAAACAAGTTCTGACTATTATTACAGAAAACAATTAAACATTATAAATAAGTTTTGAAATGTTTATAAAAAGCTTGTTGTAAACTAAACAAACATACACTTAATAATAAAAAGAAAATTTTCAAAGCCGTAACGTGGATTTATTTAGTTTTATAAGTTTAAAAAAGTCTGAACTCATATTCTTTGTTTGTTAAATAACTTAGTAATTATGTGTAAATTGGAATACATACATAAAACGTAATTGATTTGTAATCAATAGTATAATGTTTATTATTGTTTATTAATGTAGGCAAATTGCACTATTAACAAATTTTTCGAATAGTTAAACATTGAAGTTTGTTTTGTGTTAATTTAGACCGATTTTTAAAAACAAACAAGGGAAACAATCAACATTTTGGTTCCCAAAATTAATGAAATAAACACACAGAAAAGTTTTAATTTAGAAGACCACTAGATAACTTTGTATTATTTTTACCAAGAATTAAATTTAAAAAAGAGCATAACAGAAAGCTAATTTATTTATTATAGTTCTAGTATTTAGAATAATTATTCTACTCTAGTTATAATAAAAAAACTGCTAGTTGAATTAAACACTTAATATTTTTTAAATAAGTGAAGTATGTATGCATGCTGTTAGTTGTAATGCCGTTTGCTGCTAATGTATTAGATATGGAATCTATGTATAAGTAAACCATCTTAAATGAATGAAAGTAGGCTACAAGTCAGAAAGAAATATTACTATTGTAAATCTGTATCAGTCCTCTCAAGCCGATGATGAAAACTGTAATACTAAAGCAGAGGCGTAGCGACCCTTCCCGGCGCCCGGGGACATACTTTCAATTTGGCGCCCCCCTCGGGAGCAAATTTTCGATTTGCACCCCCCCTCGAACTTTTCATTTGCACCCCCCCCCCCTCAAACTTTCGATTTGCACCCCCCCTCGAACTTTTCATTTGCACCCCCCCTCAAACTTTCGATTTGCACCCCCCCTCGAACTTTTCATTTGCACCCCCATCAAACTTTCGATTTGCACCCCCCTCGAACTTTTCATTTGCACCCCCCCCCTCTCAAACTTTCAATTTGGCGCCCCCCTAAGGTCGGCGCCCGGGGACATATGTCCCCACCGCCCCCCCCCCCCTCGCTACGCCTCTGTACTAAAGCGAACACACAACTGACGCTGTAAATTACATGTCTGAGGCGGAAAAAGAGAAGAGCAGAGGGAGAAAAAAAAATACTCTCTCGCTTTTGTGGGTTTAATAAAATTGAAGTTAGACGTATCTATATTAAATATTCTGTCTAAGTAAACCATCTGAAATGAACGAAAGTACCTGTCAGAAAGAAGCATTACTGTTGTAAATTTGTTTCAGTCCTCACAAGCCGATGATGTACTACTGATGCGAACATGCAGGGGCGGATTAAGCTTGGGCGGGGCCCCGGGCTGAAACTTTTTGGGGGCCCCTGATATATATATATATATATATATATATATATATATATATATATATATATATATATATATATATATATATATATATATATATATATATATATATATATATATATATATATATATTATAGATATATAGATATATAATTTTAAAAAGCTGTGAATTGTGTTCAAGGAGCGGTAAATTGGATATAAGCATCTAACCTTCTTCTCTTCTTCTTCGTTCTTAATTATAGTGTTGAAAGGGATCCCCTCCAACACAATTAAGTATACGTGTCAACTGGTTAGGCGCCATTGAGACCATTGACTCCGATTTCAGCCTACTTTTCTTTTTTTAATTTGTTTCCATAGCCTTTCCAACAAAGAACTTCTTCTTCTTCGTTCTTAATTTTTAGTGTTGGAAGGGATCGAGCCTTATATTCCAGAGGGTTTAAACTCGAGACTTTTTTTTCGAATTTATCAACCATGAGCTTTTTGCCGACTCGACCACGCCTCCATCACAATTAAGGATACGTGTCAACTGGTTATGCGCCATTGAGGCCATCAGTGTTTCTTCCAGACTTTTTTCTCCGGGGGGGGGGGGGGCACTTGAAATTCTGTTAAAAGTATATATTTTCTATATAAATTATATAAATTTCATTTCGTTCGGGGGGGCGGTAAAATTTTTCGGGGGGGGGGGGGGGGGGGGGGGGCTTTGCCCCCCCCCCCCCGAAGAGATGCCTGGAAGAAACTCTGGAGGCCATTGACTCCGATTTCAGCCTGCTTTTCTTATTGGATTTGCTTCCATAGCCTTTGTACAACCAAGAACAAACTTCAAGGTTGCACTTGTTTAATTATGGAGTTGTCTCTTCTAGAAGAGTGTCTATCCCAAGCTAACGAGCCTCATCTGCCCGAGGATTCGAACTCGAGACATTTCGGTTAAGTAACCCCAAGCTTTACCGACTCGACCACGCCGATCCCCTAACATCTAACCAATATGTACTCATTTTTAGCATGATTATATGTTGCCCCCCACCCCACGATTCACACACTAACAAAACACAGGCGAGATCCATCTGCTACGTCAGTAGTACTAAATATATGACTGTTTACTTTAGGCCTGTAGAAGTTTCCAACCTCTGACCATCGACCTAGCCGGGTACCTGGCGGTTGGACGATGTTCCGCGGCTGGTGGTGGGGGAAGTAAAGCCTGGTCAGAGCCTACGGATGGATAAGCGACCAACATGTAGTGTTTCAAACCAACATCATCGTGAGATTGTTTTAGTCCACAGTTTGCCATGTAGTTGGAGGCCTGCCTGGCTATTGGGAGTAAAACTCTTGAGCCTGTATATCCGTGTCACGTTAGTCATTGAACTGTAATTCAAGTTTTTATATTGGGCATGAGAAAGCTGGAAATGCAGACTAACATTGAACAAATATAAATATCCATGAGAATATTATAATGTCGTTATAGAGCTGACGATAAAGACTGTTGGCACTTGTTTGCTTGCAGACGCAAAAAAAAGGAATTTCAAACCACTCTATGTAGGAAATTATTAATCATATACAAAGGTTAAACTAGGCCCAACTAAAAACAGTGAGCACGGCATAAGCGTAAAAAAAAACCCACACATTCATCCTCTTAGGTGTCATCCATTTATGAGGCCCACATAAAAGTTGAATTTCCACAGGCGTCCATTTAAAAAACGGCATCCCTGGCCTGTAAACCCGATATTTACGTTCACTAAAAGTAAAGGCCTCTAAATGTTTTTTAAAGTTTAAATCATAGAGTTTCCACACGATATTCATGTCATTTATGTGTCAGAATTTTACCTCTGTTTGTGTTTTTAACTCTAAAATCAACCCAATTTATTGTTATAAGCAAACGCTGTCCGGGATAGTATTTATACTAAAGTGTGTGCTCGAGTTTGATATTTTGATCAAAATTTGAAATAAACTTGTCATTAAAATATTAAAACATTGGTTTTTATAGTAAAAAAAACCCCAAAAAAAACCCAAACATTTCACTTTAAAGGGAAATTTACTATGAATGAAAAAGGAAATTTGGGGGCCCCTAAAAATCGGGGGCCCCTGGCTGCAGCCCCCTCAGCACCCCCCTTAATCCGCCACTGCGAACATGGCAAGGCAAACTGACGCTGTAAATTACGTCCCCTGTGCATTTATGTAAAGACACTAGATCTCTAACACAATCCAAAATCCAAATTATGTGAGGTTCTTATCCTACGGTAAACATGAATTACCTCATAAAGCTAAAAAAATCATTTTTATTTTTCTAAATTCTTGTGGACACTAGAAACTGTGTTATCGAAATGAAAACTTTTGGTTAAAAAGCACAGAAATAAGTATTCCCACCTTATAGAAATGTATTGTTTGCCATAAAAAAAAACAGCGTCTGCTCTTTAATTATACTTCCTTTGTCTTTCGTTCGTGTTGTCTTAGTATGGGCTTCCAACTTAGAATACAAAGCAAGAGAGGCTGCTGTGTATAGACACTAAACACAAAAGTTGCAAACAACGACACACATAACGGATACATACCACAAAAACAATGACATACAGAAAGGATATATACTACAACAACAACGACACACAGAAAGGATACGTATCACAACAACAACGACATACAGAAAGGATATATACTACAACAACAACTACACATAGAAAGGTTACATACCATAACAACAACAACGACACACAGAAAGGATACATATCACAACAACAACGACACAAAAAAGGATATATACCACAACTACAACTATACACAATATTGACACACAGAGGGGATACATACCACACAAAAAAACCCAATAAAGATTGCTAAGGAAGACAACCAAAAGCTATACACACCATCAAAGCAAGCGATACAATAAATCAAAATCATAATCTTCCAGACAAAACTAGACACACCAGTGCTGTTGTACCAGTATCTAGTGCCCTTGACCTTCCAATGACCAGAAAAACTATGCTCTACATTTTACAGCACACACACACACACACACACACACAAATACACACGCACACAGACACAAACAGACACACACGCAAATACACAAAACATCCACCCAACTATTGGGGTACATCATGTTCAGCCTTGGAAACCCGCCTAGACACATCACGGATTAAGCCTTGGATGGTGTTTTTGAGGTGTTGGGGTATATATATATATATATATATATATATATATATATATATATATATATATATATATATATATATATATATATATATATATATGAGAAGAGGGACAGGCGACCGTGTCACTACCGAGAGTCGCCCATTTTTTAAAACTGTGCACATAAGATACAGATATTGAGATCAACACATATTTGACAAAAACCTATACAAATATGCAAACTATTAACACTTGATATGCCTTTTTAAAATTATTTATGCCTCTCCCCCAGATCCGCCATTGGTTGTATTGTTTACAAAATTTACCGGAAGTAAAGCAGTTGTCCATTTACTACAGTCGTGTACCCGGTATTTTATCAACCAACTGGCGACTGAAACGGGACGAACCGGCCTACTGGACACGGCGCAAGCGGGGGCTTTGGCGACGCGAGCCGGGGGCGGGAGGGGAGAGGCGCGGGTCACCAGCCGGTATGGGGTGAGATTAACAGGGCAATGTCTGCAGACGACTAGGTACACACAGGTGAAGGGGTACAGCGGGGGTGTAAACCGGCTTCTGTACTGTTCGTTTACTTGTGCATGTGTACCTGAATGGATATTGCTTTACTAATATTATGCTGGTGAAATATTGTTTCGTATAAACAACAGGCTTGACTCAGAGTAAGTAGTCTATTTATTTTAATTAACCAACGTCAGAGCTTCCAAGAAAATGCTAATTTTCAATGTGCATTGATTTTCTCATTTTCTTGAATTCGTGAATCAATATTTTGTATTAGAATAGCCATTATGATTATAGCTCGTGGTTTCTGCTTGCTTTCTGTTCCGTTAATATTTTGGTTGAAAAACAGGCAGTGTAATATAATGGAAGGGGGGGGGGGGGGGGGGGGGAGAAAGTATCAGTTTAAAAATGTATCTAGATTTGCTACACTTCTTAATAAAAAAAATTTAAAAAAAAAGCTGTCTTCGCCTTTTAATGTCTACTAGAAAATATAGATCAAGTTTAAAGATGGGAAAGTTTTGTTAGGGCAAATGTGATACATGTAACCTTTGACCTTTAATGACAAGAGGTAAGCTTTGATAGGATAAATGACACTATTCCTTGTGAGATTCTAGTGGCAGTTATTTCCCTTAGCTTGACCTGTAGCCTCTAACCTTTAGTGACCAACGGTTAGCTTTGAAATGATGAGACGGGTTCTTATCTGCAACTGGACCAGTCTATTATGCTGGACAAGTCCATTTTGGGAGGGGTGGTGTTATGTTATATTCCTAGTGCATATGACTAATTTTATGCAGTACAAAATATGTTCGCGTTAATCGGGGGGAGGGGTGGAGAGGCTTTACGATCAATGACATTTTGTTAAACAGATTAATTGACAGATTTTCTTTGTAGAAACTGCACGTTGGTCATAGTTGATATGCAAGCTAACTATTTTTTTTAATGATATTGCTAATCCGAAAGTCTCGAGTACAAATCCGTGTTCAATTCAATAGAACATCTCTAAATCCACCTAACCTTAATCAGAGTTTCTTCCATGCATCTCTTCGGGAGAAAAAAATTCTACCGCCCCCCCCCCCCCCCGAACGAAATGAAATTTATATAGTTTATATAGAAAATATATACTTTTAACAGTGTCCACCCCCCCCCCGAAAGTTTCAAGTGCCCCCCCCCCCCCGGAGAAAAGTCTACTAGAAGAAACACTGACCCCAAATGGGTACCTTATTTACGTTAGGGGAAGTAAAGGCGGCTGGCCATAGTGTTGACCACACTATCTATTACCGAGGTCACAGAAACAGGTGCCCCATAGACTATCAGGTTTGAAAGGGAATTTAACGTAGAAAATTTTAGGTGGCGAAAACAATCATAATCGTCTAAGCTCAAATATTATTTCTGACATGGAATTATACGCTTTCAACTAAATCTCAGCTATTTCAAGTATTTCAGTTGTATGTCAGTTGCTCTTTTCAATTTAACTCAAGAAACTTGTAAGAACACTCACTTTTCAAGTCGCGCGGATTTGCCCCAAAAACTTCTATTTACATATCTTTAGACTGAAAAAAAAATGCCACAGGTTTTTTTTTTTTTTTTTTTTTTTTTTAAGAAGAGGCAGTCAACCTTACTGTATTTTCAACAATGAATGCTTTTTATAGAGCTCTTTCATGCGTGACAGGAGGGACCCAGCAGGCTAGAGAACTCACTGTAGTTCTTTGACTGTAGTTACCGCCCCTTGTACCGTTTTTATTAGTTTTGGTTTAGTTAGTAGATTCAGATGACAGGAGAATTTTTTTTTTTTTCGTTTTCTTGTTAAGGCCAAAACGCAGGGGTGTTATTTAAAATTCGTTCGTTGTTTATCTGTTTCGGGCTCAAGAGGAAAGTAAAGTATTTTAATAAATTGATTGAAAACTTAGGCCTATACGCAGTGGCGTAGCGAGGTCGGGTGTGGCACTTAATGGTGTCACCCCTCCAGAGGCGTAGCGACCCCTCCCGTGGACAAACTTTCAATTTTCGATTTGCAACCCCCCCCCCCTCCCTCAAACTTTCCATTTGCACCTCTTAAAAGACTATTTCACACTCGAATTAATCACTTAATTCAGTGGAATTATCATTTTTCTCTATATATTTTACTATTGTTTGCCTTGGTGTCACCCCCCTAAATGGTGTGACCCCCGCCCGCCCCCCCCGCTACACCTCTGCCTACATGCGTATCTAACAAATATTCACAAATTATCTGATCAATATGAAAACTAAAATTTCTATTTTAGTGAAACAAACTCATAGACATCGAAACGATAAGACCATTTTTTAAGCTCAACCTGTAAGTCCGGATATGAATTTCAAAAGACACCAAAATCCATCAATGTTGATATCAAATTGCATTACATTTCAGTGCTAATGCCAGTAACATAATTAACGTAGAAAAATGTTTTATTTATTACACTTCCATTATTACAATTCCATTAAAGCTGAAGATCTAGCCAGCGTTTATCTGCTTTTTAATGGGGGTGGGGGGGGGGGGGGTGGATAGACGATTTGAATATATAGATTCTCTCTATATTTTGAGATATTTAATTTTCCTTCTAGTGGCTTTTAACCTTTAACCTCGTGTGTATTTTAGGTCACATGTTGACTTGCAAGTCTGTCTTTCATACTCGTACTAAGTCGTTTTATTAGGTTAACTTTAAGTCCAAGTTTATACTAGGACCAAATAGGCATACAGAATTTCTTCAAGGCATTTCTACCGCCCCCCCCCCACCGAACGAGATGGAATTTATATAGAAAACATACTTTAACCAATGTCCGCCCCCCGAAAAATGTTTCCGCCCCCCCCCCCTCCCTTCCCCGAAAATATCAAGTGCCCCCCCCCCCTGGAGAAAAAAGTCTAGAAGAAACACTGTATGCATAGGTGGCGATGTTTGAAGACAATGGACGCACCCTGGACCGCACCGGGTGACACCATTTAGGGGGGTGACACTAAGGCAAAAAATAGCAAAATATATAGAGAAAAACTCGAGGGGGGTGCAAATCGAAAGTTTGAGGGGGGTGGTGCAAATCGAAAACTTGAGGGGGGGGGGTGCAAATCGAAAATTTGAAAGTTTGTCCCTGGGAAGGGTCTCTATGCCTCTGGGGGGGGGTGACACCATTAGGTGCCGCACCGGGTGACACCCAACCTCGCTACGCCACTGGATTAAAGTAAATATTTTTATATAAATTAAAAAAAATCGTTGGGGGGGGGGGGTGGGGTGGGGGATGGGGATGGGCGATAGACTAGATTCGTGGGAGGGGGGGGAATGGGAGCGATAGACGAGCTTGGGGGAGTGGGGTCCTCCATAGGTGCCATGTATGTCATTATGGTTGGTGATTGTACCCGAAATAGTGAAAGCAACCTATCCATAATTTTTCTCAGCTTTTGCAAGTACCATTGAGAAATACATTTAGCGTAATGAGTTTACTCGATGACAGTGGACGACAGAGGGACGGATTTATCTTGCGCAAAGTCACCTATGGCTTAAATCTGTTTGGTGTGTCTGTGTTTTTTTTAAATTTCCAGGACTATTAAGAATGTGTTGCCATTTAAATATGAGTTCCCCGACAGTACCACACACCCCACGATGTTTATTAAAAACCCGCCCCTGTGTGTGTGTCTACTGGCCATGCGTAGCAGTATAGGCCTACTATTTAAATATAATCCATACCGTGCCAAATATTAAAAAGTTGTTTTAACTCATGGGACGTAAATAATGTATTTTAAATGCCGACATAATTTTTGTGACCTGGTCTGACACTAACCTATAATGTTACATTTGTTCAATAAAGGCCTAGATTACAATAATTTGTTTGGATATAGCCCATTTATTCTTAGTATTGAAAAATATAGACAAAGTTAGGTTACACCCCCTGTTCTGTAAATAGGTTAGAAGATTACCTATTTGACGTTGCTTCAAAGGAGCTAAATTTATGTAAGCCTACCGGTGTTATAGGCTAATTAAGCAATAGTATAATGAAGACCTTCGGGGGAGGCCTATATTGAATATATTTTTATAAACATAGTAAGTAGAGTGTTTAAAAGCTATTACGTATTCTTATTCACTGCACTCAAATAAAATTTGTTTATTTTTAGAGAGCTGTCGTAATTATTCTTTTCTGGCCTATCTTAACTGAAAACACAATTCATGAACAAAGCGTGAAGATGTTAATAAACCAAAATAAACACTTCGCTGTTATTCGTGAACGGAGGAAAATAGAATCTAGATCTAGATCTAGGTCAAGAACATTGTTCTGTTTCATTCGTCCTGTATAATGTACAACGTATCCGAGTTTTGAAAGTTACGTTACAGAATATGGCTGCGCCCATCAATTTCTACGGATACAACTTCAGGGGAAGATTTTTATTTGGGTTGTATCAATGTTCTAAGGTTGTTCATTTATTTATGATTTTATTGAAAAATGCATATTGTGTGCTTTGCACTGATTCTATTACAGTTAGGCTTGCTTATACTCATTGGTATTAACTAAAAACTTAAAGTCTTTAGTAGTGCGCAGGGGTCAGGTCGAAAAAACAAACCACCGCACTAACCTATTTTTTAAAAAGTAAAACTAGATTCTAGAACCTAGGAAAGGAATAACTAGATTTAGATCTAGATCTAGATCTACTAGACTATCTAATGTAAAACAATTTTCATCAAATAATCAGCACAGCAGATCTGTATTCCCTTTTTTCCTCATCTGGCACTTGTATTATCAAATTATCATTATAATATCTAATTCTAATCTGGCTAGTTAGCCTATCTAGATCTAGTTACAGTAGATATCTTTAAATAATCTGTTTTTCTTTTTAAAAAAAAAGGAGGTAGGTAAACTAGTAGCTAAGCTAGATCTAGATACTTTCTCTAGATCTAGATTAGAATTAGAATCTAGAAATCTAGCAAGTAGCAAGTCTAGCCCAAAAAAAGGCTATGTTATGTAAAAAAAAATGGGTTGCTCACTTTGTCACTACACTACTTACTACTTACTTATTACTTACAGTTACACTACTAGATCTAGATTCTAGATCTAGATCTAGTTATTAGACTGTCACTAGATTTAGATTTCTAGATGACTAGTCTAGGAACTTGACTAGAGTCAGAGCTCTTTAGTTGTGGCTGTTGTATTAATTGTTGCAGGTCAAAGGGGTCACTGTCAGATGGGGTCAATGAGTAGATATTGAATGTTACTTATTATTACTTATCCTTGGGGTTTTATTTGTCATTGATTTATTTATAAATTGAAATCTAGCCCTATAAAGATAATGAAGATTCCATCACTGTGGCAATATCAGACACTGGAATTTAGTAGGCCCCCTTGGCCTAAATAAAATACTTAAGGCCTCATTAATAAAAGTAATAGCCTAACTAGTACACTAAGTAGTTAACAACTTAACTAGTTCACTAGGCCTACACTGTAGGTCATAAAAGTATGGTCATACATAGGTCTAGACACTAGAGTCTGGGTCAACCAATTTAAGGTTATTCAGTTAGTGTCGACATTACAAAGCTATTTTTTAATCAAGCTAACAGTTTAGTTAAAACTAGAAGTTGATGTAAGGTAAAGGTAGATCAACCCCTTTTAAAAAAAACAGTTTTCCTTGTAACTATATAAGTTATAGAATTGTTGTAAACTTGTATGA
Organism: Physella acuta; assembly: GCF_028476545.2. Classification (NCBI taxonomy): domain Eukaryota; kingdom Metazoa; phylum Mollusca; class Gastropoda; family Physidae; genus Physella; species Physella acuta. Next base: position 47,527 of record NW_026732445.1, on the reverse strand, counting down.
AAAATACCCCACCACTGTAATAGTCTTTATAACTTAATAGCTTACTTGTAGATCTAGTTACTACTAATTACTTATCATTTCCTGTTTTAGATTAATGCTTTATAATGACGTCCAAGATCTTTTCAAAACCATTTTATGATTCTGGCTTGGGTTAGATTTTACAGTAATATCAATTAGTAAACTACAAATAACGCACCTGTTATGAACAGAGTTTAGGCCGGGGTCAATCTACCTTATAGCATGGATTTATCAATAATGATGATTTGATACAATGACTCGACAAGATAGTCTAGTTTCAATCCCTGTTGTATTGCACTAGCTTGATAGACATGGACAACAGCTTACACTATGACAACTTTCACAACAACAACGTATACAAAGACTTGACTACAACATACACAACGGAACTAATAATTCACACTCTAGCACAACATGACAATATTGCCAAAGACTGTACTAACACACAGTCAGTCTTTTATTAGTTTTATTAAATTAATATAAATCATTCCACAACACACATACTCTCAAACCCTTGCAAGACCCAAGATACCGTTCATAACAATACTCACCTTTAAATTGAGTCTATATTCATACATTTGATAATATCAGGTTCATATTTAAAATAAATTAATCATGAATTGTTTATTTTTATAACAGCAGAAAAACTTGCACTTGTCAGTTAGTGGATACAAGAGAACCATCTACACCAGCATGAAGTTGTACGACAGAGAAATGTACTGGAATGATAAATTCCAGACAGATGAAGCTGTAAGCAATCTACCATAGCTGTTGTTCTGCTATTTAAATGCTTACAAAAAATTGTTCCATTATGAATAATTTCACATAATCTTATTTGTTAGTTTTACATTGTTTCATTCATATGATACTATACAGTCAGAAAATGGCATCTATTTTTTTTTTGCCTGCAGAAATTTGACAAAATTCTGATAGCGAATAGAGGAGAAATAGCTTGTCGTGTGATCAACACATGCAGAAGGCTTGGCATTAAAACTGTGGCTGTACATAGTGCAGCAGATGCTCTTGCAGTAAGTACATAACATTTCTGGTGCAACTCAGCACAGAGTTATCTGTCCTGTCAGCAGATACAGTTGAACCTATTTGATGCTTTCAGGTTCACACGAGAATGGCTGACGAATCTGTGTGTATTGGGCCAGCACCAACTAGTGAGAGCTACCTCAGAATGGACAAAATTTTGAAAGCTGTTCAGGACTCAGGGGCTCAAGCTGTATATGTTTTATTTTGTTTTGTTTAAAATGTTATAAAAAAGTAAAACAGATACTCAGATATTTATTATTCTAACATGTTTAAACTTTTTCTAGCATTAAAAAATGTACTTTTTAGGTACATCCTGGATACGGCTTTTTATCAGAAAATACAGTATTTGCAGCTCGATTAGTAAGTTTTAATTTATTTATCACTCAAATACTTGTAGATTTTTTATACTGGAGTGAAATTTATTTGTCTTACTCTGAAGCTTTAAATCTATGTAAGAAGCAGCTATGATCTGTGAATGATTCAATTGAAATTGGATTTAAATGTAAATTGTTAAAATCTATTATTTCAGAAAGAAATTGGTGTATCTTTTGTGGGTCCCAACAGTGAAGCTATCCACGCTATGGGAGACAAGATTGAAAGCAAGAGGATAGCTGCCAAAGCTGGGGTCAACATGATCCCAGGCTATGATGGCGCCATTAAAGATGCTGACCACTGTGTCCAGCTGGCCAATAATATAGGTACATTTTCTGGACTTTTGATTTTTTGTGAAAATAAAGCTATATATTAATTTAATGTTATATTATTAATATAATTTTACTATGATATTAAAATACTTTTATAAATGAACAGAAAATGGCAACTGACAAATAAAAATTGGCTAATAACAATTGGCTAATAATTATCTTTTAATCATTTATACTTTATCTTTATATATCTTTATATTCAGGCCTGTTATTTTGGGGCATTTTATAACTGTCTACAGGTTACCCTGTGATGATCAAAGCTTCAGCAGGTGGTGGTGGTAAGGGGATGCGTATTGCACATAATGATGAGGAAGCTAGGTCAGTATTGGATGTTCTCACATTGCTCTCAATTGAGAGTTTATTGATATACACATTTTACAAATAGTAAAAATATTTCCATAATTGATATTCACATTAACAAAATTGAGTTTGAGATTATTCCATTTTATATGTTTTATTATTTTTCAGAATTGCCTTCCGTCTTTCCCAACAAGAGGCTAAAGCAAGTTTTGGCGATGATCGTATGTTAATAGAGAAATTCATTGAAAACCCTAGGCATATTGAAATACAGGTTTGTACCTTTTGATTGCAAGTTTTAATTAAAAATCTTTTTACAGTGAATTTTTCATTATTTAATTAGGTATTTGTACATGTTTTGAAATATTTTTTTCATGTGCATTATTTTCGTTTCTTGTAGGTGCTGTGTGATAAACATGGCAACAGCTTGTGGCTCAATGAGAGAGAATGTTCCATTCAAAGAAGAAACCAAAAAGTTATAGAGGAGGCTCCCAGGTTCTTTCCTTACTAAAGAATTTTTTCTCCTCAACGTTAAAGAAAGCTCTTAGCTTCTTTATTTACTAAATTATTTTTTTTAAACTCACCATTAAGGTGCTTTCCTTTATAAAATACTTAGAGCTAAAATATTTTTGGTAATTTAGTTTGTACCTCTAAGGCCTCTACCACTAACTTGACAAGAAGTGATGACCTTGCTAGCACTTCACTTCCCATCTTTTATTCACATTAATTTAGTGATCACTCAATATTATTAAAACATTCAAAGAATAGAAATTATGTTAAGAGAATATTTCAAAGTGATTGTTTTTTGTAGATATTTTTAAACACTTTCAACTTCATGTGTGAGTAGACCTTAAGATAAATATGTCTGTGCGACAAAATAATATAATTTCTTTTTTTTCCATTGCAGTGTATTTTTAGACCCAGAAACTCGTAAAGCAATGGGAGAGCAGGCATGTAGACTAGCTAAGGCTGTTGGCTATGATTCTGCTGGTATGTTCTGATGGTTAAATTTTCAACAAAATTCTTTTATTTCAATTTTTTAATTGTTATAGCGACTGTGTAAAATGAAATTACTATAATTAGTGTGTTTTGTTGTGTTCATGTATAACCACCTTTTGTGTACTTTGATCAGGCACAGTTGAGTTTCTAGTGGACAGAAATAAAAACTTCTACTTCCTGGAGATGAACACTCGCCTTCAAGTGGAACATCCAATCACTGAAATGATCACAGGCGTAGACATTGTCCATCAGATGCTGAGGGTGGCGCACGGACACAAGCTGTTGCACCAACAGGCTGACATCCCTGTAGATGGGTGGGCCCTGGAGTGTCGTGTCTATGCTGAGGTGAATATAAGTTAATTTTTTTTAATTTTTTTTTTACAGAAAGCATGTTTAAAAATTCTAATTTGTTATATTTAAACCAAACTATTTTTTATGCACAAAAATAATTAACATACACATTTTTAAATCAATTAGGACCCGTTCAAAAACTTTGGAATGCCATCTATAGGAAGATTATCTCGTTATGTTGAGCCAACACACCTTCCTAATGTAAGTATCTGAACAAATATGTGTTTAAAAAAAAAAATGGTGGAAAAATGCTAACATTTCTGTAATTTTATAAAACTAAATATATCCAAAAGCCTGCTCTTTACTAATGTTGTTTTGAAATAAATTTGAAGCCGAATTTTTACTTTAATGTATCAAGGATGCACTTGATAAAGCACTTGGTTATTAAATATATTTGAAAATTCAATATACCTATTTTATCATTACAGCAAATTCATTAACAAATTTGGAAGTAACCAACTCTAGAACACATTTTTAGTAACTGACTGTTTTTGAGTATTATTTTAAGCTAAATCAATACTTTAAAAAAAAATCTCAAATAGCTATTATACATTTACTATTTGTTTTGTTTGTCTGGCTTAAAAAGGGATTCTTTGTCTACTCCAATGCTACACAAATTATTGACTAGTACATCTATATATTAATACAACAATTTGGATTGTTTTGTTTCTAATTCAGACGCGCTGTGACAGTGGCATTATGGAGGGCAGTGAAATAAGTATTTACTATGACCCAATGATCTGTAAATTAGTAACCTATGGCAAGGACAGGAGCCACGCCTTAGATACAATGGTTGTTGCACTAGATTCTTATGTTATAAAAGGTTGGGTCTCACTTTTAAAAATATTTTTATAAAATAAAAGATCCAGGATAAAAAAACTAGTTTCATGAAAACAAATAAATATAAAATAGTTCCACATAGTAATATTTGTTACAAGTTAGTATTTTTAAAGTGTCTCATGCTATGTTTTCCCTTTTTCATCAGGTGTTACTCACAATATACCATTACTCAGGGATATACTAACAGAGGAAAGATTTATTAAAGGGGATATAAGCACAAACTATTTGCCAGAGGTGTACCCTGATGGTTTTAAAGGTAAGGTTTTTTCAAGCATGTAGGGTATATTTTCAGGATTTTAATAATAAATGAAAACCCTTCATCATAAGGGGTCATCCGTTTATGACGTCCACAATTTTTTTGGATTTTCGACACACCTCCCCGTGTGGACGTCATAAATGAATGACCCCTAATCACAAAATATATGTATCTATCTATTACATTTTGAGGTTCAATTGTATTACTATTATTTAAATTTGTAGGAGAAAATAAATCTCAAAATTTGTCTAAAATAATTTTAAAAATAATTCATACATTTCCTCAATTTAATTTAAAGAAATTGATCAATAATTTTTTGCCGGTTTATTACATTTTATTTTGATGGGTGTTAAATTGACTCAGAATTCCAGATTTGATAAAAATCCATGCTTTTTATGGTTAAGCAGTAATATTAAAGATGCCATTGTTTGAAGATACAAAATGTATTGTTCATCAGCTAAAATAGTTAAGTCAAAATGAAATGCACATGTACTCTAAAATCAATGCCAGTGGTCTAAAGAAACCTGATGGCCAGGTTTTTATGTTGTACACAAACTTCCATATAACACTAGAAGCTTCATAAATGTTTTGTATGGTTCCAGGCAAACAGCTGAATTTGAGAGAAAGCCAGGAGTTGACAGCCTTGGCTTGTGCTGTCTACCTCAAGGACCAACAAAGATCTAGAACATTCATCAACCAAAGAAGGTCAGCTGACATAATCCCTCATGTTTTTAATTTTAATAGAGATTTGTATGTTCAGTTTAGAAAGTCATACTGAGCATATATCTTAGCATTTTCCTATTCCTATCCCTTGTGCCATGTGCTCTATCAGAGCTATTTTTAATTTTAAGATTACTTGTTAAACTTCACTTGGATGTTTACATTTTTTGGATAATTACAATTTTCTTTTGGTGCTGATCTGAAATTTTTACAAAATGACTTAAGTTTCTACCTGGTTGAGCAAGAGTTTGTAATATTTTTAACCCAATGAGATTTGTGTACATAGCTAAATAATCTACTCAAAGACATAGTTATGAGTTTATTTTATTCTGTGATTGTTTCTAGGATTCCTGTGACTGAATCCAAGAAGAACACCTGGTCCCTCAACACCCTGATCAACAAAGTTCGTATCCAAGCTCAGGTAACCAAGAAGCAAGAAGGATTCAAGGTGAGACATTTGCTTTACAGCTGGAGTTTAGTTAAAACTTGGTGGTTTGATATAACTAAATTGTTGCCACACCTTACTTTAAATGATTCTGTCAACTATGAGGATTCTGTTTGAAATTGCATTAATTAATGTTGTATTAACTTGTCAGGTTGTTATTGCTGGGGATGTGTTTGAAGTGAAAGGCAATCTTTCATTTACCTCCCCTCTAATGGACATCACACTCAATGGAGAGCAGAGATTGTTGCAGGTAAATTTTGTTCTTGTGGTCTAAACAGTAAGTAGCTTTAAAAAATCTTTGTACATTTTAGTTTATATTCAAATGGGTTTGCCTTTTTTTTGAGTTGCAAGTCTCTGTGATTTCTTGCTGGAAACCTAGAGGCAATCAGTGCAACAACCTAGTCTCCTAGTTTAAGATGACCTGCCTTTTCTTTGTTGTATATTGAATTAAGCAGGGCTTTTTCTTGCTCTTTTTGTCATGAAATGTTCTGGAATATTTTTGCTCAAGTATTTCCTTGGCTTGATACTACTGTTGACAAATACTAATGCTTTCCACAACAGACATGTGCCTAAATTGTAACACTAGGAAATTTTATTTCTTTTTAGTTTCCTTTTATACAGGTTGAACATTTTTTATCCCACAGATCAACCAAAGACGTGGAGGTGGGAAATATGATCTGAGATTCCATGGCACTGTTGTAAGTTTCCTTTAGTTGTTTTAAACTCAGTTATGACAGTTTAATGAACATTGTTTCTATGGTATATAGAAACGTATCTCATAGACGAAATCACAAATTACCTCAGGTAAATGTAAAGCGAGTAGTATATACCTCAGATTTTTAAAATTGCCATAGAGCTTTCAAGAACTCAAGATTCTATGGTTATCAATACTAAATTTCTTTTATACATCTTAACAGTAAAATAATTATGTTTTAAAGTGTTATTTTCCATTGTTTTGACAATATACGGTAATGTTTCACTGTGTTCCAATAACTTAAACAGCTAAAACTGTATAATTGAAATGCAAGTGTAATCCACGGTGTAAGGGTTCACTTTGAAACAAAAATGTCAATATCACTTACAACAGTGCTGACTGCATAATGTATCAAATAACACAACAATCATAGTTCTAAGTGCATGAAGTCTTTGTGTCAATAACGTGTATCTGCAATCCAGACATGGTTAGAACATAGGAAATGTCACATACAAGAAATATCTTTGTCAAAACAATTAGTCTTTAGTTTTTAAAACCAATAGAACCCTTTCCAATGATTTAGATCTCATAGTGTACCTATGGGTTACAAATATTTATTTATACATACCTGGTACTACAGACATGGCTCTCTCGATGCACCAACCTACTACTGCAATTTGTTCAAAATGTTGAATAATTATATGGAGTTTTTATCCTGAGAGAATTTGTCTTGCCACAATTTGCAAACATCATATGAATGTGCTGGATGACTTGGCCTAGAGTTCTCCAGCTAGTTATTGTAACTGACATGCTTGACCATTGTTTCCCCAGTACCCCGTGACTGTGCTGGATGACTTGGCCTAGTTGTAACTGACATGCTTGATTGACCATTGTTTCCCCAGTACCCCGTGACTGTGCTGGATGACTTGGCCTAGTTGTAACTGACATGCTTGACCATTGTTTCCCCAGTACCCCGTGACTGTGCTGGATGACTTGGCCTAGTTGTAACTGACATGCTTGATTGACCATTGTTTCCCCAGTACCCAGTGACTGTGCTGGATGACTTGGCCTAGTTGTAACTGACATGCTTGATTGACCATTGTTTCCCCAGTACCCCGTGACTGTGCTGGATGACTTGGCCTAGTTGTAACTGACATGCTTGATTGACCATTGTTTCCCCAGTACCCCGTGACTGTGCTGGATGACTTGGCCTAGTTGTAACTGACATGCTTGACCATTGTTTCCCCAGTACCCCAGTGACTGTGCTGGATGACTTGGCCTAGTTGTAACTGACATGCTTGATTGACCATTGTTTCCCCAGTACCCAGTGACTGTGCTGGATGACTTGGCCTAGTTGTAACTGACATGCTTGATTGACCATTGTTTCCCCAGTACCCAGTGACTGTGTTGGCTGACTTGGCCTAGTTGTAACTGACATGCTTGATTGACCATTGTTTCCCCAGTACCCAGTGACTGTGCTGGATGACTTGGCCTAGTTGTAACTGACATGCTTGATTGACCATTGTTTCCCCAGTACCCCGTGACTGTGCTGGATGATTTGGCCTATCAGCTGAATGAGCACATGCTGGAGAAGAAGGTTGTGGACACAAGTACTCTGGTGATGGCACCCATGCCTGGCATGCTGAGGTCAGTCAGCACAGCACCTGGAGATACGGTAAGTTCAACCGCTAGTTTTTAACTAAGTAATAGGTGGGACTCACTCTCAAGTTATCCTATCAAACCTGGTGATTCATGGGGCGACTAAGTAGAGTTCAACTATTTGACATTGGTATATGAAGTGATAGTCAGCACTATGCCCAGGGTCAGCACTATGCCCAGGGTTAGCACTATGCCCAGGGTCAGCACTATGCCCATCTACCTTTACCTTTCCCAATGTAAGTCAGGTACCCATCATAGCTGGGTGAACTGAGGCATATAAACCCTAGACTTTTGGGTTAGCAGTCGTATGCTCAACTATTCAACCATTACAACCAAATGACTAAGCAGTCACAAAACTACTGTAAACTATCAACACCCTCTATTTCAACTTCAGATTAAGTAAGCCTTTATTTTATTCCTCTTAAAAGACAACCCTGCAAAAGACTATTTCAAATTTCTAAGTTTTTCTTTGCCATTATTATTGTTGTGGTGGGGTAAAGATGGGGCAAGGATTAGGGCAAAGTGTAAGGCCAAGGGTATTAGTACCACTAACCAAATAGACTCTGTATCAGCTATTCGCTTTATAAAAAAGCTCTTTGTATAGGTGTATAAAAAATTTCTTGTCTGGTACAATCAATGAGCTTTATTAAATAGAAAACTTGGCATAAAAAAGTTTTTTTTTTAAAGGTTGCTGAGCACCAGGAGGTTTGTGTTCTTGAGGCCATGAAAATGCAAAACAGTTTGGTCAGCGCTAAGGCTGGAAAGGCAAGTCAAAAACATGAACTAATATAGTATACTGCTACATACAAGGGTCTAATATTTTAAACTGATAAACTTAATTTTTTTTCTCTAGATTCCTCTTTTTCTATATATAATCTAATATATTATACTGCTACAAGGGTCTAATATTTTTAAACTGCTAAACTTAGATTTTTTTCTCTAGATTCCTCTTTTTCTGTAGCATGTAAAAAACATGATTTAATAAACACTTTTTTCCAAGAGATGCTTTTACATTATCATTCTTGGAATTATGAAACGTTTATCCTGTAATTCTCACCCACTTGACTGAAATATTTAGATCTAAATCTGACCTAAAAATGATCATATATCAAAACTTTAATAGTGAAAGTTATCTAAAATTATTTTGTGTTTTTCAGGTGAAGAAAGTGTATTTTAAGACTGGAGACACAGTCAATGAGGGAGATGTCATCGTTGAGTTGGAGTAGTGTTTTAATTCCTTGTTTGGATTGTTGAACTATGGGATGCCAGTAACAGACATTTACTTTACCTTTTAGATTTGTAGTATTTATTGACAAGTAGGAGTGCATATTTTTTCAGCTTTCTAGAAACTACTAAGAGGGTGGCCTACTATACAAGTGAATTTGTATCTATTAGACCATTTTAAAAAAAATCATCTTGAAAACTCCACATTAATTACAAAGAGGAAGCTACACGTGCCATAAATACCAAACAATTGATTGTTTTTCCATGGCTTATCGGTATTAATCTAAGGATATTATTTCATTAATTTTTTGCTTCAGGTTTTTATTTTATGCTTGCTGTTTTTGTAATACTAAAGGACTGTAAAATTTTGTGATTTTTTAAAAATTTTTTTTTGTTATTCCAAATTGTTTTTATGTACTGTAATTTTTTAATATTTTCAACCTGATTGATTCTTAGAACAATTTTAGTGTATTTTTGAAAATGGCATGCAAATTAAAAGCTGGGGTTGTCCATTTCAATCAACTCTGTACATGATTACACCATCAGGCACAATTTAAGTTACTATTTGGTTAAAGTAAAAAAAAAAGTATTTCAGAATCATTGTCTGCATACAGTTACAATACCGGTGTTATTTAACAAAGAATGTGGATGAAAGAAATAATTATATAATTTGAGTACTGCAACAAACAGTCCCACATAGTTGAAATGTTTGATGTATATTTGTTTTCTAATCAGAAAATTATTTCTCATTAGGGTGAATGTTTGTGCCTGTTTTGATTATATGCAACCATCTGTTTTGCTTTGATTCATTATTGTGAAAAACACAATTATTAAAATAACCTTCTTGATACATCTATTGATGCATTAACATGAATGAACACTTTCTTTCCTGAACTGTAAATGGGCTCAACTCAGTTTTGATCAAGTTTTCCACAGAACATCTTACAAGATTTTTTTGTATGTGTTTTAAAACAGATTATTAGAGTTAATATTCTATTGAGTGCATTATTTTGGATTTTTAGAATGTATTTAGAATATAAATGAAAATTCTTGTTTTTCTACATTGTAACAGGCAAAACAGAACACTTCTTGAAAGTTATAGTAGATTCTGACTAAGCATCTTAAAAGCTTAACTTTTAATACACACTTTATCATATCATGAATGAAGACATTATTATCTCGGATTGTTCAACGCTGGATTAGACAGTGATTATAAATAGATTTTTTTCAAACATTGTGTTAACTAATTTATATTATTCTTCCATATCACATTTCAATGCTTCAAGTAGATAGACATTACTAAAAAGACCATAGGATATTATCACTGTGCAGTTTAGAGGCTGTAAAATTGTTGATTTATTTAAAAAAAACTTTAATCCCATGAAAATGATATTCCGTTTCTATAGATTTCTATTACTTGTGATTATTTATCTTGAGTTAGTGATGTTTACATAGCAGATATCTGTATTGTATTTCATGATTCTGTTCCAAGGGTGCTGCCATCATGGTGGTGAGCACTCTTAAGACAGATGAGCATATGAAAACACCACTTTTCTTACTCTGCTTGCAAGTTTTGTTTTCAGCTATTTATATCTCCCTCAACAATTGGAGGTAATTCTTGAGTTGCATTCAGCTTTTAGTAGAATACAAGTGTGAAATTGGCAAAAAATTGAAGTCTAAATAATATTTACAGTGTATGCTCAAGTTTGATGGGTAAATGAGCTGTTTAATTGACTTTTAATTTCAAAATACTTTACATCTAAAGGGTATAGGCAGCATAGGCTATTATTTACTTTCTAGTATTATAGTTATTTATATAAACTTTTTCAAGATTGTAATATTTCTTTTATTGTTGCTGTATTTTACAAACTAGACTTGAGTATAGATCTTATCTAAATTGTTTTCAAGCCTGTACCAGAATAGCTTGCTTGTCATGTTGTTAAACAGATTTGTCTGCAACCATGTCCTCATCATATGACAGGGGTTCCCATACTACCATTTATCCCCCCCCCCCCCTTTTTTTTTCTCCTGGTACAAGCTTTTGAACAGAAACACTAATTAGCTGAAAACTGAACCAAGCATTAAAAAATTTAGTAGTAAGGAATTAGATTTTAAATTCCTTCAGGGGCCTCTTACTTGGGTCATTGTATTAGGATATCAAATAAACCAATATATACCTAACATTGTTCTCATTTTTTTCTAATTTGACCTGATGTAAAGTTGGCAAGCAGCAATCTCATAAGATATTCCTGTAACATATAGGCCCAGACAGGGAGAAATCTACCAACTCACTATATGGATTTACCCTTATTGTTTACCATCTGACTTAATTACTTGTTGCTAATGAAGTCAACATGAGATGGCAACATGTGGTAGGTTCTCAAAACAGATCTAGGTCACAGCAGCAAGATAAATTTGGAGTGCACATGTTGCTGTATATTCACTAAAACTTGGTCAGTTTTTAAAGAACAATTACTGATCTTAATGTCAATAATCTGTAATCTCAAGTTAGAATAGTCGTCTTCCCACCCCTATCCCAGGGAGTGTGTTTTAGCGCATATTTGCAAATGGCAATTAATGAGCAAGGCACTGTTTTAGAAATTAAGTGCTAAAAAACTTATTGATAGCACATCTAACCCAATACTTTAGATAATATGAACTGAATTAAATTACCATACTATGACCTGCATATTAATGGTCACCTGACAGTGCCTATGGAGTGCTCAAAATAACAAATTTATTAACAGACTATTCTTAACTTAAACGATAAAAATAACTTCAATTCAATTTGTAATGCTTTAACAATAGTAAATTTAATTTTTGACTCATCAATTTTGAAAAACCACTGAGTTTCCTTTTGTGCAACATAATGGCAAAGATACAAGACAAAAATCTCAATTTAAAATAAATAAAACGTAACATGAATTTTGAAGTTCTGAAACCAGATAACAAAAGAAATAACACAGCTACCAACACCCTGTGATCTACAGTTTTATTGTAACCTTAGATTAACCCTTTCAACCCTGCTGCCCAAAGAAGTGAACGTGATTAGCTAATTCATCTACCGGTCACTAACCCCAATCAACTGTAGAAAGATACCTGTATAGAGATTAGTGTCAAGAAACACCACTGCTGTGGGCAAAAAGTTTTACGCCATAGGGTTCAAAGGGTTAAGTAGCAAGACCAGATCTCAGCCCGCAAGAATCCCTATAAATCACAAATTCTGTAACTTAAAATAAATACACGGTATACTATTCCCTTTTTTTAAATTTTATATGATAATATCTTAAAAATCACATTGCAAAGAATAGAGGAAGTAAAGGTGGATAGGATAAAGATTTTCTCTAAATTATTAAATGCTTTCATCTCTGTCGCCACCACCAGGGAGGATATAGAGATTGTATGTCGAGGGGAAAGAGAAAGTTTCACCAAATTAAAATTGAATAAAACACTGCCAATAAAATGGTCCAGATAATCAACAGCATTCTTATTAAGTTAAAAATCATATACAATTCTCGGAATAACCAGCCTCTATAGTAAACACAGGATTGCATTGATGTTAAACTAATAACCTGATTGCTGGCATGATTTTTAAAATGCAAGAGCACATAGTCAGTCTTTCAAAATGAACATTCATCACCAACACACTCTCCACATTCACACGTTTAGCAGCCAGGTCGAGGCCTCCATCCATTTCACAGATTTACATCTTTTAGGGACATCTGTCATGACATGCGGATGCTCTGAATGATTTGGAAGACAGCTGGGAAAAAAAAACAACACACTATTATTTTTAAAACTCCATAACATTGTTCAAAGCATACAATTTTTCTTAGAATTTAAATTGTTGCATTTATCCTATTTCTAAATCTAAAGCCAATAAAAGTTAGTCAAGTAAACAATGTAAATCATTTGTCTGTCTGAATGGTAACCTAATTCAACACAGAAGGAATGCAAGCTGCACACCTTGCCTAACATAATTTTTTATTATTGTAAAATTTATCTTTTCTTGGTATTTGTTTCACTACTAATAATCTTACCTGATCCGCAAACAACAAAGAGAAACAAAGCCATCAGAGCAGGTCCTACAGGGTATTTGTCTTCGGAGTTTTTCTGGAAAATAAAATGCAACAGATGACAAGCTTTTATAAAAATATTAATCATTCTTAAAGCATGTGTTTGATGGTAAGGCAAAGTTAGCATTAGCCATTACTCAGTGGTGGTACAAGTTGTTTTCTTATATAATAAATTCAAATCCCTTTGGCTTCAGGATTTGTAAAGTAGGTACTAGAATACAGTTAACAAATGGGCTTAAGGCTAGTGTACAATGTACAGGCTATGACATTTTAAATTAACACGGAGGTCATGTTGTATACATTTGCAACCTAATATAAATAAATTTACCACTACTAAATATGCCCAGGGGACGGCGTGGCCTAGCGGTAGAGAGCTAGACTGCTAACCCGAAAGTCTCAAGTTTGAATCAGCATTCAAATCAGCGGAACGACCCTGATTCCACCCAGCTCTGATTGGTACCTAGCTTACGTTAGGGAAACAAAAGCGGCTGGGCATAGTGTTGACTACACTATCCCTTTATATGCCGTGGTCAATGAATCAGATAAAACTTAACTTCATCTGCCCCAGAAAAAGAACAATAGAAATATTCCCAGGCTTAAAAAAAGTAAAGGCCGATTCTAGTCGGAATAAGATACGCATGCGATACGCATGCGCAATGGAGAGAAACTACGACTTGCCTTAGCGGCGATGTTTTCGATGGTACTGCGCATGCGTGTGTTTACAGCCGCAGAACCCTAATACCAACCCTAATCCTATCCTTAACCCTATCCCTAATCCTACCCCTAGCCATAGGTCACTGCGCATGCGCAGAACTATCTTTTTCCCGAAAAATCTTATTCCGAGTAGACACTTTGAAAAGTAAAAGCAAGAACCCATAAACTAGGTGCACTTATTCATATCTAGCCGTAGGCCTAAAATTAAATTGCTATTATGGCTATTAAGTTTAAGTAAAGCAATATATTCCACTCTCAATCCATTGTAGCTGGATCTAATGATTTGGCATAGTAAATATAATGACAATGGAATCATCAGAAATCCCACTCCTGGACTGTGGTTTGAACATTTCAAGGGTCAGTGGCCAATATACTAATCACTAAAAAAACTTTTTGTTTAGCAAAATCCTTGAGACTGGAATAACACTTTTACCAAAATTGGTGTTATTCAGGTAGGCCAGGCCTAGATTTACTATTACTTCAACTGACAACTCTACACATACTCATTTCGATCTAGAATCTAGACTGGATCCACAAGACGACAATGTGTTACTGTTAAGTGTTTGCCTACTGTGATTTATTTTGTTTAAAAATCAAGATCAAGATTCAAAACTGTGTGCCTGATCCCTGCTCTGCTTTTTTTTGTTTAATTAGTGGCCTAGGTAATTAAACCCCAGGACAATAGATAAACGTAGTGTTGAGATTTAAATATAAAACATGGAAAGTTAACTTAAAAACTATTAATGTAAACTTGATTAACAATTTCATTCAATCAATATGGTTACAAATTGTCCGTGTCTTGAGCAGCAGCTTAGAAAGAATCAAGATGAGGAGAATGAAGTTTCTTCATCCTCTTACCGGTAGATTTAGATTACTAGACTAGTAGTATTGCCTTTAATCCAAAAGCTTACCAATGTTTTTGGGACGTTTCCTCTAGTTGTGATATTTTTGCTGTGTTTTTCACTAGCGAGTCTCATGCGCTGTTTATTTGCCATCTTGAACTAAGAATTGATACCCCACCAAGAAGATATGTTGTGGGATCGTCACACGTAGATATAAAAAGTGACAACGAAACCGGAAATACGTACACCAACCTTTGACACGAAGTTCAGTGTATTAATACGCATCGTGAGCGGAAGCTTTTGCTAGTAATAGGCTACCTGAGTTTCGTAATAATGTTAAAAAAATGTAGTCCCATGACTAGATCTACCACTAAGCCTGACGGCCTAGTCTAGCTAAAAAAAAAAAGAAGCACATCGAATATTTTGACATTTAAAAATTGTTATAAATATTAACAGCGCCTGTAGTTGAAACATAAAAAAGATTTCGCAAATTATCTAAGTTTAAGTTTTAAAAGCCTAATTAATTAAAAAAAAAAGCATGTAGATCTAATATTTTAACGTTTTTTAACGTCTTACTCTCATTCTTAGCCTGCTTTTTTATTTCAATTTTTTAAATTTTAAAATTAAAAAAAAAATCAGTGGTGTAAAAACGTTTATTGAAATAGCTCCAATGTTTGTACACGAACTCCATTTACTTTAAGTAGGCCTAAATTTGGAGTGGCCTCGTCTAGGTCAGAGTGACGTGTTTAATTTTCATCAATTCCGACACACCCGAATCACAATCTAGGGGACAGGGGCACATCGAAATGTCGACATTGTAACTTGTACAGAAGCTGTATCTTGTTTATTATAAATTAAAGAATACTTAACAATAATAGCATTAGTAGAAGGGGTGATCATAAAACAAACTAAACAAAAAGGCATACCCATACTTTTCTGTGATGGCTTAGTTTTGGAGGCGTTTTATATTATTATCAGTGTTTCTTTCATTTGAAACCTACAGAGTGGGGGGGGGGGGGTGTGAAACCTACAGAGTGGGGGGGGGGGGGCGGTGTTTGTTTTCTATATAAATTATATCGTCCGGGGATACGTTTTTGAGAGATGGGGGACGGTCACTTCGAAGTGTTGCCCGAAAGAAACTGCATATGGTGAACTGTAACAGGACATATATTATTGTTAAATGGCGCTGTACATTGAGAATTTTTGCATACGTCTTTGGTACAAATAAGTTTTTTTGTTTTATAACGAGAAAAACCCAGTTTACTAACGTAAATTTTAAGTGGTATAATATAGATCTCTATATGTATTAATTGTGAAAGGGATAATTTATAAATAGAAATTCTCTTTTCATAAAACAGTTCCCTCCCCTAGCAGTTCTTAAATGGTATTTACTTATCGGTAATACAAAGAGCAGGGGCGTAGCGAGGGGGGGGGGGGGGCGGGGGGTGCGGACCGCACCGGGTGACACCATTTAGGGGGGTGACACCAAGGCATAAAATAGCAAAATATATAGAGAAAAACTCGAGGGGGGGGGGGGGGTGCAAATCGAAAGTTTGAGGGGGGGGGTGCAAATCGAAAACTCGAGGGGGGGGGGTGCAAATCGAAAGTTTGAGGGGGGGGTGCAAATCGAAAATTTTAAAGTTTGTCCCTGGGAAGGGTCTCTATGCCTCTGGGGGGGGGGGGGGGGTGACACCATTAAGTGCCGCACCGGGTGACACCCGACCTCGCTACGCCACTGACAAAGAGTTCTAGTGATAATATCTGAAACAGTAAAAGTCTTTGATATGAAATGTAGGCTATATATTGAGAGAAACACGACTTTGGAACTACAAGGCACACGGTATTAGTCGTGTGATTTCTTAAAAAGAAACATTTTGAAAGGCCAGGCAGGATTATATTAATTGTCCATCATTTAACTATTACAACAACTGATTGGGGCATTGTTGCTAAATTTTATGAAACTGCTTTAATTAATTCCAAGCCTGACCAGTATGATTAATACATTTACTTTTTTTTTGGCTGCGATTTAAAAGAGAGATAAGCGATTTTTATGCTTCTATTTCAATACAGATTTATTTCCCTTTGTAAGACAAATGCAGTATAATATCTACTTTCTATGAAATACACGTAATACAATATACAAATATCCTCATAGCAATAATACAAGCAAGCAGAGCACACGTGTAAAATGTCTGAAAAATATAATGTAAATTATAATAATACTTTGCACTATTTTGATATGTGAATGCGATTTGAAAAATCATTTTTCTCGAAACTTGTTTTTTACACATAGCCTACTTCACTTGCCATCTACACATTCAAAATATTTTTAAAAATTTTCTATGCAAAATTAGTAATTATTAATATATTTTTTGTTAACCTTCGGTGTTAGGGAATGGGTAGGGGAGAAGTCAACGAAGACAACACACTGGTGTGTGTGTGTGTTGTGTGTTTGTTTACTATCAAGCAGCCTAAACAGAGTTCACACAATGTGTGAGTTGTCTGGTCATTCCAAGACACGCAGCTTCAGACAGCGTAGACCGTGAATCAAGCAGAGATTTTATCAAGGTTTTACCAGTTTTATCAAAGGTAGGGGTTGAATATTTTCAATCGTGCACGCGAAGGGTTTCACTAATTATGATAATTTGATACAGAGACTAAGGGTGGTATAGTTCAATGAGGATATAGAACTTACAATTTAAAGCTATTTAAAAAAAATACATTTAACTTTTTTTTAACAACAAATAGATTTAGATCTAGATTCTAGTGTCACACGAGGGATAGTGGATGGTGGGTTTAAGAAAGTTTCGTTACGTTATACTAGAGTCTGTATTGCCGCAGGCTTGGAAGCTTTTTTTTTAAAAAACAATATAACTATTTGTACTAAACCAAATACTAATTCAACTTAGAATCGATAAGATCTCTTTTATCCCTCCAAACCATACCAAGTCTTTCCACAGCCCTCGCCCTGCTCTAACTTTAAACCTGTTATTACAGCACTACTAACAACCTAATACACTTATTTTTTTTTAAAGTGTGTTAGACACCAGCAGAGTTTCAATTTTACCGCCCCCCCCCCGAACGAAATGAAATTTATACTTTATATAGAAAATATATACTTTTAACAGTGTCCGCCCCCCCCCCCCCGAAAATTTCAAGTGCCCCGTGCCCCCCGGGAGAAAAAAGTCTGGAAGAAACACTGGACACCAGTATCTGGAATCTTCCGCTCCGGTCAAAATTTATAATTGACTTTTCTAAAAATTACTACTTACTAAAATATTTTATTATCGTTACTACTGTCTAAAAGACAGTATACTTACTACTTTCTAAAATGAATTAACATGTTTCTAAATATATTGACTACTTTCTAAGTTATTTAGAGTACTAAGTCATTATATTGAATACGCTAAGATATGTTGTTTACATTCTAAGATATGTTGTTTACATTCTAAGATATGTTGTTTACATTCTAAGATATGTTGTTTACATTCTAAGATATGTTGTTTACATTCTAAGATATGTTGTTTACATTCTAAGATATGTTGTTTACATTCTAAGATATGTTGTTTACATTCTAAGGTATGTTGCCTACTTTCTAAGGTATGCTGCCTACTTTCTAAGGTATGCTGCCTACTTTCTAAGGTATGTTGCCTACTTTCTAAGGTATGTTGCCTACTTTCTAAGGTATGTTGCCTACTTTCTAAGGTATGTTGCCTACTTTCTAAGGTATGTTGCCTACTTTCTAAGGTATGTTGCCTACTTTCTAAGGTACGTTGCCTACTTTCTAAGGTACGTTGCTTAATTTCTAAGGTACGTTGCTTAATTTCTAAGGTACGTTGCCTACTTTCTAAGGTATGTTGCCTACTTTCTAAGGTATGTTGCCTACTTTCTAAGGTATGTTGCCTACTTTCTAAGGTATGTTGCCTACTTTCTAAGGTATGTTGCCTACTTTCTAAGGTATGTTGCCTACTTTCTAAGGTATGTTGCCTACTTTCTAAGGTATGTTGCCTACTTTCTAAGGTATGTTGCCTACTTTCTAAGGTATGTTGCCTACTTTCTAAGGTAGAATGACTACGTTCTTGCTGCGTTTATCTGAAGAGTGGTTTTCATGTGGTAAACATAACTGCCTTCATCTATTAGCCAGGGGTAACGCAAATAATTTTTAAAATGCGTCACGTTGTGAACGAACGACCTCTAACAAATACCATATTTTTAGGCCTGTCATACCTTTTCGTAGGGCAGCTACGTATTAGGTCTGCAGCCAAGATTCCTCCTTAGATCTAACTACCCATTGGGGCAGATGAAGTTCGTTTCCTGATTTCGGCATATGAAGGGATGGTGTGGTCAGTACTTTGTCCAGCCGCCTTTACTTTCCCCAACAAGTCAGGTACCCATCAGAGCTGGGTGGACTTAAGAACGTCCTACAGCTACATGTCGGAACCGAGATCCGTACTCGAGACATTCGGGCTAGCAGCCGAACGCTCTACCATTCGATCACGCCATCCCCAGGTCTGCAGTGTAACAAGTGAGACTAACGCATCATTCTATTTCAGGTGAATCAGCCTCAAGATGGCATCCTACAATCCACCAGACGGCTTATCAAACGGAAATCACGACACTGGGCAGACGACAAACAATGGCTCAAATTCCACCAACGGTCATTTCAACGATGACCGGCTGCCCCGGACAATCCACCTGCAGACTCAAGACTTCTACATGGACTACGACAGAATGAACATCAACATCAGCATCAGCGTTAAAAAAAGGGGCGAGAAAACCCCGCAGACTGTAGCCACGCAGACGGAGAGCCATCTGTCGTCTGCGGACCAGCAGTCGCAAACAAGCGCTATCGTCTGTCAGCATTGCCACAACAAGATCGGCCACTTGCAGACACCACCGACACAAAAACCTGACGACCAGCACATCAACCAACCAGAGAAGAATTTGAACCAGGAGCCCGCAAGAAATGGAGCCGGGTCGAGTAAAAACCGAAAGAAAAAAAAGCCGAGCTCTTCACTGCCTTTGGGTAAAGACGAGCAAAACGATGACGTGGCCAACAACAATGAGGTCAGCCCAGGTCAGGGAGTGGACGCACGTTTGAAAGGAAAACTCATTCAAAGAGATAACAATGACAATCTACAAGAGGATGCTAATCAGAGTATCACAAAGACTAAAGATGCTAATCAGAGTATCGCAAATACTAAAGATGCTAATCAGAGTATCCCAAAGACCAAAGATGCTAATCAGAGTATCCCAAAGACCAAAGATGCTAATCAGAGTATCCCAAAGACCAAAGATGCTAATCAGAGTATCCCAAAGACCAAAGATGCTAATCAGAGTATCCCAAAGACCAAATATGCTAATCAGAGTATCCCAAAGACCAAAGATGCTAATCAGAGTATCACCACAATCATGGATGCTAATCACAGTATCGCCATGATCATGGATGCTCACCAGAGGCTCCAAGAGAAAAAAAATGCCAAGAATCTTGAGTCACGTTTGATCGAGAATTGTGCGGACACGGCGGAACTCCCCAGAGAACATCAGCAGGAGAACGGAACATCCAGACACTCGCAGCCTGTGAAAGAAATTGTCGTCTTCGATATCCCACCACAGGCTGAAACTTTACAGGCCGTCGTGAACGGAAAGAAAGGGAAACGGGGTGGGAAAAAAAAGAAAGAGCTGACCTTCACGGTGTGTAAGCATCGAGGCAATGTGTATCTCGGGGGGAAGAAGGGTCAAGGTCAAGCTAGCGACCAGAATGAGCCGATTGAGAAAATTTTGAAGGAGATGAACGACTCGTACAAGGATCCTTGCCCGCAGTGCGAGGCGGAGAAGAGAAAAACGAAGACGGAGGCGAAAAGTAAAAACTCCCAACTCTGTGATTTTGAGTTGAGCCCAAATCAAACACCTCTTCAGTTGTCGGACCTTGTCGACGGGACCAAAGCTAAGAAGGGTCGAAGGTCAATGTCGGAGCCGAAAACTTCAGGAGGGCAGCCATCGCCAGCAGGCTTTAAACAGGGGTCAAGGACATCAAGTTCGCATCGAGAATCAAGGTCGCCACGAGATCAAGGACCTACAACCGGGCCGAAATCACCCCCTGCCCCTAAATCACCCCCTGCCCTCAGATCACCGTCTGCCCCCAGATCACCCTCTGCCCCCAGATCACCCAATGCCCCCAGATCACCCAATGCCCCCAGATCACCCAATGCCCCCAGATCACCCCCTGCCCCCAGATCACCCCCTGCCCCTAGATCACCATCTGCCCCCAGATCGCCAGTAGGACCAAAGACCCCACCTGAACCAACAACTCCACCAGCGCTAGCCCACTTAGCTGAGATCATGCTACTGTTTCAGAAGTTTCCCCCACCTGAACAGGTTCAACTGCCTGGACTCTTGGCACTGCCAGAGCAAGAACCACTGCTCGAACCTATTCCACAACCCGAACCTATTCCATTGCCTGAACCTATTACACTTCCCGAACAAATACCTTTACCCGAACCTATTCCACAACCCGAACCTATTCCACTTCCCGAACAAATACCTTTACCCGAACCCATTCCAATGCCTGAACCCATTCCAATACCCCAGCCTATTCCAATGCCCGAACCCGTACCACAACCTGAACAAGCAATGCTGCCTGAACTAATGGCACAGCCACAAGAAATTCCAACAATAAGATCCCGACCAAGACAAGTTCCAGGATCACCGCAAGGACCGGTTCCCGGCTCACCACAAGGACCGGTTCCCGGCTCACCGCAAGGACCGGTTCCCGGCTCACCGCAAGGGCCGGTTCCCGGAGCGCTTAGAAGACCAGTTCCAGGACCGCTGCGAAGACCAATAGCTGGATCATCACAGGGATATGTTCCCGGGTCACCTCAAGGGCCGGTTCCTGGGTCACCTCAAGGGCCGGTTCCTGGGTCACCTCAAGGGCCGGTTCCTGGGTCACCTCAAGGGCCGGTTCCTGGGTCACCTCAAGGGCCGGTTCCTGGGTCACCTCGAGGACCGGTTCCCTTGTCACCACAAGGGCCTTTTTCTAGATCACCACTCAAAAGACCGGTTCCCGGATCACCACAAGAACCGGTTCCCGGATCACCACAAGGACCGGTTACCGGATCAGTACAATCTTCTGTCTCCAGACCATTGTCTCTGTCTATTCAAAAATCGGTGTCCGGTTTTTCACCAGGATTGGGACCCAGATCCCCACAGGGACCCAGATCCCCACAGGGACCCAGATCCCCACAGGGACCCAGATCCCCACAGGGACCCAGATCCCCACAGGGACCCAGATCCCCACAGGGACCCAGATCCACACAGGGACCCAGATCCCCACAAGGACCCAGATCCCCACAGGGACCCAGATCTCCACAGGGACCCAGATCTCCACAGGGACCCAGATCCCCAAGACCAGAAACTCAAACACTGCAGCAAGAAGACACGCCGAGACCCAAGTCACCGGAGAGGTCACCATCCAAGCCAAAACTGACCCTCGAGATGCTGGACATTAAGACAATGGAGGAGTACCAAAAACAAGGCGCCAGACCTAAAGTCTTCCACGCCAAGAAGAAACAGAAAAAAAGATCCCCAAAGAAAAGTCCATCCCCTAACAAAACCCCACCCCCCAACAAAAGCCCATCTAGACCAACTCCTGCTGAGCCTCCAACAAACATCGAGGACGCCGTGATGCACTGGAAAATGGACCTCAAAGAGCAGCTGGACGTCGTGGACAGGGTGAAGTACGTAGGCAAGGTCAAGGAGGCGCTGGACTATGTTCGTTTTGTCAGACCGGAAGGTCCACTGCCCGTCCCAGAAGGCGAGACCGAGCCGATAGAGCCGCCCGCGGAGGAGGCGCTCGCGGAGATGTTTCTCATGCACGACCTGCTCCCTTACTTCCAGCCCCCCGCCCTGCAAGCGCCCCCACAACTTGGGGTGGAACCCCTTGGGGTGACCGGCGCCCCGTTGGTCGTCTTTACCGGACCGTTGCCGTCTTTCTCCGACATTTTGCAAGTCGCAGACGGCAAGATTTCTGATGAGACGTGCGGTACGATTGAACGATGCCGGGATTGGAAGACGAGCAGAAAATCTCCGCCGAAAACCCCGCCGAGGGTCGTGTTGAGGAGGATAACGAAGGACGGAAGGTCGGACTCGCCTAGGCATCCTAGGTGTGTGAAACGTAAACTGGAACAAATTCCTGAAAGTAAAACGGATCTAATCGACGAACAAGCAGACACTACAACGCCTGGTTTTAAAAATTCAGAAGTTGAAAAACCACCACAAAACGAAACAAAACAGACAGTGGATGAATCTACAGGAGTGAGAAGTCTGTTACAAGCTGATGCGTCTGCGGTTCCGGAGATTGTCGTCTGGCCAGCAGACTCTAGCGATTCTGTGAGGGTCCAGGACAGCAAAGCCGCGTCTGCGCAACGGAGCCGGAAGTTAAAAGTCTGTCCGGCATGCAACGGTGCCGGATGCGGAAGCGACAACATGTGCTATTACGACGACTCGTGTGATGACGGATCAGAGGACGCCAGTGACGCGAGCAGCGCGTCGGATGTATCAGACGAGGGTGAGGACGCATCACGTGATCTGGGCAGCGAAGAAGCCCCGCCTCCTTACGACGAAGTTCTGGATATGAAAGCTTACAGCGCTGAATGGTCGCAGACACAAAGTACGACGATCTTCAACAAATCACAAAGAAGGTAAAGTTGTTTTTCATGTAAGCTTAGCAAGACTTAGATTTTTGCATTTGATTAGAGATAATACAACGGGAATAGGTAGATTTTTGTATTAGTTTAGAAATTATATTATACAAGGGAGAAGTGTATAAATGTAACAGCCTAGAGGCCTTTGCGAGGAAGGCAGAATAAAAAGTTCATAGGAAGTATTGTATAGTATATGAAGTCTACCCTAAACTTCCAATATAAACAAAACATATCACGATAAACTTGGGGGTTCAGAATGTTCTCAAGGGTGTAGGAAATCTATTTTTGCGAAAAATAATTCAAGCGATGTGGTTTTTGTGGAAGATATTTTTTGTTAAAATTTAAAATTGGGCTTTAATCTTCGAATAGTTTTTCTTTGGCTTTGGCATCCATCTTGAGGTCGGGCGATGTTGTTGAGAGTCCGGTGGTATACCAGGGCGTTGGCTGGTATTCCAGGGGTCGGGGGGAATTCCTGGGGTCGGGTGGAATTCCTGGGGTCGGGGGGGGGGGGGGGGGGAAGGGGCGGGGGGGGGATTTCTGGGGTCAGTTATTATTCCATGATGCGCCCCGCAGAGCCGCAGACTGAAGGACTATTTCTATTCCAGCAGCCGACGTTACCGCCGCCCTGGACGTACGGCGAGGTGCTCGTTCTGCCGCCGGAGGAGGACCGTCCTGATGAACTGCCCTCGCTGTGAGCTGGCCAAGTACTGCTCAAAGTACTGTCTGCTGGACGACCTGGCCAAACACAAGGAAGTCTGTGGTAAGTAGGCTCTGGGGGTCTGGGGGGTCTTTCGGGTCTCTGGTCAGAGTGGGTATGTTCGGGGTCTCTCCATTGCAGGGTCTTTGGGGGCTTTATGCAGAGTGGGGGTTCGGAGTCTCTAATCTGAGTAGGGGTGTTCTGGGTTTCTAGACTGATGGGGGGGGGGGGTGTTCTGGGTTTCTAGACTGATGGGGGGGGGATGTTCGGGGTTTCTAGGCTGATTGGGGGGGGGGGGGGTAGTTGGGTATCATATTAGCCGACGTGTGGCGGCCTCCTGTTCAACGTTTGTCAAGTGGAGACTTTATTCTCGAGGCAAATTTCGACCTCAGGTTGACTCAGGTTGTACGTAATTGGAGTACACGAGTGAGGTAACAGATCAAAGCTAAGCCACACTTTGAACCACCACACTCTGTATATTTGTATCTATTTGTACACACACATTTAACTAACAGAAACAAACGATTGTACCGTCCGAGGTCCTTAAACTTGTTTACTGCAAAACTTTTACCATTTCTAGAACTAGCACCACTTTCCCATGCTAACTTTTGCGTTGGACGAATTAACATCGATTGAACCTTCAGTTACAATTTAACCCTTAGCCATATTGAGCCTTTACACCCAAGGTTCACTGTACAATGTTAGGTGTTCTCCCAGTGGTAGGTAACACGTTTAAGGACCTCAGATGTATGTTACCTGGACGTCAAGTGGACCGACTGACGTCACACGGACCGACTGACGTCACACGGACCGACTGACGTCACACGGACCGACTGACGTCACACGGACCGACTGACGTCACACGGACCGACTGACGTCACACGGACAGACTGACGTCACACGGACCGACTGACGTCACACGGACCGACTGACGTCACACGGACCGACTAACGTCACACGGACCGACTGACGTCACACGGACCGACTGACGTCACACGGACCGACTGACGTCACACGGACCGACTGACGTCACACGGACCGACTGACGTCACACGGACCGACTGACGTCACACGGACCGACTGACGTCACACGGACCGACTGACGTCACACGGACCGACTGACGTCACACGGACCGACTGACGTCACACGGACCGACTGACGTCACACGGACCGACTGACGTCACACGGACCGACTGACGTCACACGGACCGACTGACGTCACACGGACCGACTGACGTCACACGGACCGACTGACGTCACACGGACCGACTGACGTCACACGGACCGACTGACGTCACACGGACCGACTGACGTCACACGGACCGACTGACGTCACACGGACCGACTGACGTCACACGGACCGACTGACGTCACACGGACCGACTGACGTCACGTGGACAGACTGACGTCCAGCAGACAGAGCCGTATAACCTGCTGTAAAAGTTGTCAACATCTTCTCCTCCCAGCCTGAGCGGGTGGCCCGACTGAACAACGCCGTCAACCGACTGGAGCCCTACATGTACAAGTACATCGAGAGCTTCAGCCTCAAAATCATCACCATGTTCAGACACGCCCCTGATTGTTACCAGTGTAAGCGGCCTAGTTTAGTACCCCCCCCCACACACACACCAGACACGCCCCTGATTGTTACCAGTGTAAGTGTAGTTTAGCCCCCCCTCCACACACACAACAGACACGCCCCTGATTGTTACCAATGTAAGTGGTCTAGTTTAGCCCCCCCCCCCCCCACAACAGCCACGCCTCTGATAGTTACCAGTGTGAGTGGTCTAGTTTAGCCCCCCCCCTCCCTCACACAACGGACACAATCCTGATTGTTACCAGTGTAAGTTGCTTAATTTAGTACCCGCCCCCATACACACCACAATCCTGTGTTTGTGTCACGTGACAGAGATGGAATGAATTAACAAACATTAACTTTCCAGATTAAACAAGTAGGTCAGGGCTGTTTGGTTTTATTACTGATGTCATCATAAATCAAAAAGCACATTATTTTATACGTTAGATAATTCCAAACTAAACATGTATGCACATTTGGTACAAGAAATTATACAATTTATCACATCTTCCAAGACAAATCAAGTTTACAATCTTATTGAAAACAAAAACTTGAATTGTGTTATCGAAAAATTCAGTCTACGCCGATTATTCAATCTATTTATACATTCAATTAAGTTTTCAAAGTTTGCAATAAAATAAAACAGACGGATTGTCATAACATAGTGTTGTACTATCACCAGTAGCGTAGCGAGGGAGGGGGGGGGGGGGCGGGGGGGGACATATGTCCCCGGGCGCCGAGCTTAGGGGGCGCCAAAATGGGTTGGAAAAATAAATTGAAAGGTTGAGGGGAGTGCAAATTGAAAGTTTGAGGGGGGGGGGGGGGTGCAAATAAAAATCTCGAGGGGGGGGGGGTGCAAATAAAAATCTCGAGGGGGGGGGGGTGCAAATCGAAAAGTTTGTCCCCGGGCGCCGGGAAGGGTCGCTACGCCTCTGACTATCACCTATCCCATTATAACTCAACAGAATATAAAACACGAAAAACCATTGATACAAGCGACACTGATCTAGACTTGCAACACAGTTTATCCACCTACCCACTTTGTGTAATCCACCACCTACTTTGTGTAACCCACCCATCCACCTTCGTGTAATCCACCCATCCACCTTCATGTAATCCACCCATCCACCTTCATGTAATCCACCCATCCACCTTCATGTAATCCACCCATCCACCTTCATGTAATCCACCCATCCACCTTCATGTAATCCACCCATCCACCTTCATGTAATCCACCCATCCACCTTCATGTAATCCACCCATCCACCTTTGTCTTGTCTACAGCTATGAGCGGCTACAACAGGGCTTTGATCTGTGAGGTGGCTGGACCTTGTGACTCCTACCCTGGGGAGAACTTTGCCGTCATCCTGGCTGTAAGTCTGGCTGTTGGATCAGCCGTTAGTTTCTGGTTTAACTTGTTTTAACCACGTTTCCCAATTATCCATATAATCCCATCATCGTATTACCATGCTCCATATAATCCCATCCTCTCTATTATCTCATTCCTTCCTAAAACCAATTCGCACATCAAGTACACAATACTTACACTTTACATGAAACTCACGTAAACTTCCTTAGTAAAACTCTTCCATCTCTGATATAGTTCCTCTCTTGATGAAATATCTCAAACCACCAAGTCCTGACTAATCCCTTCATTAACCACCTTGTCCTTACTGACTCAAACATGAACCACCAAACCCCACCTACCCCAAGCATGAACTACCGAGCCCCACCTACCCCAAATATGAACCACCCAACCCCACCTAACCCAAACATAAACCACCCAACCGCACCTGCCCCAAACATAAACCACCCAACCCCATCTCCCCCAAACATAAACCTTCAAACCCCGACTAACCAAAGCATGAATTCCCTCCCCCACAGGACGAGGCTGGTAACGAGACTCCTCTCGTGTTCTCCACTGACGAGACGACCTACTACATGAAGGACAGCGACCACGCCGTGGAACTCTCCGAGCTGCTCTACCCCGGCCGTTTCGTCATCCTCCTCCACCCCGTCTGGTGCCTGTTTGAGGACTTCAGGGAGGGCTTCAGGATCACTGACCTCAGGAACTTGTTCGTGGTCAAAGACACGGATAAAGTGTGAAGGGGCGGAGCGATGTTCAAGGGGGGTGGGGGGGGGGGAGGGAATGGAAGCAGGTTTTCAGGATGACTAAATGAGGCAGTAACCCAGACAGTGAAGTTTGAGTGAGACATTGTATATGTATGTGTCGTTAGTGAGGATGTCAGCTAAAATTGTGAATGTGTGTTACTGTGCATGCGTTGTGAAGTGAGTCAGTTAATTTGAGAGGTGTTTTCAAGTATGGTTCGATTTTTTAACTGTTTTAATGATGTGAGTTGTGTTGAAGAGGCAAATGAAGACCTACGACTGAGATGTGCATCGCTTTTGTAAAATAGAAACATGTTTTACATTTTTTGTTCTATAAAGATTCAAATTTTTAATGTTTTCGGTCATTAAAATCTAACACATTAATAGTTTTCTGTTTTTTCTTTTAAAATTTTAATTTAGAAATTGGTTAAAGTAAAATCGTTCATAAACATAGAGCATGATATTTTTTTTTAAAGAGATCAATAGGCGCTGGGCAGTCTTATTATTTAGGCTTTGAGTATGAAATGTGCTCATACTCAAAGCCTTCGAACTTTTAGGGCCTATGAAGACCTTAAAACTGTCTTGAATGTGTTTTTGCTTTGCTAGTTTTGACGGATAATTTTATGATTATTTTACTAAGGTTTACGCAGCATGTTTTAATTTTCCTGGTACCCAATTGTTGCAACCCTTTGCTTAAAAAACAACCAAGTAAACGTCTCGCGACCTAGTTTGTCATGACTTGTCTCCCCTTATTGTTGTAGTAAAAAGTTATCTGGCCAGTGGGGGCGCCATTGTGTAAACTCTCATAATGATGCTTGTTTATGTCTAGGAATATTTGTATTTTTATACTGCTGGGTTTTTATTTGTGCTATATTTTTAGCGTACTGTTCAGGGATATTTTAACAGCTTAAACTGTCACTATGTCACTTGTGTAATGTGGACTGCTAAAGGTGTTGTAGGGTGTGTTAGATGACACCAAACAATACGGACTTGTATTAAAGGTGCATATGGCTTTTATTAACTGTGTTTTAAACCAGGCTAGGTTAACACTCGCGTGTAGGTTTTATCCACTACTTTTGTGCATGCTGTAGAACAAAAGGTTAACTTGAGATTCGTGTGTAGTGTCACCACATGCATGATGTTGCTCATAAGTCATCCATAACTTAAGCTATGTAGTGTCCGGCTTTGATGAATTAAATTGCTGCTGACAGCAGGAACATATTTTGCGTGTCCTGTAAAAAAGTTTAAAAAAATAAAAATTGAAAAGTAGCATACACGCAAGACGCAACAAGTACACAACCTTCTTTAATTTGAACTTTTGGTTGCTCATGAACTCATCAAGAAAACAATTTCAAAATTGCACAAGGCCTGACCTTGGGGTGTGCGGTGAAGGCGGGGGGGGGGGGGGGGGATTTTGAAAGGGGGAGAGATAAGGTAATGTAACATTTCGTATTTCTTAAAAAATTCATAAATGAAAAGTTAAACATCGTTAATCAAATTTATATGCTTAGGCTTGAGGTAAACTGTTTACGGAAGGGGGGCGGCTTCTTGCGACGATGGTCCAGTAAGATCCATTATATTTATAGATCAATCTTTGATAAGCCACCAACACAACGATAGGTAAAAATTCCACCATAGCTCTAATAGCAAATTATAGAAGTTTACAGTTCGTAAAACGAGACAGATTTCTCAGTAGCCAGGGTGTGTGGCTGCTAAGGTCGAATTAAGTAACTCGAACACCGAACTGTACAATGTTTCCAACCTTTATTCTACTGTTATACACATTTGACCCCCATTGTAACCTTTTACAATGGTCTAAACAATATATATATATATATATATATATATATATATATATATATATATATATATATATATATATATATATATATATGTATATATGTATATATGTATATATGTATATATATATATATATATATATATATATATATATATATATATATATATATATATATATATATATATATATATGTATATATGTATATTTGACCCCCATTGTAACCTTTTACAATGGTCTAAACAATATATACATACATAAGAAACAGCTTATCACACCTCGATTACACACCTGTTTTATCGTTGTGTTCCACGTACCCAATAAAATTCACCAAAAAATCAACGTCACCAGTGTCTTATAAACCTGGTCAAGTGGACTCAGTGTTCGATAACAACTTCAGATAAAACCGACAACAGATGAAGAAAGCTAGGGACGATAACATACTTGAATATTCATCCAGTTCACGGGTCAAAATCTAGACTATATTTCCGCATGTAAAGTGATCTCGCGGCTCCAGAAGTGTTTTACAAGTTTTTCTGGGATTAAAATAAGCGCATCATAAAAGTAAGTGTTGGTGTATTTATATATCTTACAATATACATTCACTTTTATCATGCATGACTTCCAACAGAGTAAGGGTATGTGTAATTTGTGAGGGCGATATACTGGAACCATACAAAAGTAATATTATGAAGCCGATATGAATTCCTAATATTAAACGAATTAATATATACGAGCCGACCCGCGGCGTATCATACGCCGCTATTTAGTTGTTTTATTTTCTACTTTTCAGTAATTCATAATTTTTGAATTCGACAGTACCAATGCTGCCACTGAACATATTTGCTTTAAAACACTATCAGTAGCTCGTTAAGGACGATACTACCCCCACCCTCCTTTCCCCCAACCCCTACCCTACCCCCCCCCCCCCCCCCCCCGCCGTGAAAGCAGCCTCCTCTTAGTTACCTCCCCTAAGTTTAAAATAGTTTCAAACTAAATTATCTGCCACTATTAGCCGTCACTAAACCCGGCTCTACGATTGTAAACATTTAGCGTGAACCACAGCTCACCAGACCATGTAGGGGTGGGGTGGTAGGGAGCGCGCTTACAGCTTGGTGTTTTTTAGCGTCTCCAAGAAGAGAATTATATATATAGATGTCTTCTGAAAAATAGAATGGCTATTGTGTAAGAAATGAATTTCAACATTTTCTAGTGATCATAATTAAGCCAGTAAATCTTGTGAAATGTATGTTTTTGATAAAAATGCTGACCCAAACCCTGACCCCAGTCTTGACCCTAGGCGACCCTGGTTATGTTAGTCCTGGCATGTATCAATTAGGGCGTCATCCATACATTAGGTTACATATATAGAGAGGTATTTAGGGAGTGGGAGCTTATATAGGCTAGGGGCTCTTACCTTTTTTTCACGTGAGTTTGGTGGGGGTGTACAGATATTATAAAACAGAACGGCGTCACTTATAAACAACCTTTAAAGTAATGGTGACATTTTGTATATATCAGTGTGAACATGTATAAATGTTATATTTTTTTAAAAATTTCCAGGAAAGAAGACTCAAAAATTACCTGAAATGTCGGGCGTGTATGCACTCACCCCGAAAAAGTCGAAAGTTCCGAGGAAGAAGTTAATCGTCGGTATAAGTGTCTCTGTCGCCATCGGAGTGGCTGTGGCCTTGACCGTGGGGCTGGTGCTTCACTTCAAGTTGAAGGACGACGGAGACACGCCGGCTCAGGTGCTGCGCGTGGATTGTTACCCAGAGCTACGGAGAGACGCGGGGAAGATGAGCACTAATTCACGTGCATGCCAGGAACGAGGGTGAGTGGTTGAAAGTGTGTCTCTATAGTTCAGTGTGTGCGTTCTCTTTACGTGTGTCTCATTGGCCTGTTCCTTTTAATGCATCTACGTGTGTCTTAAGTTGTCAGGTATGTCTTATTACTTCAGATGCGCTTCGTTTTTGTGTGTCTTAGAAGATGTATCTCTGTACGGGTGTCTTAATATTTCAGGTGTCTCTTCAAGTGTCTTCATACTTGAGGCGTTTTTTCTTTAAATGGTTATTTTCAAGTGTGTCTCATTAGCTTAGGTATGTCTATTCTAGTACGTTTCAATACATTTGATGTGTCGCTTCAAGTATGTTTCGTTACTTTGCATGTGTTTATTTTGGTGTGTCTCATTACCTCAGGTGTGTTTCATTACCTCAGGTGTGTCTCATTACATCAGGTGTGTCTCATTACCACAGGTGTGTCTCATTACCTCAGGTGTGTCTCATTACCTCAGGTGTGTCTCATTACTTCAGTTGTGTCTCATTACTTCCAATGTGTCTCATTACATCAGGTGTGTCTCATTACCTCACGTGTGTCTTGTTACCTCAGGTGTGTCTCATTACTTCAGTTGTGTCTCATTACTTCAGGTGTGTCTCATTACTTCAGGTGTGTCTCATTACTTCAGGTGTGTCTCATTACCTCAGGTGTGTCTCATTACCTCAGGTGTGTCTCATTACTTTAGGTGTGTCTCATTACCTCAGGTGTGTCTCATTACCTCAGGTGTGTCTGGCAAAAGCAGGACGAGCCCGGGGCGCCATGGTGCTACTTCCCAGCTGGACACGGGTATCACGTGATCAGCGGCCCTGACCTTAAGGACAACGTGTACAGGCTGGAGCTGAGGCGCACGCCGTCCCCGCCCTTGTACAACACGACGGTGTACGAGGAGGTGGGGGTGGAGGTGGACATGCAGACTGACAACAGGCTCAGGGTCAAGGTCAGTGGACGGTACGACTTGAAAAATGGCGGAGGTTGTGTACAAAGTGGGTCAGTGACAAGACTTGTGTGTATGTGTGTGTGTATGTGTATGTGCATGCGGGTGTATGTGGGGTGGGGGGGGGACGGTTTTCCAGCCCTACTTGAGAGGGTCCGAACCAAAGCAAAACTCTGGGGTTCGATCAAACCCAGGTTAAGAACCACTTCAATACCACAACCGAGGTTAGGGTATACGTTTTATTTAGGACAGTGGTGTTTCAAATAACTTGATGGTCTAATTTGTAAACAATTTAAAATTAGAACATGTATCGCTAACCTGTTTTTATACATGATCTAGAAGGTTCTTATATTTCTGGCGTCTGCAGATCTTCCCCACAAACGTGAGCAGATGGGAAATTCCACAAATAGCCTTGGACATTGAGGGGTCAAGGTTGGCGACCTCCACCAAAACGGCCCAGTATGACGTCACGTTTTCAGAGAACCCGTTTGGCGTTGTGGTGACTAGGAAGTCATCCGGTGCTGTTGTGTAAGTGTGTTGTGCCGAGGTGTGTGTGTAGGGGGGGGCGGGTGAATGTGCGTGTGGCGTGCGAATGCGTCTGGTGTGAGAAGATGTGTGTGGTGTGAGAATATATGTGTGAATGTGTGTGCATGGGGTGCTAATGTTTATAGTGTGCAAATATATGTGATGTGTTAGTGTTGTGCGAAGGTGTTTGTGGTTTGCGAACCAGTGTGTGTGTGTGGATTGTAAGTTTGTGTGCAAATGTATGTCTGTGAAAGTGTATATAGTCAGCGAATGTGTGTGTGTGTGTGTGTGTGTGTTGTATGTAACTGTGAATAAATTTGACATCAATATGTGCATTTATTTGTGAGGTTTAAATGTGTGTGCTTTGTGTGTTTGTGTGTTGTATGCAACTGTGAGTAAATTTGATATAAGTGTGCAATTTTTTTTGCGGTTTAATTTCTGTACTTCCTGTGAATGTGTGTGTTTTAGTTGAATGCGTGTGTATTTGTATTTTGTGTGAATGTGTGAATATATTGTGCTCTGCCATCTCTTGTCTGTTATCATTTGTATGCTCTACCACTAGACCATTCCATCCAATCTAAAAATAAAACCTAACCCCCAACCATAACTACATCACTATCAATCCCACATTTCACTCATTAAAAAACCCACACAATCCCCACCCCCAGGTTCAACTCCAGCCAGCCTGGATTAGTCCTGTCTGACCAGTTTCTCCAGCTGACCACACGACTGACCAATGAGAACGTGTACGGTTTTGGTGAGCACAGGCACGAGAGCTTCAAACACGACATGAGATGGAGGCTGTGGTCAATGTTTACACGGGACTCGGGTCCTAATGTAAGGCTGTGGTCAATGTTTACCTGGGTCCTAATGTAAGGCTGTGGTCAATGTTTACATGGGTCCTAATGTAAGGCTGTGGTCAATGTTTACCTGGGACTCGGATCCTAATGTAAGGTTGTGGTCAATGTTTACACGGGACTCTGGTCCTAATGTAAGGCTGTGGTCATTGTTTACACGGGACTCTGGTCCTAATGTAAGGCTGTGGTCAATGTTTACACGGGTCCTAATGTAAGACTGTGGTCAATGTTTACCTGGGTCCTAATGTAAGGCTGTGGTCAATGTTTACACGGGTCCTAATGTAAGGCTGTGGTCAATGTTTACACGGGACTCGGGTCCTAATGTAAGGCTGTGGTCAATGTTTACCTGGGTCCTAATGTAAGGCTGTGGTCAATGTTTACATGGGTCCTAATGTAAGGCTGTGGTCAATGTTTACACGGGACTCGGATCCTAATGTAAGGTTGTGGTCAATGTTTACACGGGACTCTGGTCCTAATGTAAGGCTGTGGTCAATGTTTACACGGGTCCTAATGTAAGGCTGTGGTCAATGTTTACCTGGGTCCTAATGTAAGGTTGTGGTCATTGTTTACACGGGACTCGGGTCCTAATGTAAGGCTGTGGTCAATGTTTACCTGGGTCCTAATGTAAGGCTGTGGTCAATGTTTACACGGGACTCTGGTCCTAATGTAAGGCTGTGGTCAATGTTTACACGGTTCCTAATGTAAGGCTGTGGTCAATGTTTACACGGGTCCTAATGTAAGGCTGTGGTCATTGTTTACCTGGGTCCTAATGTAAGGCTGTGGTCAATGTTTACACGGGACTCGGGTCCTAATGTAAGGCTGTGGTCAATGTTTACCTGGGTCCTAATGTAAGGCTGTGGTCAATGTTTACATGGGTCCTAATGTAAGGCTGTGGTCAATGTTTACACGGGACTCGGATCCTAATGTAAGGTTGTGGTCAATGTTTACACGGGACTCTGGTCCTAATGTAAGGCTGTGGTCAATGTTTACACGGGTCCTAATGTAAGGCTGTGGTCAATGTTTACCTGGGTCCTAATGTAAGGTTGTGGTCATTGTTTACACGGGACTCGGGTCCTAATGTAAGGCTGTGGTCAATGTTTACCTGGGTCCTAATGTAAGGCTGTGGTCAATGTTTACCTGGGTCCTAATGTAAGGCTGTGGTCAATGTTTACCTGGGTTCTAATGTAAGGCTGTGGTCAATGTTTACACGGGACTCGGGTCCTAATGTAAGGCTGTGGTCAATGTTTACACAGGTCCTAATGTAAGGCTGTGGTCAATGTTTACACGGGACTCTGGTCCTAATGTAAGGCTGTGGTCAATGTTTACACGGTTCCTAATGTAAGGCTGTGGTCAATGTTTACACGGGACTCTGGTCCTAATGTAAGGCTGTGGTCAATGTTTACATGGGTCCTAATGTAAGGCTGTGGTCAATGTTTACACGGGACTCGGGTCCTAATGTAAGGCTGTGGTCAATGTTTACACGGGTCCTAATGTAAGGCTGTGGTCAATGTTTACACGGGTCCTAATGTAAGGCTGTGGTCAATGTTTACCTGGGTCCTAATGTAAGGCTGTGGTCAATGTTTACACGGGACTCGGGTCCTAATGTAAGGCTGTGGTCAATGTTTACCTAGGTCCTAATGTAAGGCTGTGGTCAATGTTTACATGGGTCCTAATGTAAGGCTGTGGTCAATGTTTACACGGGACTCGGGTCCTAATGTAAGGCTGTGGTCAATGTTTACCTGGGTCCTAATGTAAGGCTGTGGTCAATGTTTACCTGGGTCCTAATGTAAGGCTGTGGTCAATGTTTACCTGGGTCCTAATGTAAGGCTGTGGTCAATGTTTACACGGGTCCTAATGTAAGGCTGTGGTCAATGTTTACACGGGTCCTAATGTAAGGCTGTGGTCAATGTTTACACAGGTCCTAATGTAAGGCTGTGGTCAATGTTTACACGGGTCCTAATGTAAGGCTGTGGTCAATGTTTACACGGGTCCTAATGTAAGGCTGTGGTCAATGTTTACACGGGTCCTAATGTAAGGCTGTGGTCAAATTTTACCTGGGTCCTCATGTATATGGTCAATGTTCACACTGGACTCGTGGTCCTTATGTAATAATGTGTTCACCGTATGTCACCAACGTTTTACGGGTCACCTAACAAACTGACCCTGTCAGACCCATGTTGTGTGGGTTAGCTAACAAACTGACCCCATCTCTCCCTCGTTATGTGGGTCACCTAACAAACTGACCCTCTCTGACCCAGAGCGACTGGAACCTGTACGGCCAACATCCGGTCTACATGAACGTGGAAGACGACAAGAAGGCCAATATGGTGCTACTGAAGAACAGCAACGCTATAGGTGAGGTAGTCTAACACTATAGGTGAGGTAGTCTAACGCTATAGGTGAGGTAATCTAACGCTATAGATGAGGTAGCCTAACACTAGGTGAGGTAGTCTAACGCTATAGGTGAGGTAGTCTAACGCTATAGGTGAGGTAGCCTAACGCTATAGGTGAGGTAGTCTAACGCTATAGGTGAGGTAGCCTAACGCTATAGGTGAGGTAGTCTAACGCTATAGATGAGGTAGCCTAACACTAGGTGAGGTAGTCTAACGCTATAGGTGAGGTAGTCTAGCGTTAGAGGTGAGGTAGTCTAACGCTATAGGTGTGGTAGTATAACGCTATAGGTGAGGTAGTCTAACGCTATAGGTGTGGTAGTCTAACGCTATAGGTGAGGTAGTCTAACGCTATAGGTGAGGTAGTCTAACGCTATAGGTGAGGTAGTCTAACGCTATAGGTGAGGTAGTCTAACGCTATAGGTGAGGTAGTCTAACGCTATAGGTGAGGTAGCCTAACGCTAGGTGAGGTAATCTAACGCTATAGGTGAGGTAGTCTAACGCTATAGGTGAGGTGGCCTAACGCTATAGGTGAGGTAGTTTAACGCTATAGGTGAGGTAGTTTAACGCTAGAGGTGAGGTAGTCTAACGCTATAGGTGAGGTAGTCTAACCCTATAGGTGAGGTAGTCTAACGCTATAGGTGAGGTAGTCTAACGCTAGAGGTGAGGTAGCCTAACGCTAGGTGAGGTAGTCTAACGCTAGAGGTGAGGTAGCCTAACGCTATAGGTGAGGTAGCCTAACACTATAGGGGAGGTAGCCTAACGCTAGGTGAGGTAGTCTATCGCTATAGGTGAGGTAGTCTAACGCTATAGGTGAGGTAGCCTAATGCTATAGGTGAGGTAGTCTAACGCTAGAGGCGAGGTAGCCTAACGCTATAGGTGAGGTAGCCTAACGCTAGGTGAGGTAGCCTAACACTAGGTGAGGTAGTCTATCGCTATAGGTGAGGTAGTCTAACGCTATAGGTGAGGTAGCCTAATGCTATAGGTGAGGTAGTCTAACGCTATAGGTGAGGTAGTCTAACGCTATAGGTGAGGTAGTCTAACGCTATAGGTGAGGTAGTCTAACGCTATAGGTGAGGTAGTCTAACGCTATAGGGGAGGTAGCCTAACGCTAGTTGAGGTAGTCTAACGCTATAGGTGAGGTGTGGGGTAGCCTAACGCTAGGTGAGGTAGTCTATCGCTATAGGTGAGGTAGTCTAACGCTATAGGTGAGGTAGCCTAACGCTATAGGTGAGGTAATCTAACGCTATAGATGAGGTAGCCTAACACTAGGTGAGGTAGTCTAACGCTATAGGTGAGGTAGTCTAGCGTTAGGTGAGGTAGTCTAACGCTATAGGTGAGGTAGTCTAACGCTATAGGTGAGGTGGCCTAACGCTAGGTGAGGTAGTCTAACGTTATAGGTGAGGTAGTCTAACGTTATAGGTGAGGTGTGAGGTAGCCTAACGCTATAGGTGAGGTAGCCTAACGCTATAGGTGAGGTAGTCTAACGCTATAGGTGAAGTAGTCTAACGCTATAGGTGAGGTAGTCTAACGCTATAGGTGAAGTAGTCTAACGCTATAGGTGAGGTAGTCTAACGCTATAGTTGAGGTAGCCTAACGCTATAGGTGAGGTAGCCTAACGCTATAGGTGAGGTAGTCTAACGCTATAGGTGAGGTGGCCTAACGCTATAGGTGAGGTAGTTTAACGCTATAGGTGAGGTAGTCTAACGCTATAGGTGAGGTAGCCTAACGCTAGGTGAGGTAGTCTAACGCTATAGGTGAGGTAGTCTAACGCTATAGATGAGGTAGCCTAACACTAGGTGAGGTAGTCTAACGCTATAGGTGAAGTAGTCTAACGCTATAGGTGAGGTAGTCTAACGCTATAGGTGAGGTAGCCTAACGCTATAGGTGAGGTAGTCTAACGCTATAGGTGAGGTAGTCTAACGCTATAGGTGAGGTAGTCTAACGCTATAGGTGAGGTAGTCTAACGCTATAGGTGAGGTAGTCTAACGCTATAGGTGAGGTAGCCTAACGCTAGGTGAGGTAGTCTAACGCTATAGGTGAAGTAGTCTAACGCTATAGGTGAGGTAGTCTAACGCTATAGTTGAGGTAGCCTAACGCTATAGGTGAGGTAGCCTAACGCTATAGGTGAGGTAGTCTAACGCTATAGGTGAGGTGGCCTAACGCTATAGGTGAGGTAGTTTAACGCTATAGGTGAGGTAGTCTAACGCTATAGGTGAGGTAGCCTAACGCTAGGTGAGGTAGTCTAAAGCTATAGGTGAGGTAGTCTAACGCTATAGATGAGGTAGCCTAACACTAGGTGAGGTAGTCTAACGCTATAGGTGAAGTAGTCTAACGCTATAGGTGAGGTAGTCTAACGCTATAGGTGAGGTAGCCTAACGCTATAGGTGAGGTAGTCTAACGCTATAGGTGAGGTAGTCTAACGCTATAGGTGAGGTAGTCTAACGCTATAGGTGAGGTAGTCTAACGCTATAGGTGAGGTAGTCTAACGCTATAGGTGAGGTAGTCTATCGCTATAGGTGAAGTAGTCTAACGCTATAGGTGAGGTAGTCTAACGCTATAGGTGAGGTAGCCTAACGCTATAGGTGAGGTAATCTAACGCTATAGGTGAGGTGGCCTAACGCTAGGTGAGGTAGTCTAACGCTATAGGTGAAGTAGTCTAACGCTATAGGTGAGGTAGTCTAACGCTATAGGTGAGGTAGCCTAACGCTATAGGTGAGGTAGTCTAACGCTATAGGTGAGGTAGTCTAACGCTATAGGTGAGGTAGTTTAACGCTATAGGTGAGGTAGTTTAACGCTATAGGTGAGGTAGCCTAACGCTAGGTGAGGTAGTCTAACGCTAGAGGTGAGGTAGCCTAACGCTATAGGTGAGGTAGCCTAACGCTATAGGTGAGGTAGCCTAATGCTATAGGTGAGGTAGTCTAACGCTATAGGTGAGGTAGTCTAACGCTATAGGTGAGGTAGTCTAACGCTATAGGTGAGGTAGTCTAACGCTATAGGTGAGGTAGTCTAACGCTATAGGTGAGGTAGTCTATCGCTATAGGTGAGGTAGCCTAACGCTATAGGTGAGGTAGTCTTACACTAGGTGAGGTAGTCTAACGCTATAGGTGAGGTAGTCTTACACTAGGTGAGGTAGTCTAACGCTATAGGTGAGATAGTCTAACGCTATAGGTGAGGTAGTCTAACGCTATAGGTGAGGTAGTCTAACGCTATAGGTGAGGTAGTCTAACGCTATAGGTGAGGTAGTCTATCGCTATAGGTGAGGTAGTCTAACGCTATAGGTGAGGTAGTCTAACGCTATAGGTGAGGTAGTCTAACGCTATAGGTGAGGTAGTCTAACGCTATAGGTGAGGTAGGCTATCGCTATAGGTGAGGTAGTCTAACGCTATAGGTGAGGTAGTCTAACGCTATAGGTGAGGTAGTCTAACGCTATAGGTGAGGTAGTCTAACGCTATAGGTGAGGTAGTCTAACGCTAGGCGAAGTAGTCTAACGCTATA
The DNA here is from genome assembly GCF_028476545.2 of Physella acuta. NCBI lineage: Eukaryota > Metazoa > Mollusca > Gastropoda > Physidae > Physella > Physella acuta. The sequence goes on along the minus strand of NW_026732445.1, from coordinate 7,727 downwards.
GGTGAGGTAGTCTAACGCTATAGGTGAGGTAGTCTAACGCTATAGGTGAGGTAGTCTAACGCTAGGTGAGGTAGTCTAACGCTAGGTGAGGTAGTCTAACGCTAGGTGAGGTAGTCTAACGCTAGGTGAGGTAGTCTAACGCTAGGTGAGGTAGTCTAACGCTATAGGTGAGGTAGTCTAACGCTAGGTGAGGTAGTCTAACGCTAGGTGAGGTAGTCTAACGCTAGGTGAGGTAGTCTAACGCTAGGTGAGGTAGTCTAACGCTATAGGTGAGGTGTGGGGTAGCCTTATGCTTAACTTTAAGGTCTATTGTTTTGAAGTAGCCTTTTATGTACGAGTATTTGTTATTGTAATAGTATTGCATTTTGAGGTCGTTTTTCTTTTTATTTTGAGATATAAAAAGTATTTTTTAAAATGTTTTACATTATATCATAGTCTTTGATGTTTTTGTAATATTATATCGTTAGATGTAGCACTTACATGTTTCTCTTTAAGGTATCATGTTTTGGGATAGCATCAAACTTGTCATGTTTGTTTGTGTTCATGTGATTTGGGTTAGAGCAATGGCCGCCTATTGCCACGTCCATGTACTATGGTCATGTCCTTGTTATATTGTCCTGTCCTTGTTATATTGTCCTGTCCTCTCTAGAGGTCCTGCTACAGCCACACCCTGACCCAGCCATCACGTACAGGACAATTGGGGGAGTCCTGGACTTCTACATCTTCTTGGGGGATTCCCCGGCAGATGTTGTTAAACATTACCTAAAGGTAGGTTCGTTCTTCATCTAAGCTCAATACTGAATCACTCTACCTGTACTCAGGTAATTCTGTTCGTGTCAGTCTTTCTCTTCATCTAAGCTCAACATTGTATCATTATACCTGCATGTTTTCTACATGTACAATATATATATTTATTAAAGACTAAATTAACGTAAAGAAAATTTTGGTCAACATGTCTTTAAACACAACTGGCTTTTGCGAAATGAGTAAATAAAAAAATAGATAATGATCTTATTTATGAATATTTATAGTCTGATATAAATCTACGAAAACATGTTGGATATCCCTAAAAGTCGTAGGTCCCTAAATGTTGGAGGACCCTAAAGGTCTTATGTCCCTAAAAGTCGTAAACCCCTAAAAGTAGTAGGTCCCTAAAGGTCGTAGGTCCCTAAATGACGGAGGTCCCTAAAAGTCGTATGCCGCTAGTCACAGCCCCTTTCAATACGCTTTCCCCCCGTGACAGTCATTGCATATGGCACGTTGTGCTATTTCTAATAATATATGCCGCTAGGTAGTATGCCATTCCTTCATTCTTCAGGACAGACTATTCTCTTGCATGTTATTGGATAGACCTTTGGAATACATAATATATGATAGACCTTTGCCTTGTCTCGGATATTATTTGAAAGGCTTTTGTCTTACATACTATACCTTAGATTTGTCTTACATATTACACGATAGACTTTTGTCTTATATATTATTTTGAAAGACATCTGTCAGTAGTATATTAGGTCCCTTACCTAATATACTACTTCTGTCTTGCATATTTGGAAAGGCTTATACTTTGGATTTTCGTTTTATATATTATACGATCAACTTAGTCTTAAATATTATATGACAGACTAATCTTTTTTATTATCCGATAGACTTAAATTTCACTTATTATTTTGAAAGGCTACAGTCTTACATTGGATAACTAGACCCTGTAGCCTTTTCACCTCACCTCACCTACACAATAAAAGTGCTACTAACTGTACTAACACACCTGTATTATTTCTCTAAGGCTATCGGGCTACCTGTGTTCCCACCCTACTGGAGCCTGGGCTACCACCTGTGCAGGTGGGGCTACGCCAACATTAGCGACATGCAGATGGTCATCAACCGGACCATGGAGGCCAAAATTCCTTATGTAAAGTCATATTTCTTATCGTCGTGGTACTGGTAAAGTGAGAGTTCCATGAAGGCCAAAATTCCTTACGTAATGTCATATCACTGCATATTTCTTATCCTTGTGGTTCTAGTAAAGTGAGAGTTATCGATGTATGTTGTTTGATCGAAAACCGAAATTCAAGATTAATGACGGTAGTAAACATGCAGATGTCAATGCATTTATTAGTTTAGGTGATGCGAGAATTTCCAGAAGAGTTTTGTTCTTTGCTTTAAGGTAGTGAGCATGCAAATATAAATACATGTTTATTACTATAGTTGAAGAGTAAATGCAATGAAGAGCTTTTTTATGTAAATTAAATACTGCGGTTTTAGGCAAAAACTAGTTCGCGCTAATGCTGGGTTTAGTCACTTGTCAAAATGATTGTAGTTTTTGTGGGGTTTAATGCAATGGACGATAGAAAAGTCATAATTAAAGAATAAAAGCGCGATATACAAAAAGACAGGAACAACAACAGATTGAAAGACAGAAACAAAGACAAAAACAGACATAAATAAACCACAGAAACAAAGCAACAAAGCCATTAACAAAGATACAAAGACAGAAACAAAGACAAAACAGACAGAAATAAACCCCAGAAACAAAGCAACAAAGCTATTTACAACAAATCTCTGCCCGCTGTCCACAGGATGGCCAGTGGGCAGACGTCGATACATTCCACAAATCTTATGTCTTCACTTACGACACCAAGAAGTGGGCCAACTTTCCGGCCCTTGTGAGACAACTCAGGAAAGACAACATGCACTTTGTGACTATTGTGGTGAGTCTATGGGAGTCACAACATGCACTTTGTGACCATTGTGGTAAGTCTATGGGAGTCACAACATGCACTTTGTGACTATTGTGGGAGTTACAACAAGTACTTTGTGTCTATTGTGGTTAGTCTAAGGGAGTCACAAAATGCACTTTGTGACTATTGTGGTGAGTTCATGGGAGTCACAATATGCACTTTGTGACCATTGAGTACATAGGAGTCACAACTTACATTTGAAGGGTACAGTTGCTAGCTGTAAGAAACACCTTTTTACTTTCTCGTATATACGAAGTATAGAGAAAGTCTTGTAATCGTGCAAAAAAAAAATCGAGATTTTTGCAAATCTCGACGTTTTGCATCTCACTGATACGGAAAAACATAATTTTGCAATCTTGTCCGTATGTCTGTGTGTCTGTGTGTGTGTGTGTGTGTGTGTGTCCGTGTGTAAACACGATAACTTGAGTACCGTTACAGCTAGGTTGATGAAATTTCATATATAAGTATTTAATCAAAATCGTAGATCCGTATCAACTTTTGAGCGATTTCCGATAACCGGAAGTGGTACTTTTCCTACTTTGAATTTTTCAAAAGCCTATAACTTGAGTACTATTTCAGATAGATAAATGAAATTTCATACGTAAGTCAAAGATCTAATTCTCTACCTTCTGTTAAATTTTGAGTCATTTCCGTTGACTGTAAGTAGTACTTTACGCTACTTCCGATTTCTCAAAAAACTAATGTAAATTTTAAAAGTAATAATAATATTGCGCACTATTATGCGCTTTTTTATTTCGCGTTCACTTGGTGTGCAATTAATTTGTCTACGAGATTTTATTCTATTTTTAAAACTTTAAGTATTTAAAATGGATTAAAAATCATGTCTATAGCCCGAGTTCCCATCCCCTGTTATTTTATATAAGAATATTTCGAGAAAGTTTAGGGGAGATCACTCCCGGTTTATTAAAGTCGATAACAGAAAAATAGGTTATCCATACATTTGAGGGTAGAATTTGTGAGTAGGACTACGCATACTTCTACATACTGGAACACACACGTATGTTAATAGATTGTGTTGATTGTACCAGCTACAACACACACGTATGTTAATTAAACAGAAAGACCATTACATACTTGTACCAGCTAGAAGACACACACGTATGTTAATTAAATAGAATGTGTAAGTTGAAAGACCATTACACACTTATACCAGCTAGAACACACATACCTATGCTAAACACTTGCCAATAGAATTTGTGATGTTGCAGGACCCAGGTATAGGATCGAACCAGACCGTGATCGATGAAATCCATCAAGATTTCCCTGAGTACAACATGATCGCATCGGGAGAGGAGGCGGGGATCTTCATCAAGACGTCAGAGAACACGACTCTCATTGGGGAGGTAGGTGTAGGGGTCAGACGGAACTTATCTGTTTTAAGCTTGGCTGTCGTTAGTTATAATTGTAAAATGTCTATTTTGTGTAATTATGTAACATCTTTTTTTTTGTTTTTTTTAAAATAAAAGGTTATAAATATTATAGATTCCAGCCTAAAATTGTTATATATGAATCCTTTAGGAGAGGGTGAAATATATGAAAAGACAATTAATTAGACGTTTAATTTACGACTAAGACTGTAGATCTACTAACATTAAATTTTGCAATCTACAACGGCTACTGATGTATTTGTTTTTCAACTTGATAATGCTAAAAAAACCATACCAAACTATTTTGTTTAGAACTTCTGCTCTATATAATTTTTGCAATAGCAAATAACTTAAAGTTGTATTTTATAAGTTAGCGGTCAACATAAGGTGCAGGAATATTTGAAATGAATGTAAAGTTAAGCAAAGAATTATCTCCCATTCGAAAATCCAAATACCAAAAATTCATTCAAGGGAAATAATTTTCAAAAGAATAGCTAAATTAACCAAATGTAACTAAGACATGCATGAAAAACACATTAAAACGCACTAAATTTTATTACATAATAATTATAACAAATCTTTTATATTAGCTATGTAAACTTGTAAAAACAATATATTTACTTATTGAATACTTAACTGTAGCTTTTGTTTCAAAGTCTAATAATAGTAGCTTTATTATAACATACTTCTATTCAATTTTGATGACATTCATTTCATTTATGGAGCCCGTCAAATCACTATAATAAAATTTTGGATCCCCTAAATAAAGGGACGCCTTTAAAAAAAAACAAGTTAATTAAAGTCTAGTGACAATTTAAGCGCAATTTCCTAAATTAATTTTTTAAATTATAAATAAATTAATAGGGTACAAAAATATCGTTTGAATTAATAAGTAAAAAAAAAAGACAACTATATTAACCTATATCAACGGAAATAGTTTTATTTTAACGAGTAGGACTACAAGATGCTCAGTTTAAAAAAGTAGTAAATATCATCCTAGGCCTACACGATGCTCAGTTTAAATGTTCTTAATTAATTTTTTGTGACGGAACGAAAGGATATTTTTGAAAACTTTCTTCGGCAATATTGGTCTAAATTATGGCAAGAATCGATTGGTAAATGTTTCAAGTCGCTAAGTGGTCTGGTTGCCGAGATATGGAGCAAAAACTGCATTTGTTCGAGGTTTTTTGGCTTTTCCGGGAAATCCAGGAAGGAATTCCGGGAATTTTTTTGGCCCACAATCATCCTTGGAACTTGCTTAACATATTTGCTTTTGAAACTAGTCCTCGATATTGCTTCGTTGAGGAGGAGATACGACTTAAAGCTGCGGACACACATCCATCCATCCATCCATCCATCCATCCATCCATCCATCCATCCATCCATCCATCCATCCATCCATCCATCCATCCATCCATCCATCCATCCATCCATCCATCCATCCATCCATCCATCCATCCATCCATCCATCCATCCATCCATCCATCCATCCATCCATCCATCCATCCATCCATCCATCCATCCATCCATCCATCCATCCATCCATCCATCCATCCATCCATCCATCCATCCATCCATCCATCCATCCATCCCTCCATCCCTCCATCCCTCCATCCCTCCATCCCTCCTTCCATCCATCCATCCATCCATCCATCCATCCATCCATCCATCCATCCATCCATCCATCCATCCATCCATCCATCCATCCATCCATCCATCCATCCATCCATCCATCCATCCATCCATCCATCCATCCATCCATCCATCCATCCATCCATCCATCCATCCATCCATCCATCCATCCATCCATCCATCCATCCATCCATCCATCCATCCATCCATCCATCCATCCATCCATCCATCCATCCATCCATCCATCCATCCATCCATCCATCCATCCATCCATCCATCCATCCATCCATCCATCCATCCATCCATCCATCCATCCATCCATCCATCCATCCATCCATCCATCCATCCATCCATCCATCCATCCATCCATCCATCCATCCATCCATCCATCCATCCATCCATCCATCCATCCATCCATCCATCCATCCATCCATCCATCCATCCATCCATCCATCCATCCATCCATCCATCCATCCATCCATCCATCCATCCATCCATCCATCCATCCATCCATCCATCCATCCATCCATCCATCCATCCATCCATCCATCCATCCATCCATCCATCCATCCATCCATCCATCCATCCATCCATCCATCCATCCATCCATCCATCCATCCATCCATCCATCCATCCATCCATCCATCCATCCATCCATCCATCCATCCATCCATCCATCCATCCATCCATCCATCCATCCATCCATCCATCCATCCATCCATCCATCCATCCATCCATCCATCCATCCATCCATCCATCCATCCATCCATCCATCCATCCATCCATCCATCCATCCATCCATCCATCCATCCATCCATCCATCCATCCATCCATCCATCCATCCATCCATCCATCCATCCATCCATCCATCCATCCATCCATCCATCCATCCATCCATCCATCCATCCATCCATCCATCCATCCATCCATCCATCCATCCATCCATCCATCCATCCATCCATCCATCCATCCATCCATCCATCCATCCATCCATCCATCCATCCATCCATCCATCCATCCATCCATCCATCCATCCATCCATCCATCCATCCATCCATCCATCCATCCATCCATCCATCCATCCATCCATCCATCCATCCATCCACCCACCCAGAAATGACGCATTATTAAACGCAATTGCCAGTATGGAAATTGCGCTAAAAATCATACACGGCTGGCTGTTTTAGACATTGCTAGAATTATTGATTAAATATTTTAAAAAGTTATTATTTGAAAAAAAAAATGTTTACCGTTAGGTATAAATTCCATCCTATTTAAATTATATTTTAATACTTTAAGAGAGGTAATATAGATTCCTAATAAAATTAAGGATTTTTCCACTAGAGAACGCCTACCTTTCTTTGTAGTGTTTTCCGTACTGAATTGAAATCAATTAACTTACGCTAAACTCGACTACTCGATATACAACAAGAATCAATACTCCCGAACTACGATACTTCATCCCCTGCATTCTCATTTCTCTGTTACCAATCAAATTCCAGTAGAACTTAAACTACAAAACAGCCGAATAAAAATTATGACACTTTAACACTTCGATACTTTATACCTACGAAACCATATCAGCAAAAGCCTACCGTTACTCCCAAATCTAAACGATTCATCAAAACTTACCAAACAAGTGACATACTTTAAACACCCCGTCATTACAAAACTCTGTACACCAGGACATATTTCTAATTCAAAGTCAGAGAAAACGAGACTTACAAGGCCTATTAAAATTAGATAGCCGTTTGAAATATTCGAAATTAAAATTACGAACGTGTTCAATCGTTTTCTACATCAATTATGTGACACCAAATTAAAAAAGACAAAGTGACTTGTTCAAAAGCGCCCCGACCTTTCCAAATTCGGGAGGTTCGGTTGCATTTTACCATCGCGAAAAAATATAGGCCTATATAGACCTGATTTTGGGGTGGGGGTGCAAAATTGATAGTTCGTCCTGGGCGCC